>NC_091375.1:16392119-16512850 GCF_038502225.1 Cherax quadricarinatus
TTAATTTGGCTACGGCCCCAAGACGTGGATTTTTTTTCGATTTTTAGCCCCAAATCTTTGGTAAGATGGGTAAGGAAGAAGGATGGGTAAGGAAGAAATATTGGGGAAAAAGGGGGGGAGGGGGGAGGTAGGATATAAAGGTAAAATGACACAACCACTTTGGTGCAATTTAAAAAGTGTATGTGAAAAAAAAATATTCTTTTAAGGGGGATAATTTCTACCCATAGGGGTCACATAGATATAAACATATAGGAAAGACTCTGAATTATTGCTAATACATATTTCAAAATTGTTTTTTTTTTTGGGTTGCATAACGAATTTTTAAAACAAAACAAGGCGGTAATTTTGACAGTTCGTAAAAATTACTTAAAAACCCTTAAACTTCTTTCAAGGTGGTGTCCCGCCATAATATATGGCATATTTTATTTTTAAAATGATAAGTAGAAGTGTTATCAAAATGTTTTTTCCAATTAGGGGGAAATTTTCTTTTTGTAAAAAACATATAAGGGGTTTTGGGGTTAAAATATTTCACTCGGGGGTTTTCAAGATCATTTTTGGGCGATGGTAATCGTTTTGAGGGAAATGACACAGCCCCTGTGGCAGAGTCATTCTTTTAGTCCTGTGGGGGAGGGGTATTAATGATATAGTCAGTGGACTTTCTTTAAATTGGAGAGGATGTTTCTATCTGGTATTAAATTTTTGCATTGCATAGAGTTGTTTCTTCCCTTTAAAGGACCGGCGTCATTTAAAAAGGGAGTAATATCCCGTTTGGTTTTAAAACTGCCATTTTTACTTTTGTTTTCCCCCTCCTGGTACCCGTAATAAAGCGGATAATATCCAAATTCTTAAAACAATGTACACATGAAATATGTTATCAACTTTAGAGTTTAACGATTTCCCCAGAGCAAGATAAATTTCCCAAAATTGGAAGATGGCATATTATTGGAATATATTTAAAAAAAGGGGACCAAAGGGTGACCCCCGAAAAAACCCGGGGTTTCATGACAAAAAATTCTTTAAAATAACCGGAAAAAGACATAAGATGGAAAGTGGATTCGGGACCACGGTTCGAGCCTCCCGTCCATCTTTCTGCTTATATATATATATATAGAATAAAGCAAGCGAAAATTTGTGTATGCAATAAATTCACAAAAATCATTCTGAACCTAACGAAAAAATATATTTCACTGTATTTATTATTAAATTTTTGTAAACTTATCTAAAATATATTTAGTTGGATTAGGCTAAATTTAATTGCGCTTGTTATAATAATTAATTGTTTTCTTAAAATTCTTTTGGTTTCAAAATTATTAGTTTTACATTAACATAAAAAAGAAAAAAATATCTTTAAACATATAAAAGAAATTTTAGGGAAAAGGGCTTAATTTTAAATGAGTTCTTTCTTCTTTTCCAATTTTTTCCTATTCGGCATGATATATAATTTGGGGATGATATATATATAAAAAGGATGATATATATATTCGGAATGATATATATATTCGGCGATATTATTCGGCATAAATATATATTCCAAAAGATATATTTCGGCGTGATTATAATTCGGATGAAAATATATTCGGCATGAAAATATTTCCCTGATTATATATTGGGGTGATAAAATATATTCGGCGATATATATATTCGGGTGATATATATTCGGCGTAATTATATTTTTGGCGAAAATATATATTTGGCGGGTATATTTAATTGGATAAATATATTTGGGATATTTTATATATTCGGCAAATATATATTCCGGGGGAAAATATATATTCGGCATGATATATATATTCCGGGGGAAAAATATTCGGATGAAAAATATATATTCGGGTTAAAATATATTCGGCATGATATATATATTCGGCATGATATATATATTCGGCATGATATATATATTCGGCATGATATATATATTCGGCATGATATATATATTCGGCGTGATATATATATTCGGCATGATATATATATTAAGGTTTTTTCCCCGCAAAAAGGTTTTCAAAATAAAAATTAAAATTTTAGGGTTTTTTCCCTGAAGTTAGGTTTTCCCCCTGAATTTTTGAGGACCCCGGGCCCGGGTTGAACCCCCCGGGCCAAAAAGTCTCAGAAAAACCCCGCCCTCGGGCCCCAACCCGGCTCAGGTTTTGGGTTTTTTTTGAAAAAATTTTATTTTGGGTTTCGTGATCAGGGTTTAGCCTCATTCCCCTCCCATCCTCCAACCTGAGGGAAACCCCTGCCACACTCCCACAGGGCTGAAGATGAAACACTTTTCACCGGGAACCCAAAGGGCACCAATCTGGTAAAAACCCGGGCTGGTTGTACTGTTTCCTGCTACCTAAACCAAACCCCTTTAAAACACGAAAAAAAATATTTTTCTCGGGTCTAATTTTGTATATATTGTATATTATTTAAAACCTTTTTATTTTTTTTGGGGTGTAATTGTTATATCTTTTATATTTTTACCGTTTAGCCCTAAAAATCTATATTTACGGGAGATTAAATTGATTTCCCTAGTAATTTATATATCTTTTTTAAAAAGGGTGGCTTTTTAAAAAGGCCCGAGGGGCTGAAAGAACGATTACAATCCTCCGATCTCTAGTGGTTCTGATGAGCCTTTGTAGTCCAGCGCCTTGAGGCAACTCTTGGTATCATTTCTCTACCATATTGAACGTATAGGCCAAAGTAATTATCTTCTGATTTTAATTATATCTAGGAACGGTAACCTGCCGTCTTTCTCACAGTCCATTTTAAATATAATACTGGGAACTAGATCACTCAAATCTTACAAGAAAATATGAGAGGTATGTTATTCTTAACATATCTGTATCATACCAGGTTCTGAGGCTTCTTTGTTGGTAATATATTCTTTGCAAAGTTTTCTATAAAACATTACCAAGAATTATGTAACTTGTCTAATTAGGTGTTGACATGTCCAGGCTACACTGAGAATGAAAAACCCATGTTAAACTTTCTTATAGTTCTATCTCTCTCTCTCTCTCTCTCTCTCTCTCTCTCTCTGCCGGCCTCTTTCTCTCTCACACACAGCGTCACTCGTGCTATTATAGTTGAACACTCCACCTCATAACTTCCTAATTTGAACAGTTAAAATTTAAGGTTCTATAACGCTGCTCTAAACAGATAACGGCTGGCCCTCTTAACTTTGCCACTAAATAACTTTAAATTAAATTTGTGGGCAAACTTTACAACTTTTCTGCGTTTATATAAAAGTGTTGGGCAGACAGTGCACCTCGGATGCCCTAACTTACCTCCATACTCTCATTAAGAAGTGTAACTAAAACCTTCAAGGAAGGCACCTTCATACCGCTGAAGGCTCTTCCTTGAATTAAACCTGTTTACCTCCCCCGTTCAGGGAAGCATATATTTATCATATTAAGTAGACAGGCTTTTCTGTCATTCTCTCAATACGTCGTATCTACATTTTACGTCATAATATGGCAAGTTTTACATCATGTCTTCATACGCTGCAGGGAGTACTTGCTTACCCTCCAAGCTTTATCTTACAAACACCGCCCTGCAGGGAGTACTTGCTTACCCTCCAAGCTTTATCTTACAAACACCGCCCTGCAGGGAGTACTTGCTTACCCTCCAAGCTTTATCTTACAAACACTGCCCTGCAGGGAGTACTTGCTTACCCTCCAAGCTTTATCTTACAAACACCGCCCTGCAGGGAGTACTTGCTTACCCTCCAAGCTTTATCTTACAAACACCGCCCTGCAGGGAGTACTTGCTTACCCTCCAAGCTTTATCTTACAAACACTGCCCCTGCAGGAGTACTTGCTTACCCTCCAAGCTTTATCTTACAAACACCGCCCTGCAGGGAGTACTTGCTACCCTCCAAGCTTTATCTTACAAACACTGCCCTGCAGGAGAATTGCTTACCCTCCAAGCTTTATCTACAAACACCGCCCTGCAGGAGTACTTGCTACCCTCCAAGCTTTATCTTACAAACACTGCCCTGCAGGAGATTGCTTACCCTCCAAGCTTTTCTTACAAACCCCCTGCGGGTCTTGTTCCCTCCAAACTTTCTTTCAAAAACCCCCCCGGGTAAACCCCCAACATCTCCAAAAACCGCCCTGCAAAATACCCCCTCAAGCTTTTCTTAAACACGCCCCGAGGGTGCCTTCCCTCCAAGCTTTTTTTACAAACACGCCCCGCAGGGGGTTCTTACCCTCCAAGCTTTTTCTTTAAAAAACCCGCCCTGCAGGGTAACCCTCCAAACATCTTTACAAACCCGCCCTGCAGATCTTCTTTCCCTCCAGGGACATCTTTCAGGCCTTTCCCCCCCAGTTTTTTTCCACCCTCAAGGGGCACCCCATCTTCAAACACGCCCTGCAGTGTTTTTCCCTCCAGGGTTTATCTCAAACCTTCCTAGAAGTCCTTACCCTCCCAAACATCTTTCAAACCCCCCTGCGGGGAAAAAATTTTTGCCTTACCCTCCAAGCCAAACTCCCCAAAAACTGCCCCGCAAATTTCTTACCCTCCCGGGTTTATCTTACAAACCCGCCCCGCAAAATCCCTTTCCCTCCAAAAACTTACAAACACTGCCCCCCAGAAATTGTTACCCCCCAACATCTTACAAACACCCCCTGCAAATCTTGCCCTTTCCCGGGCCATCTAACAGCCCTGCGGAGGTTTGCCCTCAAGCATCTTCAAACCTGCCCAAAAAATTTTCTTACCCTCCAAGGGATCTTTAAAACCCCCTGCAGAGTTTTGCCCTCCAAACTTTATCTTAAAAACCCCTCAGGGTACCCGGGGACCCCCAAGGGAAACTTACAAACCGCCTGCAAAGGGGGACCTTTTCCCTCCGGGAATCTCCCACAAAACCGCCCCCGGGTCCTTCCCTCCAACATCTTAAACCCCCCGATCCTTTTCCTCCAAGCCATCTTCCCAAAAAAATGCCTGAAATTCACCCTCCCAACCTCTTCAAAACCGCCCTGCAGGTCCCTTTCCCTCCACCACAAACACCGCCCTGCAGATTGACCCCCCAAGCATCTTTCAAAAACCGCCCTGCAGGGGATTTTATCCCGCCAATCTTAAACACGCCCCGCAGGGTTTTCCCTCCAGCTTTAATCTTAAAACTGCCCTGCAGTCTTTTCCCCCCCCAAGCATCTTACAAACACCCCCTGCAGAAATCTTTTACCCTCCAACACTTACAAAAACCGCCCTGCAAAATCCTTTACCCTCAAAACTTTATCTACAAACACCGCCCTGCAGAGGGGGCCTCTTGCTTCACAAACACCCTCCAAGCTTTATCTTACAAACACCGCCCTGCAGGGTACTTGAGCTTTACTTGCTTACCCTCCAAGCTTTATCTTACAAACACCGCCCTGCAGGGAGTACTTGCTTACCCTCCAAGCTTTATCTTACAAACACCGCCCTGCAGGGAGTACTTGCTTACCCTCCAAGCTTTATCTCACAAACACCGTCCTACAGGGAGTACTTGCTTACCCTCCAAGCTTTATCTCACAAACACCGCCCTGCAGGGAGTACTTGCTTACCCTCCAAGCTTTATCTTACAAACACCGCCCTGCAGGGAGTACTTGCTTACCCTCCAAGCTTTATCTCACAAACACCGCCCTGCAGGGAGTACTTGCTTACCCTCCAAGCTTTATCTCACAAACACCGCCCTGCAGGGAGTACTTGCTTACCCTCCAAGCTTTATCTTACAAACACCGCCCTGCAGGGAGTACTTGCTTACCCTCCAAGCTTTATCTCACAAACACCGCCCTGCAGGGAGTACTTGCTTACCCTCCAAGCTTTATCTCACAAACACCGCCCTGCAGGGAGTACTTGCTTACCCTCCAAGCTTTATCTCACAAACACCGCCCTGCAGGGAGTACTTGCCTACCCTCCAAGCTTTATCTTACAAACACCGCCCTGCAGGGAGTACTTGCTTACCCTCCAAGCTTTATCTTACAAACACTGCCCTGCAGGGAGTACTTGCTTACCCTCCAAGCTTTATCTTACAAACACTGCCCTGCAGGGAGTACTTGCTTACCCTCCAAGCTTTATCTTACAAACACCGCCCTGCAGGGAGTACTTGCTTACCCTCCAAGCTTTATCTTACAAACACCGCCCTGCAGGGAGTACTTGCTTACCCTCCAAGCTTTATCTTACAAACACCGCCCTGCAGGGAGTACTTGCTTACCCTCCAAGCTTTATCTCACAAACACTGCCCTGCAGGGAGTACTTGCTTACCCTCCAAGCTTTATCTTACAAACACCGCCCTGCAGGGAGTACATGCTTACCCTCCAAGCTTTATCTCATAAACACCGTCCTACAGGGAGTACTTGCTTACCCTCCAAGCTTTATCTCATAAACACCGTCCTACAGGGAGTACTTGCTTACCCTCCAAGCTTTATCTCACAAACACTGCCCTGCAGGGAGTACTTGCTTACCCTCCAAGCTTTATCTTACAAACACCGCCCTGCAGGGAGTACTTGCTTACCCTCCAAGCTTTATCTCACAAACACTGCCCTGCAGGGAGTACTTGCTTACCCTCCAAGCTTTATCTTACAAACACCGCCCTGCAGGGAGTACATGCTTACCCTCCAAGCTTTATCTCATAAACACCGTCCTACAGGGAGTACTTGCTTACCCTCCAAGCTTTATCTCATAAACACCGTCCTACAGGGAGTACTTGCTTACCCTCCAAGCTTTATCTTACAAACACCGCCCTGCAGGGAGTACTTGCTTACCCTCCAAGCTTTATCTTACAAACACTGCCCTGCAGGGAGTACTTGCTTACCCTCCAAGCTTTATCTTACAAACACTGCCCTGCAGGGAGTACTTGTCTACCCTCCAAGCTTTATCTCACAAACACTGCCCTGCAGGGAGTACTTGTCTACCCTCCAAGCTTTATCTCACAAACACCGCCCTGCAGGGAGTACTTGTCTACCCTCCAAGCTTTATCTCACAAACACTGCCCTGCAGGGAGTACTTGTCTACCCTCCAAGCTTTATCTCACAAACACCGCCCTGCAGGGAGTACTTGTCTACCCTCCAAGCTTTATCTCACAAACACTGCCCTGCAGGGAGTACTTGTCTACCCTCCAAGCTTTATCTCACAAACACCGCCCTGCAGGGAGTACTTGTCTACCCTCCAAGCTTTATCTCACAAACACCGCCCTGCAGGGAGTACTTGTCTACCCTCCAAGCTTTATCTCACAAACACTGCCCTGCAGGGAGTACTTGTCTACCCTCCAAGCTTTATCTCACAAACACTGCCCTGCAGGGAGTACTTGTCTACCCTCCAAGCTTTATCTCACAAACACTGCCCTGCAGGGAGTACTTGTCTACCCTCCAAGCTTTATCTCACAAACACTGCCCTGCAGGGAGTACTTGTCTACCCTCCAAGCTTTATCTCACAAACACTGCCCTGCAGGGAGTACTTGTCTACCCTCCAAGCTTTATCTCACAAACACTGCCCTGCAGGGAGTACTTGTCTACCCTCCAAGCTTTATCTCACAAACACCGCCCTGCAGGGAGTACTTGTCTACCCTCCAAGCTTTATCTCACAAACACCGCCCTGCAGGGAGTACTTGTCTACCCTCCAAGCTTTATCTCACAAACACTGCCCTGCAGGGAGTACTTGTCTACCCTCCAAGCTTTATCTCACAAACACCGCCCTGCAGGGAGTACTTGTCTACCCTCCAAGCTTTATCTCACAAACACTGCCCTGCAGGGAGTACTTGTCTACCCTCCAAGCTTTATCTCACAAACACTGCCCTGCAGGGAGTACTTGTCTACCCTCCAAGCTTTATCTCACAAACACTGCCCTGCAGGGAGTACTTGTCTACCCTCCAAGCTTTATCTCACAAACACTGCCCTGCAGGGAGTACTTGTCTACCCTCCAAGCTTCACCTCACAAACACTGCCCTGCAGGGAGTACTTTAGATCACAAACACTGCCCTGCAGGGAGTACTTTAGATCACAAACACTGCCCTGCAGGGAGTACTTTAGATCACAAACACTGCCCTGCAGGGAGTACTTTAGATCACAAACACTGCCCTGCAGGGAGTACTTTAGATCACAAACACTGCCCTGCGGCTACAACTAACTGCAAACAACTTTCTTCCTGATGAGATATGTGAAAACACAATTTTGTTTATATTTTTTGGTACGTGGCGGTGGTGGTACTGATAATGGTGGTGGTAGTTGTGGTTATGTTAGTGGCAAAATTAGTTGTGGTGATGGTGGCAGTGGTAGTGCCAGACACATTAGTCAGTGCCAGACACAACATTCAGTGCCAGACAAAACAGTCAGTGCCAGACATAAAAGTAAGAGCCGGACACAGGTCAGTGCCAGACACAACACAGCAGAAACATCAACCACACACACTATTTAAGGTATATAGGAGGAGTTAAATATTTTCCAGTAAAGTTTTTGAGACAGCTGAGGTCTGAAGGTAATGAAGCTTATGTAAAGTGTTAGCTGTCACTAATGCTCTCTACTGGTGACGCAGTGCTTTCGGAAGAGTTAGAATGGAATATGCAGAAGTTTGTAGAGGAATTTGGAAGATATAAAACAAAGTTAAAGGTGAACACAGAAAGGAGAAAGGAAATAAAAAAAAGTAGAAGTTTAGGGATGAAAGATTGGAGGTCAGATTGAGAGGAAAAGTCTGAAATGACTGTATAAGTCAGAGTAGACTTATTAACATATGGGTCAATAAATATTGAGAAGAATCACAGCAAAAATGAAAGAAAGTAACAGGAGTCTTGAAAAGTTTGTGGCAAGAAAGTTTTAGTAGATGCACAAAGTTGAACATAGTACATAGTACGAGTGTACACTGGTGTAAGACATGATGTATGAGCGAGGAAGCTGGGGCAGTGAAGCTTGGTTCATCGTGTAGGGTAAATATTATGTAGAAAATATTACAAGACGTTGTGATGGTATAAAATATATAATTCAGAGACTAGAAAAATGGTTGTTGAGGAAGTTTGGTTGTGTAGAAAGAATGAAACAAAATATCATCAAGAAGCGTTAAATATAAACACACATAGTTTCTGCTTGTGCCAAACGTCATCATTAAATATTCCATATAACGGATTTTTTAATTTATTTCTAAGTTCGCGCAATACTGAACACTATTTCTTACCCGTGGCCTGGTGGCTAAAAGCTATTGCTTCAAACGGCGAGGGTCCGGGTTCTATTCCCGGCGAGGGTAGAAACATTGAGCGTGCTTCCTTACACCGGTTGTCTATGTTTTCCATCAGTAAAATGGGTACCTGGGTGTTAGTGGACTGGTGTGGGTCGCATCCTGGGACAAAACTGACCTAATTTGCGGGAAATGCTCTGCATAACAAGAGGCTTTCTATATAGTAGTACGTCATTGATGTCAGCTAGGCATGTATACCTTGTACATGTACTTGTAGAAATAAAGATATTATTATTACTCAAGAGGAAATATTGCCTAAATATGAACAGAAGCAGATACGAAATCAAGTGTTTCCTAACAGGAAAGGTGCAGGTAAGACGTGTAGAGAGAGACCCCCCACACACTAGGCGGGTTAATAATTACGTTTCCCAAATAGCCGTATAAAATCCGCAGTGCGGACTCAAGGTGCTGATATTTAGCGCCTCAACTAATAAGCGGAGCCAGCTCAGGGCCTGCAGAACAAGCGTCGCATGAAATTAATATAGAATTTACCAGTGATGGTGAGAGCTGAGCCAGACGTCCACACACCTCCAAGGCCGGTGCGGAAGCTCCTCTACAACCAAGTTAACATTATTACCTTCACTAACAACGTCACACTGCTGGGGTCAAACGAGGGACCAGGAAAAAAAAACTGCTGACATGGCTCTGGCGACAACCTAGCCGGACCAGATCACATTCTCAGCATCCAATCTTCCCTCAAGAATATTTAAATTCATATTATCTAACCCTCGAATATAGAATAATTGCGCGAATTCCGATTTGTAAAAGTATTCTATAATTTTTGCCGTTGTATGATCCACATGAGTTTCTCATCTTTTAATATAATATTAATAATCGAAAATTCTGATTTCACAAAATGTTTGAAGAGCTTTGCGGCCGTAAAGTTCAGCCAGGGACGTGATCACAATACTCAAAACTAACAAATTTTTATTCCAAGTTAGGACTTATGTGACCCAATTCTTAAACACCGGTTTGAGCTGTTCCTTCACAAGGCCAAGAACAGTGTTGCACTTCCTTCAACTAGTTAAACTTCAGAATAAGAACTAACAGATTTCTTAATGTCTTAAGGATTCTTATTATTACTACATTCATGGGGGCGCTAAAGCCGAAGGGATCATATAGAGCTTGGGAAAATGGATGGCATTTAGACTCGATTCAAGGAATTGGAGCAGAGGCTCAATTTCTTGGATCAAGAGCCCCTCACCAGTATCAAGGAACCTTCCTTCAGGGCTCTTCAAGAAGGAAGTTGTCAGGTTCTTCTAGATACTCTTTGATCAACCAGGTTGTGGTGCTTACTTTGGACAGCAATAGCCGTTAATCAGTCCATCAAGCAGGAGAATTGATCCAGAATCTTCTGATGCCCTATAGTGGTGTCATGTAAGTGCTGTCAGCCATAAAAAAAATTTTGTGCAAGTGTTGTGGTCCTGTCAGTTTAGAATCTTTCAGTTCTATTTCCCCGATCTCAAGTTTCACTTGTTAGCAAGGTGACTAAAGTATGAAGTGTCACGCCGCATTATTGTCCTGTCTTCAGTTATCTTGAGAATTGCCACTTATCATTGTCCTGTTTTCTACTATCTTGAGAACGACCACTTATATATATCTCTCTCTCTTGCCTCACTTCTTGTTACCTTCTCACAGAACTCCAGCAAGTCTTGTGAGACAGGATATTTACCATCTTTAAAACCGTGTTGGTTGTTGTTTATGACCCTGTATCACCCCTTCTCTTGATTATCCTCTCTATAGTGTGTAACTATGGGTTACAGAACCCACAAGTTGATGACTGAGATAGTAAGCCGGTAACTTCCTCAGTCAAATACCGAGAAAAGTGGTGGAATCGATATGATCAGTCCATAAGTCTTGATAAACTAAGTCTTGATGAGCTAATCACACCAACTCCAGACTGAAGGACTCATTATTACCTTAAACTCCTTCTGATCTTCATCTGTTCTTCTCTGTATTGGACTGAGGAAACTACTGGTTGGCGAAATTTTTTCATAATGAAGATACCCAAGTGATGGACAAGTGTCTCATTCATCAACCACAACACAATATCAACATCAGAACAACCACAACACAATATCTACATCAGAACAACCACAACACAATATCTACATCAGAACAACCACAACACAATACTAACACCAATATAACCACAACACAATATCAACATCAGAACAACCACAACACAATATCAACATCAGAACAACCACAACACAATATCAACATCAGAACAACCACAACACAATATCTACATCAGAACAACCACAACACAATATCAACATCAGAACAACCACAACACAATATCTACATCAGAACAACCACAACACAATATCTACATCAGAACAACCACAACACAATATCTACATCAGAACAACCACAACACAATATCTACATCAGAACAACCACAACACAATATCAACATCAGAACAACCACAACACAATATCAACATCAGAACAACCACAACACAATATCTACATCAGAACAACCACAACACAATATCAACATCAGAACAACCACAACACAATATCTACATCAGAACAACCACAACACAATATCTACATCAGAACAACCACAACACAATATCTACATCAGAACAACCACAACACAATATCTACATCAGAACAACCACAACACAATATCTACATCAGAACAACCACAACACAATATCTACATCAGAACAACCACAACACAATATCAACATCAGAACAACCACAACACAATACTAACACCAATATAACCACAACACAATATCAACATCAGAACAACCACAACACAATATCAACATCAGAACAACCACAACACAATATCAACATCAGAACAACCACAACACAATATCAACATCAGAACAACCACAACACAATATCAACATCAGAACAACCACAACACAATATCTACATCAGAACAACCACAACACAATATCTACATCAGAACAACCACAACACAATATCTACATCAGAACAACCACAACACAATATCTACATCAGAACAACCACAACACAATATCTACATCAGAACAACCACAACACAATATCTACATCAGAACAACCACAACACAATATCAACATCAGAACAACCACAACACAATACTAACACCAATATAACCACAACACAATATCAACATCAGAACAACCACAACACAATATCAACATCAGAACAACCACAACACAATATCAACATCAGAACAACCACAACACAATACTAACACCAATATAACCACAACACAATATCAACATCAGAACAACCACAACACAATATCAACATCAGAACAACCACAACACAATATCAACATCAGAACAACCACAACACAATACTAACACCAATATAACCACAACACAATATCAACATCAGAACAACCACAACACAATATCAACATCAGAACAACCACAACACAATATCAACATCAGAACAACCACAACACAATATCAACATCAGAACAACCACAACACAATATCAACATCAGAACAACCACAACACAATATCAACATCAGAACAACCACAACACAATATCAACATCAGAACAACCACAACACAATACTAACACCAATATAACCACAACACAATATCAACATCAGAACAACCACAACACAATATCAACATCAGAACAACCACAACACAATACTAACACCAATATAACCACAACACAATATCAACATCAGAACAACCACAACACAATATCAACATCAGAACAACCACAACACAATATCAACATCAGAACAACCACAACACAATACTAACACCAATATAACCACAACACAATATCAACATCAGAACAACCACAACACAATATCAACATCAGAACAACCACAACACAATACTAACACCAATATAACCACAACACAATATCAACATCAGAACAACCACAACACAATATCTACATCAGAACAACCACAACACATTACTAACACCAATATAACCACAACACAGTATCAACATCTGTACATCCACAACACAAAATCAACACCAGTACACCTACAACACAATCACATCATCAATAAGAGCACAACTCCAGCCACGGGAATGCTGTAAGACGTAATCAATACACGATCAATACTGAGTTTGAGTAGTGGTTCACTCTCGCTTTCCTTAGCCAACACACCACCAGGCTCTTGTGTGTTTGTTATTATCTGGTTGTCTTTGTAAGGGTCAATTCACGTTTTTGGCTCTGAGTGTTAACTCTTACTGACTGGCCGTTAACTCTTACTGACTGGCCGTTAACTGTTACTGACTGGCCTCCTTGCCTCCTGGCCTCGATCATATCAATTTTCAAAATGTGTAAATTAAGTCTTCCTGTGGGGCACAGAAAACATAAAAAGTTCAGTGTTGACAAATTTATACTACTATGTTATCAAAAAGAAACAGAAGAAATAAAAGCCAGAACGTCATACAAAACACAAGTGTATCACTCAACAGAATGAAAGTGGAATGTAAGGAAACATGGGGTAATAATGTTAGATCTTACGTTCATTGAACGCAATTTGGTTATTTTCACAGCCGCAGTGAAAATGACAGGCTGGATTACGTCAAATTATTGTACACTATAGACTAGCACAATGCTGTACATTAACAGCGTTAAGGCAGACCAAATTAAGGATTTGGGTTAGGCTCAAACCTTCTCCATGATATTACCCACAACAGTTGACTAGCACCCAGGTTACTATTTACGGTTAGGTGACAAGATGCAGCAAGTGTAAGCTTTATCCATACCTACCATCTTGCCTTGGAATTAAATTAGGGTTCCTTAGGTTGAGCTTAGCGATCTACCTTATATCACTCAGCGACAAGTAACTGTGACAGTTTTTTGCAATACTATGAGATTAAATCTATGGTGAAAACTAAGCTTACTTTTGTGGTTTAGTGAAGACACAGGCAATAATTTCCCATGTGACTTGAAGACCAAGCCATGATAGTGGATAACCTGAGGACATTAAAGTTAGAGATTATATTTTGTAGGTGGCAAGTTGGTAGACAGCAACCACCCAGGGAGATAATACTGTCTTGCCTAATGAGTGTGAAACGGGGACTGTAATTGTTTTACACAATGACAAGATTGCTACTGTCTTTTATTTCTGTCTCATAAACACGTAAGATGACAGATACATATTGCTACTTCTACTTACATCTGGTTCGTACTAAACATGCAGATGTGCATATATATGTATACACACTCGTCTAAGTTTTTATTTAATCTCTTAGTTCTTGTTATTATAGCATTTCCTTTCATCTCTTCGGTGAAATAGGTGAGGGTATAAGGCGGATAACATGCCAGGGAACAAGGGGCTAGTTAACCCTTCAGTAAAATTACAAACAGGAGAAAGAGGAAAATTTTAAAGGGGGATTATCTGAATGTGTGTGGGTGCAGTTTGGATGTGAAGAAAAAATAACTGAATATTACGAATGAAAAGAAGCTGAATGTCCTAGCTAGATCATTATTTAGTTATGTAGTGGTATGGGTACAATGAGGATAAGATTTAGATGGGGTACAAGGAGACTGTCATCGGTAGGTAAGAGAGAAGAGAAAGTTTATAAACTGAAGGAAACAGGATAAAATATAAGCAACTATTGTGAAAAAAGTTGGCTAGAGAGAATACAGGTAATGAGAAGGCGGTAGAGGGA
Organism: Cherax quadricarinatus; assembly: GCF_038502225.1. Lineage (NCBI taxonomy): Eukaryota > Metazoa > Arthropoda > Malacostraca > Decapoda > Parastacidae > Cherax > Cherax quadricarinatus. Next base: position 16,406,908 of record NC_091375.1, read on the forward strand.
TAGATTTATGAATGCAGAGTGGATATCAGATTGATGGGACTATGGGGGAGGCAAATGTGCTCAGATATTTGAGAGTGGACTTGTCGGCAAATGATTCTCTCAGAGATGAGGCGAATCATATTATTATTATTATAATCAAGGGGAAGCGCTAAACCCGTAGAATTATACAGCGCCTGTGGGGGGATGTGGAAGGTATTCAGGTTTAATTCAGGGAACTGGAGGCGAATCATAGAAAAAACGACGTGGTGCACTGAGGAATCTGAGAAGCCAAAGAACTTTATCCATGGAGTAAAAAGAATGAATGTACCAAAGTACAGTGGTACCAACACTATTGTATGAGTGTGAAGCATGGGTTGTGAATGTTGCAGCAAGGAGGAGACTGGAGGAAGTAGAGATGCATTTGAAGGCAACGTGTGGTGCGAATATGATGCAGAGAATTCGTACTCTGGAGATTAGGAAGTGGAGAGTTCCCAAATGTGTTATTCAAAGGGCTGACCAGGGGTTGTTGTGGTGGTTTAGACATTACGAGAGGATGGAGAAAAATGGGATGAGTAGGAGGGTGTTTAAGTCTGTTATAGGGGGAAGGAAGAGTAGGAGTCGTCATAGGTAATGTTGGAAGATTCGAGGTTTTGAGTGCTAGGGATATCCAACAGGCTTGTGTGAGTGTGTTAGACAGGAATGGAGGCAAGTGGTTTTTATGACTTGACGTGCTGTTGGACAATGTGAGCAGGGAAACATTTAAGAAGGGATTCAGGTGGAATGTACAATGAAGAAGGGGGTGGGGATGCTGCGGTTCACAAGGTCATCTGAACTGAGATGTCAGCTCCCTTTTGGCAAAACAGTAAATGAACAAATGATATTGAAAGTGTTTTCTTCTTTGCTGACTTTCACTGTCTCTTTGACTGAAAGCCCAAGTGTTAAATATTCGGATTATTAACCCAGAGGGTTAATAACCCAGAGAATTATTAACCCAGAAGGTTAGTAACCAAGAGGATTAGTAACCAAGAGGATTAGTAACCCAGAGGATTAGTAACCCAGAGGATTAGTAACCCAGAGGATTAGTAACCCAGAGGATTAGTAACTCAGGAAAGCTAATCAGTATTTAATACGGCGAGAAAACAATGTACGGCAATCCTATTGTACATGATAGTACTGTACATCTACGTGATAGTACGGTACATCTACGTGATAGTACTATACATCTACAAGATAGTACTGTACATCTACAAGATAGTACTGTATATCTACAAGATAGTACTGTATATCTACAAGATAGTACTGTATATCTACAAGATAGTACTGTATATCTACAAGACAGTACTGTACACAGGGGAAACAGCCACAGTGGACAGTTTCCCTAGTCTCTTATGAGTTATGAAAGGAACAAAAGCTAGTTACATTTATCTGTTATATTCCACCACACACGATGAGTTTCATACCCGAGGTAATGAAATCTGTCAATCTCAGCTGGGAACTTTAACGGGGTGAACAACTGGGAGATTTTAGCAGGGTGAACAACTGGGAGACTTGAACAGGGTGAACAACTGGGAGGTACTATTGTATGGTTAACAGAGTAACAAAATACTGAAAATAGCTCCAGAAAGAAGCCTCCAGAGTTTTCGCCTGATGTAAGTTTATTCTCTTCACTATTTCTGTGAGTCCTCAGTTCTAGAGACGGTAGCTTCCTATATATATACCTGGAGTTTACCTGGAGAGAGTTCCGGAGGTCAATGCCCCCGCGGCCCGGTCTGTGACTAGGCCTCCTGGTGGATCAGAGCCTGATCAACCAGGCTCTTACTGCTGGCTGCACGCAATCCAACATAAATATTATTTTAAATTTTATTTTTTTCATATCGTAATGAATGGCAATTTCATAAAAGTAGAAAATGGAATCCAAGGCACTTTGTGTAGGAATCGTACGTTCCACCACTAGGCTGTGTGATGGTTGCAACAGGAGAGCAGGAAGGCATCTTGGAAACGGCAGGCTCCATCGTCTGTAATAGCTGCCAGTTGACGCTACACATGACCTTGACTTACTAACAACAACACAAGTTACCACAAATGGTAATTTTAGTACCGATGAATAAGACACTTGTGCAACACTTAGGTATCTATTGCGGAAACGTTTCACCAGCCCGTGGCTTCTTCAGCCCAATAGAGAGTGGAAAATGAGGAGTTTGAGGTGATCAGTCTCTCAGCCTGGAGTAGATGTGTTCAGTCCATGGTAGTAAGCTTAGTGGACCACCACATGAGTAGTATGTTAAGGAAGTAAGGAGCGTGGGAGGAAGGGTATGCGGGCAGTGCAGCTCCACCAGTTGCCCACTTTACTCTGTTAACCTCCCTCGGGTAGGTACTTAACCCAGAATGTGATTCTCTTCCTCTTATATGACTCAATGACTGACTTTTGTGAGACGTCCCCATAGCATAGTAGGCATAGGTCAAACATGGATCTGATTTCCACTGAATGGTATCAATGAATGGATAGACAAATTTCTAAACAAAATAGACGGTATAACAAACATTGTCCCATAAAAACTAAATGTATCACTAATAAACGATTAGTTTGCCCCTGGCTTACTAACAGCATTCTAAGATTCATTGATAAGAAACATCAATATGAAAAGCAATATAAACGGAGCTTAATAACTAAAGAATTTATTAAACACCATACGTCAGTCCTTAACAAACTGATAAGACAGACCAAGCAACTGTATTATTCTAATAGATTCACTGAAACGAGAGGAGATATAAAAAAAAAGATCTGAAGACACTCTCAGATCCTTGGCACCCACAAACTGAACAAATCTATTGTCCTAACTAAATAAAACGAACCGCAACTCCAGCCTACTGATACAGCTAGCTAGCAAGTTAAATGACGTCTTCTCAGCCATATGATCAAGTCTGTCCAATAAAATTCCAGGCACCAATACCCGAGCAAGTGATTACCTAGATGGAAGCTTCCCAACATCCCTCTATCTTGTACCATGCGAACCCACTGAAGTCACCAGGAAATCAGGAAACCTATCTCATGTCCCACCACTGTTGTTTAAACGAGCGGCTCATGTCCTTTCACCCATTACATTACTCTTTAACAAATCACTAGAAACCAGCAATTTCCCGACATCGCTCAAGATAGCAAGGGTTTCCAATAAACAAAGGTGGTGACCCAACAGATGTAAAATCTATAGGCCAATATCAAACTTGCCTTTACTATCCAAAATCTTCGAGAAACTCATACACAAGAAATTATACTCCTTTATAACATCACAAAGCATCCTCACCCGCTGCCAGTTTGGCTTCAGGAGAAACAAAAGCACATACGATGCAACTATAAAAGTACTAAATTCGCTTTACAAGGCACTCGAAAAAAAATGAATATCCACTAGGACTCTTTATCGACCTAAGGAAAGTTTTTTGACACAGTAGACCACAACATCCTACTTCACAAACGTGATCATTACGGTATAAGAGGCCAGGAACTTGCCTATATAAAGTCTTACCTTACTAATAGAGAGCAATATATCTTTATTAAGGACACAACCTCCTCAACAAGACCTTTGGACACTGGCGTACCATAAGGAATTGTCCTTGGCCCCCTACTTCTCCTTTTATACATCAACGACCTTCCAGATGTATCACAACAATTTAGACCTATTCTCTTTGCTGACGACACAACTTTTGTCATCTCCCACCCTAATCTTGCCTCACTCAACACTATTGTTAATGAAGAGCTCGTAAAAGCATCGACCTGGATGACTACAAATAAACTTACAATTTACACTGACAAAACCTTCTATATTATGTTTGGGAGCAAGTAATGTCCAACTAAACATTATGATTAGCAATACTCTTATTGCTAAACATAATGTGGGAAAATTTCTGGGTCTGCACCTTAACAGCAACTTGAAATTCAACACCAGCATCCAACACATAAAAAGATACGTTATTATGTACCACAAACAGCACTACTTACATTATACTAGTCACTGATCTACCCCTACCTCACCTATGCTATTTGTGCCTGGGGATCCACAACAGCAACTCGCCTAAAGCCAATAATAACCCAACAATGATCACACAGTCCACTGCTAAACAACCCCCCCCCCCCCACTATTGAAATACCCGAACCTACTCACTGTACAAAACATTCACTTTTACTAATGTGCAGCCTACATTTACATAACAAATTCTTCTATTAATCCCGACCTGAAATACTTTCTTGATAGTTCTAACAGGACCCACAGACATAATACTAGGCACAAATATCTCTATAACATTCCCCGTATCCAGCTAAATCTCTTCAAAAATTCAATGCACATAAAAGGGCCGCCCAAGATCTGTAACTCTCTGCCAGAAATCTCCAGAACCACTGTCTCAGCCAGCATTTTCAAACTTACCGTTAAAAAGTACCTATCTCCCTAACATATCCGAGCATTCTGCCAGAAATCTCCAGAACCACTGTCTCAGTTAATTGTTCACAAAGTTCCATTTTGCCCTTTTTAAGGACCATCCAGTGACTTGATCAATACAATAAGTAGACTTAATCTTGGGACAGTAGAATTATATACAGAGGACAGTACAATACAAGTTAATCAGTCTCTCAGCCTATGAGCAAGTGATTAGCATTGTAGTCTTGAAAAATCTGAAACACAGGCAGGAAGGTTGGTGCTTATATGGATTCAGATGAGGTTGAACAGATGAAGTTGTTGTCGGTGAGGAATCTCGCCTACCATTGACAATGCATTCATCTGTTGCATCTTATTCGACTCAGTATATATGCGCCTATCTTCCTGTCTGTACTTGAGATTCTTTCAGACAACGGTGCTCATTACCTGCTCCAGGGCTGAGGGACTGATTACCTCTTCTTCCACTGTCTTCTGTATATAATTCTACTGTCTCCAGGTTATGCAGTGTATTAATAAAGTCGCTGGATGTCGAAATGTCTACAAAACAACTTCAAGATGGTGCACGTGTCAGATTCATCTTCGTGCCCGTAGTGTATACCATTAATAGTACCTATTTGTGTTAATACCTGTCACTGTAATTAAACGGGGTTAATATCTTTTAATTTAATCTACCTGTATATATTAATACCTGTCAATGTAATCTATCTGTATGTGTATTAATACCTGTCAGTTAAATATGTGTATTAATACTTGTCAGTGTAATCTATGTGTATTAATACCTGTCAAGTTAAATATGTGTATTAATACTTGTCAAGTTAAATATGTGTATTAATACTTGTCAATGTACTCTATCTGTATGTACAAATACGTTAGTGTAATTTGTGTATTGATACCTGCCAGTGTAATCTATTTGTATGTATTAATACCTGTCAGTGTAATCTTTCTGTTTGTTTAAATGTACTTGTAAATTGTAATCTGTGTATTAATACCTGTCAGTGTAATCTGTGTTAATACCTGTCAGTGTAATCTGTATTAATACCTGTCAGTGTAATCTGTATTAATACCTGTCAGTGTAATCTGTATTAATACCTGTCAGTGTAATCTGTATTAATACCTGTCAGTGTAATCTGTATTAATACCTGTCAGTGTAATCTGTATTAATACCTGTCAGTGTAATCTGTGTATGCGTGTATTACTACATGTCATTGTAATAATGTTGGTAGAATTACTGATCAAAGTGCAACTAATGTAACATTGTGGCAACGTTTCGCTCTCATGCGTATTAATGCTTGTCAATGTGAATTATCTGTGTTATCAGTGTAATCTGCCTATGTATTAGTATGTCAGTGTAATCTGCCTGTGTATTAATGTCAGTGTAATCCGCCTGTATATTAGTATGTCAGTGTAATCTGCCTGTGTATTAGTATGTCAGGGTAATCTGCCTGTGTATTAGTATGTCAGTGTAATCTGCCTGTGTATTAATGTCAGTGTAATCCGCCTGTATATTAGTATGTCACTGTAATCTGCCTGTGTATTAGTATGTCAGGGTAATCTGCCTGTGTATTAATGTCAGTGTAATCCGCCTGTATATTAGTATGTCAGTGTAATCTGCCTGTGTATTAGTATGTCAGGGTAATCTGCCTGTGTATTAATGTCAGTGTAATCCGCCTGTATATTAGTATGTCAGTGTAATCTGCCTGTGTATTAGTATGTCAGGGTATTCTGCCTGTGTATTGTCAGTGTAATATACCTGTGTATTAATGCCTGTCAGTGTAATCTACCTATGTATTAACACCTGTCACTGAAATTTGTGTGCATTAACACCTGTCAGTGTAATCTGTATTAATACCTGTCAATGTAATGTGTATTAATACCTGTCAATGTAATGTGTATTAATACCTGTCTGTAATGTGTATTAATACCTGTCAGTGTAATCTGTGTATTAATACCTGTCAGTGTAATCTGTGTATTAATACCTGTCAGTGTAATCTGTGTATTAATACCTGTCAGTGTAATCTACCTGTGTATTAATACCTGTCAGTGTAATCTACCTGTGTACTAATACCTGTCAGTATAATCTACCTGTGTATTAATACCTGTCAGTATCAAGTATGTTAACAACGTTAAATATGAAATAATGCTATATATAGTATATGATTGTTATTTTCAACAATGTTAAAAAGTCGAAATTAATATAACATTGCGAAGCTTCCTAATAAAACAATAATTTTGTGCAAATAGGATGATATAAAATATGATTATAGACACAAACTTTTACCACTATATTATTGTTATATTACACATATCAACAATCACAAAATCCCAAGGTTATCTTAATTATATATGTTGCTTACGTGTATAATCCAAATTACTTGACGACTCCTAAGTAACACTTCCAAATATTTTGTTTCGCAAAGCGACACTACACAAAAAAGTAATGGGAATATCACACAAGAAGACATAGACTAATATAAATCGTGGACGAGAGCGTGCACATCCTACCACGAACACGGTCACAGCAACACTGATCATCTCTCTCTCCCTTTGTCGCTCCTGCGCTGCTACTTACTCTATTTATCTTATTTTTTAGTGACAATCATTTCAGAAATTTCCTTCGCCTATCCGAGTTACAAATCATGTGTTAAGGATGGAAGAAGATATACTCATGTCACAATAATATGAATTTAAGGTGGAGAACAAAGTTTCTAATCGTGTTTTAACTTTTAAGGATTAAATACTAATATATTACAAGGACCCCAAGAGAAATAAGTCAGTCTGACTTTTTTGGGGGGTTATCCTAGGTAATTTACACGTATGTTACTATGTATGATAATTTGTGTAACTGTATTTATGTGTAACTAAATAAACTTAACTATGCTAATGTAAATTTCGTAAATAACAACCGGCCAAGACAGATAAATGCGCTTATTACACAAATATTGTGCTTGGCAACTGAAATTACGTTTTTTCTCAGTCTTACATTAATTTTCTTCAAGTCCAGCTAACTTGTTGAAGCCTAATTTATGGTTAATATTAACTAAAGGACTTGAAGTATTTTATTATGTAAATTCTCCAATACTAAGTGAGTTGTCAATGAAGATTTATTTTCTGGGCCTATAAGAATTTAAAAAATCTAACTTAATGTAGCCCCATGTAACCAAACTTGACTCTTAAGCATTGTATGGAGAGGAAGCATGGACACAGGGGTCATCACACAGTCACTAAGAACAACAGACATAGTCCCACTCCACAAAAGGGGCAGTAGAGCAATAGCAAAGAATTACAGACAGATAGCACTAACATCCCATATCATAAAAATCTTTGAAAGGGTCCTAAGAAGCAAGATCGCCACTCATCTAGATACCCATCAATTACACAACCCAGGGCAGCATGGGTTTAGAGCAGGTTCATGCCTGTCTTAACTACTGGACCACTATGACAAGGTCCTGGATGCTCTAGAAAACAAACAAAATGCAGATGTAATATACACTGACTTTGCAAAAGCCTTTGATAAGTGTGACCATGGTGTAATAGCACGCGAAATGCGTGATACAGGAATGACAGGAAAAGTTGGTAGGTGGATCTATAATTTCCCAACAAACAAAGTCTGAGGCGGCTACGGTGATGAGCTCTGTTCCACAAGGCACATTACTCGCTCTCATCTTGTTCCTCATCCTCATTTCTGACATAAAGGTATAAGCCACAGCACCAGTGTATTCCTTTGCAGATGACACCCAAATTTGCATGACGGTGTCCTTTATTGAAGACACTGCAGGACTCCAGATGGACATCAACCAAATCTTCAAATGGGCCACAGAAAATATGAAGTTCAATGATAAGAAATTTCAATTACTCCGATATGGAAAACGTGAGGAAATTAAAACTGTATCGGAGTATAAAACAAATTCCAACTACACAATAGAGCGAGAAACTAATGTAAAATACCTGGAAGTGATAATGTCAGAGGATATCACCTTACAAGACAACAACTTTGTATCAATCGCTTCTTCTAGAAAAATGACAGGATGGATAATGAGAACCTTCAAAACTAGGGATGCCAAGCCCATGATGACACTTTTCAGGTCACTTGTTTTATCTAGGCTGGAATATTGCTGCACACCAATAGCACCTTTCAAGGCAGGTGAAATTGCTGACCTAGAAAATGTACAGAGAACCTTCACGGCGCGCATAACGGAGATAAAACACCTCGATTACTGGGAGCGCTTGAGGTTCCTAAACCTGTATTCCCTGGAACGCAGGCGGGAGAGATACATGATTATTTACACTTGGAAAATCCTAGAGGGATTAGTACCAAACTTTCACACGAAAATCACTCCCTATGAAAGTAAAAGACTCGGCAGGAGATGCAACATCTCCCCAGTGAAAAGCAGGGGTGTCACTAGCACGATAAGAGACAGCACAGTAAGTGCCAGGGGCCCAAGATTGTTCAACTGCCTCCCAGCACACATAAGGGGGATTACCAATAGACCTCTGGCTGTCTTCAAGAAGGCACTGGACAGGCACTTAAAGTCATTACCTGACCAGCCGGGTTGTGGTTTGTACGTCGGGTTGCGTGCGGCCAACAGTAACAGCCTGGTTGATCAGGCCCTGATCCACCATGAGGCCTGGTCACAGACCGGGCCACGGGGATGTAGACCTCCGAAACCCTCTCCAGGTAGAGTACTAGTGGTACAATAATCTCCCCTCATGTAGAGTGTACTAGTGGTACAATCTCCCCTCATGTAGAGTACTAGTGGTGCATTGCACCACTAGTACTCTACATGAGGGGAGTTCAGCGCCTCGGGTGGTGAGAGTAGTGTAAGTTTATTCAGGTATACATAGATTATCATACATAGCAGCATATGTGTAGAGAACCCAGGATAACCCAAAAAAGTCAGACAAAGTGACTTATTTCACGACTTTGCTTGTCATCCTTGTGCAGCGGCCAAGCTAATCTCCCCTGTATTGTTCCAGTGTTAGTATATGTACTGCCCAAGCTTTCTTGAAGGTGATGGTGAGGGTCTCTTGATCCAAGGAATGTGATCTATGCCACCTTGGAGTGAACTTATCCTCCCAGGTGGTGCATGACCCCTGAGGGTTGAGCGCCCCATGAGTAGCACTGATAGTGGTGGTGTAGTAGTGGTGACAATGATGGTGTAGTAGTGGTGATAGTGATGGTGTAGTAGTGGTGATAGTGATGGTGTAGTAGTGGTGATAGTGATGGTGTAGTAGTGGTGATAGTGATGGTGTAATAGTGGTGATAGTGATGGTGTAGTAGTGGTGATAGTGATGATGTAGTAGTGGTGACACTGATGGTGTAGTAGTGGTGACAGTGATGGTGTAGTAGTGGTGGTAGTGATGGTGTAGTAGTGGTGAGTGATGGTGTAGTAGTGGTGATAGCGATGGTGTAGTAGTGGTGATAGTATAGTAGTGGTGACAGTGATGGTGTAGTAGTGGTGATAGTATAGTAGTGGTGACAGTGATGGTGTAGTAGTGGTGGTATTTGTGTAGTAGTGGTGGTAGTGATGGTGTAGTAGTGGTGATAGTGATGGTGTAGTAGTGGTGACAGTGATGGTGTAGTAGTGGTGGTAGCGATGGTGTAGTAGTGGTGGTAGTGATGATGAAGTAGTGGTGACACTGATGGTGTAGTAGTGGTGACAGTGATGGTGTAGTAGTGGTAGTAGTGATGGTGTAGTAGTGGTGACAGTGATGGTGTAGTAGTGGTGGTAGTGATGGTGTAGTAGTGGTGACAGTGATGGTGTAGTAGTGGTGGTAGTGATGGTGTAGTAGTGGTGACAGTGATGGTGTAGTAGTGGTGGTAGTGATGGTGCAGTAGTGGTGAGTGATGGTGTAGTAGTGGTGACACTGATGGTGTAGTAGAGGTGAGTGATGGTGTAGTAGTGGTGGTAGTGATGGTGTGATAGTGGTGGTAGTGATGGTGTAGTAGTGGTGACTGATGGTGTAGTGGTGGTAGTGATGGTGTAGTAGTGGTGATAGTGATGGTGTAGTAGTGGTGACTGATGGTGTAGTGGTGGTAGTGGTGTAGTAGTGGTGATAGTGATGGTGTAGTAGTAGTGGTGACTGATGGTGTAGTGGTGGTAGTGATGGTGTAGTAGTGGTGACAGTGATGGTGTAGTAGTGGTAGTAGTGATGGTGTAGTAGTGGTGACAGTGATGGTGTAGTAGTGGTGGTAGTGATGGTGTAGTAGTGGTGACAGTGATGGTGTAGTAGTGGTGGTAGTGATGGTGTAGTAGTGGTGACAGTGATGGTGTAGTAGTGGTGGTAGTGATGGTGCAGTAGTGGTGAGTGATGGTGTAGTAGTGGTGACACTGATGGTGTAGTAGAGGTGAGTGATGGTGTAGTAGTGGTGGTAGTGATGGTGTGATAGTGGTGGTAGTGATGGTGTAGTAGTGGTGACTGATGGTGTAGTGGTGGTAGTGATGGTGTAGTAGTGGTGATAGTGATGGTGTAGTAGTGGTGACTGATGGTGTAGTGGTGGTAGTGGTGTAGTAGTGGTGATAGTGATGGTGTAGTAGTAGTGGTGACTGATGGTGTAGTGGTGGTAGTGATGGTGTAGTAGTGGTGGTAGTGATGGTGTAGTAGTGGTGGTAGTGATGGTGTAGTAGTGGTGATAGTGATGGTGTAGTAGTGGTGACTGATTGTGTAGTAGTGGTGGTAGTGATGGTGTAGTAGTGGTGGTAGTGATGGTGTAGTAGTGCAAAGTAGTGATGGTGTAGTAGTGGTGGTAGTGATGGTGTAGTTGTGGTGGTAGTGATGGTGTAGTTGTGGTGATAGTGATGGTGTAGTAGTGCCATTTAGTGATGGTGTAGTAGTGGTTGTAATAATGGTGTAGTAGTGGTGATAGTGATGGTGTAATAGTGTCATCTGGTGGTGGTAGTAATGGTGTAGTAGTGGTGATAGTGATGTAGTGGTGGTGATAGTGATGGTGTAATAGTGTCATCTAGTGGTGGTAGTAATGGTGTAGTAGTGGTGATAGTGATGGTGTAATAGTGTCATCTGGTGGTGGTAGTAATGGTGTAGTAGTGGTGATAGTGATGTAGTGGTGGTGATAGTGATGGTGTAATAGTGTCATCTAGTGGTGGTAGTAATGGTGTAGTAGTGGTGATAGCGATGGTGTAGTAGTGCCATCTAGTAGTGGTAGTCAGAGTTAGTCAGGTTATCAGTGATGGTGTTATAGTAAAGGTCAGGACAGTGACCAACCTCAAGGTGTAGTAGTGGCATCTAGTGGTGGTAGTCAGAGTTAGTCAGGTTATCAGTGATGGTGTTATAGTGAAGGTCAGGACAGTGACCAACCTCAAGGGCACTAAAGGTCAGTTAACCTTCAATAGTCGTACAGGAGAGATGTGTTGGTCCTCCTGCCTCCCCGCCAGTTTTACCGCTTCCTCAGCCTCTTGATACACCAAATAACGTAAGTATTGTCTATTGACGTTTTTGTAAGTACAACAGCAGAGTTGAGCAACAGCTCCTGGTCCCCGCCACCAGTTTGGTCACTAAATTATTTTATTAGTCTTAATTTTCCTTGGGGTCTAACGTCTTGGCGGGGGGGGGGGGTAACTGACTTCAGTGGAGGGGTTTTGATGCGAGGAACTGGAGCTACTCCCCTTTCTCTGATCGAACAATAACTCTCACACAGGTGTTACATAACCCATAATTGTGTATGTAGTTCTGAGTTGTTTTTTCCATTATTGAAAAAGAACTTAGTGAAGGTCTCTTGATCCAAGTAACTTGCGCCTTGTGATTCAGATATAGACTTGCATGTTAACAAATTGTTATTCATCAGGTTAATGTGTAAGAAATATTGATTAAAGAAAATAGTTGTATTATGTCAAACATTGTGTGTGTAATGTTCCAGGTGTGGTAATTGCTGTGCCTGGCTGTGTCTGCTGCAACAGTGATCAACACAGCAACATTGACCGGTCTGAGGAGTGGAGACAACAACACTAGTAAATAGTCTGACCTATAACATTTTGTTTTATATCTGGAGAGGGTTACTCCAGGTATGTGGAGATGCAGCATCTGGAGACGTCGTCAGAGGTGGGCGGGGCCCATTTGTAAGGTATTTCCAGGTTATAAGTCCACTAAAGGTTAGTTATTGAAGCAGATAGTATTTGTATTAGGTGGGAATATGGTGGGGAGAGTATAGGAAAGATTGTAAGGAACTGATATCAAAAGTAGCTTAATGGGAAGTATTACTTATTTCCAGGAAATAGTGAGGAATGTATTCTATAGGTTACCTTGAATGGGGTGGCGATAAAAATTGGAGAAATGGGTTGTAAGGCTTAGAACTGAAGACTGATTAGATTTTAGGAAGTTTTAGTTAGCGTAATATATTTATTATACAGTCTATACCCATCCTGCAAGAGTATAGGAAGCAGAGATGAAATTTGTAAGTGATACATCATGGCTCAGTTTGTAGTGGCGTCAACTGAAGAACCGGAATTCGATCCCGGGCACAAGAGGGCATGTTCCCTTATATCCATTGGCACTGTTGAACCAGAGGCGTCGTAATGGGGGGTGGGGGAGGGTTTGCCCCGGGTGACACCATAGAGCCTCTAAAGGTGACACAAATACCCAAAACGGTGCTGCAGCAACATAAGAGAAGAATCCTTCATTTCTATATAGCCTATTATATATTAACAAAGTACAAATAAGCCTATATAGGGAAAATAATTGATTTTGATGATGAGATAGATGATTTTGTATAATTGAAGGCAAGGAAATGTAAGATCAGATTCACTGAGATGCTACTTGTACTCAAGGTCAAATCTGATGTAGTGTTTCTCTGATATTGCAACGTTTTTCTTTATTTTTCAAGTTTTTTTTTGTTTTGGCATTGTTAAAGATGAATAAATGTAGGATGTGTTGGTGTACTCAAAGTGGTAGTTGAGTTTGTAATCAATATTATTACGTTTATTTATTTTATCATTAATAAAGTTGAGAAGTATTCTCCTGTTCAGTTTATGGTCCTTGAATGTTCTTATTGATAAACATTTGTCGCTGGTCATGCAGTAGTGACGTAACTGGTCATGCAGTAGTGACGTAACTGGTCATGCAGTAGTGACGTAACTGGTCATGCAGTAGTGACGTAACTGGTCATGCAGTAGTGACGTAACTGGTCATGCAGTAGTGACGTAACTGGTCATGCAGTAGTGACGTAACTGGTCATGCAGTAGTGACGTAACTGGTCATGCAGTAGTGACGTAACTGGTCATGCAGTAGTGACGTAACTGGTCATGCAGTAGTGACGTAACTGGTCATGCAGTAGTGACGTAACTGGTCATGCAGTAGTGATAAACTGGTCATGCAGTAGTGACATAACTGGTCATGCAGTAGTGACATAACTGGTCATGCAGTAGTGACATAACTGGTCATGCAGTAGTGACGTAACTGGTCATGCAGTAGTGACGTAACTGGTCATGCAGTAGTGACGTAACTGGTCATGCAGTAGTGACGTAACTGGTCATGCAGTAGTGACGTAACTGGTCATGCAGTAGTGACGTAACTGGTCATGCAGTAGTGACGTAACTGGTCATGCAGTAGTGACGTAACTGGTCATGCAGTAGTGACGTAACTGGTCATGCAGTAGTGACATAACTGGTCATGCAGTAGTGACATAACTGGTCATGCAGTAGTGACGTAACTGGTCATGCAGTAGTGACGTAACTGGTCATGCAGTAGTGACGTAACTGGTCATGCAGTAGTGACGTAACTGGTCATGCAGTAGTGACATAACTGGTCATGCAGTAGTGACGTAACTGGTCATGCAGTAGTGACGTAACTGGTCATGCAGTAGTGACATAACTGGTCATGCAGTAGTGACGTAACTGGTCATGCAGTAGTGACGTAACTGGTCATGCAGTAGTGACGTAACTGGTCATGCAGTAGTGACATAACTGGTCATGCAGTAGTGACATAACTGGTCATGCAGTAGTGACGTAACTGGTCATGCAGTAGTGACGTAACTGGTCATGCAGTAGTGACATAACTGGTCATGCAGTAGTGACGTAACTGGTCATGCAGTAGTGACGTAACTGGTCATGCAGTAGTGACGTAACTGGTCATGCAGTAGTGACATAACTGGTCATGCAGTAGTGACGTAACTGGTCATGCAGTAGTGACGTAACTGGTCATGCAGTAGTGACGTAACTGGTCATGCAGTAGTGACATAACTGGTCACGCAGTAGTGACGTAACTGGTCATGCAGTAGTGACGTAACTGGTCATGCAGTAGTGACGTAACTGGTCATGCAGTAGTGACGTAACTGGTCATGCAGTAGTGACGTAACTGGTCATGCAGTAGTGACGTAACTGGTCATGCAGTAGTGACATAACTGGTCATGCAGTAGTGACATAACTGGTCATGCAGTAGTGACATAACTGGTCATGCAGTAGTGACATAACTGGTCATGCAGTAGTGACATAACTGGTCATGCAGTAGTGACATAACTGGTCATGCAGTAGTGACGTAACTGGTCATGCAGTAGTGACATAACTGGTCATGCAGTAGTGACGTAACTGGTCATGCAGTAGTGACGTAACTGGTCATGCAGTAGTGACGTAACTGGTCATGCAGTAGTGACGTAACTGGTCATGCAGTAGTGACATAACTGGTCATGCAGTAGTGACGTAACTGGTCATGCAGTAGTGACGTAACTGGTCATGCAGTAGTGACGTAACTGGTCATGCAGTAGTGACGTAACTGGTCATGCAGTGCTGACGTAACTGGTCATGCAGTAGTGACATAACTGGTCATGCAGTAGTGACGTAACTGGTCATGCAGTGCTGACGTAACTGGTCATGCAGTAGTGACATAACTGGTCATGCAGTAGTGACATAACTGGTCATGCAGTAGTGACGTAACTGGTCATGCAGTAGTGACGTAACTGGTCATGCAGTAGTGACGTAACTGGTCATGCAGTAGTGACGTAACTGGTCATGCAGTAGTGACATAACTGGTCATGCAGTAGTGACATAACTGGTCATGCAGTAGTGACATAACTGGTCATGCAGTAGTGACATAACTGGTCATG
Source organism: Cherax quadricarinatus (assembly GCF_038502225.1). Lineage (NCBI taxonomy): Eukaryota > Metazoa > Arthropoda > Malacostraca > Decapoda > Parastacidae > Cherax > Cherax quadricarinatus. Next base: position 16,422,364 of record NC_091375.1, read on the forward strand.
CAGTAGTGACATAACTGGTCATGCAGTAGTGACGTAACTGGTCATGCAGTAGTGACGTAACTGGTCATGCAGTAGTGACGTAACTGGTCATGCAGTAGTGACGTAACTGGTCATGCAGTAGTGACGTAACTGGTCATGCAGTAGTGACGTAACTGGTCATGCAGTAGTGACGTAACTGGTCATGCAGTAGTGACGTAACTGGTCATGCAGTAGTGACGTAACTGGTCATGCAGTAGTGACGTAACTGGTCATGCAGTAGTGACGTAACTGGTCATGCAGTAGTGACGTAACTGGTCATGCAGTAGTGACGTAACTGGTCATGCAGTGCTGACGTAACTGGTCATGCAGTAGTGACATAACTGGTCATGCAGTAGTGACGTAACTGGTCATGCAGTGCTGACGTAACTGGTCATGCAGTAGTGACATAACTGGTCATGCAGTAGTGACGTAACTGGTCATGCAGTAGTGACATAACTGGTCATGCAGTAGTGACGTAACTGGTCATGCAGTAGTGACGTAACTGGTCATGCAGTAGTGACGTAACTGGTCATGCAGTAGTGACATAACTGGAGTTTACCTCCCCCTCCCCAGCCCTTGAATTTCATGGGGGTGACACCAGAGATGCCGCCCCGGGTGACACCAGAGATGCCGCCCCGGGTGACACCAGAGATGCCGCCCCGGGTGACACCAGAGATGCCGCCCCGGGTGACACCAGAGATGCCGCCCCGGGTGACACCAGAGATGCCGCCCCGGGTGACACCAGAGATGCCGCCCCGGGTGACACCAGAGATGCCGCCCCGGGTGACACCAGAGATGCCGCCCCGGGTGACACCAGAGATGCCGCCCCGGGTGACACCATCTCTAGCGACGCCTCTACACTGCTCACAAGAAAGGAGGAACACTGCAGTAGGCCTGGTGGCCCATACTGGGCATACCTGATTGGGTGATTGTGTTAATCTACCGGATTAATATACTAAGTTTAGTGTGATGAGGGTAATGGCAAAGGTCTTGATGTCGGGTGTAAGGAAAGCCTATTAAATCAGGCATATCCATTAAGACATAAAGAGCACTGAAGCAGGCCTATTGACCCATGCTAGGCAGGTCTAACTCAACCACTCATTTGTCTAACCTATTTTTAAAACTACACAACCAAAGTTTTGGCTTAACATGACGGGATAAATTTTCCTTAAGCAGAATATATTATAGCCAGAAAATCTATAACAGTTCCTCAGAAACGTTTAATTAACCACAATTTCCTATTTTCAGTACGGTTGTAGAGGACCTGGCCAAGTAATTTTATGCTTTGAAGTCCCAAAAATATTTTCAGTAGAATAGCTTTGTGGGTTTAGCGCTTGCAACTCCAGTCTGTGTGCAAGAATGGTATACAATACCGACAAGATGAAATTAAGACACATGTGCAACATCTGGGTATCTCACTGTAGACGTTTCGCCATCCAGTGGCTTTATCAATACAAATTCTAGGACATAACTTGAAGACAGTAAGACTGTACAGAAGATGAGGTAATCAGTCCCTCAACCTTGGAGTAGGTGCGAAGAGCACCGTAGTCGTGGAGATTCTGAAGCAGAAGCAAGGAGCCTGGCGCTTATATAGTAACGTCAGGTGTAGCAGACAAAGGCATAGTCACTGGCAGGCGGGATTCCCCAGTCTGTATTAGAGCATCTGTGGGGGGGGGGGGATTTATTGTGAAATTGGGTTATACCGTATATATTTGGGGACTTTGTAGGCTGGTTGATCTTAGCTAGACCCCCTTGATCTTACCTAGATCACCCTTGATCTTACCTAGACCCCCTTGATCTTACCTAGACCCCCCTTGATCTTACCTAGACCCCCCTTGATCTTACCTAGATCACCCTTGATCTTACCTAGACCCCCTTGATCTTACCTAGACCCCCTTGATCTTACCTAGACCCCCCTTGATCTTACCTAGACCCCCCTTGGTCTTACCTAGACCCCCTTGATCTTACCTAGACCACCATTGATCTTACCTAGACCCCCTTGATCTTACCTCGACCCCCTTGATCTTACCTAGACCTCCTTGATCTTACCTAGATCACCCTTGATCTTACCTAGATCACCCTTGATCTTACCTAGATCACCCTTGATCTTACCTAGATCACCCTTGATCTTACCTAGATCACCCTTGATCTTACCTAGATCACCCTTGATCTTACCTAGATCACCCTTGATCTTACCTAGACCCCCTTTGATCTTACCTAGACCCCCCTTGATCTTACCTAGACCCCCCTTGATCTTACCTAGACCCCCTTGATCTTACCTAGACCCCCTTGATCTTACCTAGACCCCCCTTGATCTTACCTAGACCCCCCTTGATCTTGCCTAGACCACCCTTGATCTTACCTAGACCACCCTTGATCTTACCTAGACCACCCTTGATCTTGCCTTCACCTCCCTTCATCCCCCCTTGCGCCGCCACTGCTCTGCAAATTAGTAAGCCTTATACGTGGAGTATGCTGCATACTCCAGTTTCTACTGCCAAAATAACTTAGATTTAGGCGTTGTTAAGCAGGATAGGTAAGGTATAAAACTGGAGAAGAGTAATGGAGAGTAATCTTCCCTGAAGGCATAGATTACGTAGAACTGTTGGCCTTGGAACCCACCAACGACCTTCAGTAGCTGTCTGCAATCTGTTATTGCATGTGGTTTCCGTGGGAATTTTGGTGGGTTTCGGGCTTGGGTAGTGGTTGTGGTGGGTGTTCTACGTTTTTTATGCCTTTGGCCAAACTGTGCAAAGTTAAATATTGATTCATTGAGTTTACACAATTTCATCATTTTGGAAAATTTAAGTGGCGTTCAGGTTCCTGTGAATATACAAGTATTAACGTTCAGAATTGCAGTTGGTTTGATAGTTTGTAAGTAGTGAAGTGTAACTCTTCTGGTAGCAGACGTTAATGATGAAAAGAATGAAAACGTCTGTGATCTGAAGTGAAGTGTTAGTCGGCAGAAAAGATTCACTAGCATCTGATGCTGATGAGTATAGTTAGGGGTGTGATTTAGATTGGTATTAGTGAGAATAGGATAATTAACGCTGCTGGGGTAGAAGCACTCAAAATAGAGGTAGTGTGTGAGGAGGCTTAAATGTAGTGGCCCTCAGGTTGTGCCTAGGATGCCAGTCATAACTGGCAGGTACGGTGGGTTATGAATTCAGGGCAGGGCCCACTTGTAAGATATTTTTAGGTTATAAGTTCACTAAAGTTTAGTTATTGAAGCAGATAGTATTTGTATTAGGTGGTAGGCTAGTGGGAAGAGTATAGGAAAGATTGTAAGGAACTGATATCAAAAGTAGCTTAGTGGGAAGTATTACCTTATTTCCTGGACAGAGAGAAATGGGTTTTTAAGTTAAGAAATGAAGTGATTAGATTTTAGAAAGTTTTAATTAGTGTACTATCTTTATTATGCAGTCTATACCCATCCTGCAAGAGTGTAGGAAGCAGAGATGAAATTTGTAGGTGATATATCATGGCTCAGTTGGTAGTGGCGTCAGCCGAAGAACCGGGATTCGATCCCGGGCACAAGTGGGCATGTTCCCTTATATCCATTGGCACTGTTCACATAAGAAAGGAGGAACACTGCAGTAGGCCTGTTGGCCCATACTGGGCATACCTGATTGGGCAATTCTGTTAATCTGCCGGATTAATATACTAAGATAGTTTAATGTGATGAGGGTAATGGCAAAGGTCTTGATGTCGGGTGTAAGGAAAGTCTATTAAACCAGGCATATCCATTAAGACATAAAAAGAGCACTGAGGCAGGCCTATTGACCCATGCTAGGCAGGTCTAACTCAACCACTCATTTGCCTAACTTATTTTTAAAACTACACAACCAAAGTTTTGGCTTCACATTACGGTATAAATTTTCCTTAGGCAGTATATATTTTAGCCAGAAAATCAATAACATTTCCTCAGAAACGTTTAATTAACCACAATTTCCTATTTTCAGTAGGGTTGTAGAGGACCTGGCCAAGTAATTTTATGCTCTGAAGTCCCAGAAATATTTTCAGTAGCATAGCCTTGTGCATTTAGCGCTTGCAACTCCAGAGTCTGTATTAGAGCGTCTTGGGGAGGGGGAGAATTTTGAAATTGGGTCATACTGTATACATTTACGGACTTTGTAGGCTGATTGATCTTACCTAGACCCCCCTTGATCTTACCTTCACCTACTTTCATCCCTCCTTGCGCTGCCACTGCTCTGCAAATTAGTAAGCCTTATACCTGAAGTATGCTGCATACTCCAGTTTCTACTAGCAAAATAACTTAGATTTAGGTGTTAAGTAGGATAGTTAAGGTATAAAACTGGAGAATCTGCTATATGGGGAGAGTAATCTCCCCTGAAGGCATAGGGTACGTAGAACTGTTGGCCTTGGAACCCACCAACGACCTTCAGAAGCTGTGTGGAATGTTATTGCACGTGGTTTCCGTGAGGATACTGGTTGGTTCGAGGCTTTGGGTAGTGGTTGCGGTGGGTTACCTGGAGGTTATTCCGGGGATAAACGCCCCCGCGGCCCGGTCCATGACCAGGCCTCCCGGTGGATAAGGGCCTGATCAACCAGGCTGTTACTGAAAGTTAAGACACATGTGCAACATCTGGATATCTTTATTGTAGACGTTTCGCCATCCAGTGGCTTTATCAATACAGATTCTAGGACATAATAGGAAGACAGTAGAACTATATACAAAAGATGAGGTAATCAGTCCCTCGGCCTTTTGTATATAGTTCTTTTGTATATAGTTCTACTGTCTTCCTATTATGTCCTAGAATCTGTATTGATAAAGCCACTGGATGGCGAAACGTCTACAATAAAGATATCCAGATGTTGCACATGTGTCTTAACTTTCATATTGTCGGTATTTTATACCTTTCTTGCACAACTTGTCAGACACTGCAACATCATGGAATCTTGGTTCAGAGGACATCTACAAGACCTTCTTCACGGCTGCTGCAACTAACCCATCTCTTTGGGAAGGACCTACTTCCACTGGGGAATCCCGCCTACCAGTGACTGTCCTCGTCTGCTGCCCGTCCCTTCCACTGACGCCTATATAAACGCCAGTCTTCTTGCCTTTGCTCCAGATTCTCCTCCACCACGATGCTGTGAACACTAACTCCAAGGCCGAGGGACTGATTACCTCATCTTTTGTATATAGTTCTACTGTCTTCCTATTATGTCCTAGAATCTGTATTGATAAAGCCACTGGATGGCGAAACGTCTACAATAAAGATATCCAGGCTGTTACTGTTGGCCGCACGCAGTCCAACATACGAGCCACAGCCCGGCTGATCCGGCACTGACTTGAGGTATCTGTCCAGCTCTCTCTTGAAGGCAGCCAGGGGTTTATTGGTAATTCTCCTAATGCTTGGTGGGAGGCTGTTGAACAGTCTTGGGCCCCGGACACTTATGGTGTACCAATGGCGCCCCTACTTTTAATTGGGGGTATTTTGCATCGCCTGCCCAGTCTTTTACTTTCGTAGGGAGTGATTACTGTGTGCAGATTTGGGACCATTCCTTCCAGGGTTTTCCAAGTGTAGATTATGATATATCTGAAAGTGTAAACATTTATTAGGCCTGAAAGAAAACATTAGGCCAGAAAGAAAACATTTATTAGGCCTGAAAGAGAAAGCATTTATTAGGTCTGAAAGAGAAAACATTAGGCCTGAAAAAGAAAGCACTTATTAGGCCTGAGAGAAAACTTACTAGGCCTGAAAGAGAATATTTATTAGGCCTGAAAAAGAAAGCACTTATTAGGCCTGAGAGAAAACACTTATTATGCCTGAAAGAGAAAACATTTACGTATTAGGTCTGAAAGAGAAAGAATTTATTAGGCCTGAAAAAGAAAGCACTTATTAGGCCTGAGAGAAAACACTTATTAGGCCTGAAAAAGAAAGCACTTATTATGCCTGAAAAAGAAAACACTAGGCCAGAAAGAGAAAACACTTAATAGGCCTGAAAGAAAATTATTAGGCCTGAGAGAAAAAATATTAGGAATAAAAAACATTTTTTAGGCCTGAAAGTGAAAAAAAAATATTGGGGCAGAAAGATAAAACATTAGGACTGAAAGATAAAATTATTTGGGCTTAGAAAATATTAGGCTGTACAATAACACAATTCAGGCATAACACGATTGGTAATAATTTGGATTAACTCAAAATAAATCAAGACAGTTTCACAGAATTGTAACTGGAGCGTCCAGGGTGAGAGACCCTGGAGCGTCCAGGGTGAGAGACCCTGGAGCGTCCAGGGTGAGACCCTGGAGCGTCCAGGGTGAGAGACCCTGGAGCGTCCAGGGTGAGAGACCCTGGAGCGTCCAGGGTGAGAGACCCTGGAGCGTCCAGGGTGAGAGACCCTGGAGCGTCCAGGGTGAGAGACCCTGGAGCGTCCAGGGTGAGAGACCCTGGAGCGTCCAGGGTGAGAGACCCTGGAGCGTCCAGGGTGAGAGACCCTGGAGCGTCCAGGGTGAGAGACACCCTGGAGCGTCCAGGGTGAGACACCCTGGAGCGTCCAGGGTGAGACACCCTGGAGCGTCCAGGGTGAGAGACCCTGGAGCGTCCAGGGTGAGAGACCCTGGAGCGTCCAGGGTGAGAGACCCTGGAGCGTCCAGGGTGAGAGACCCTGGAGCGTCCAGGGTGAGAGACCCTGGAGCGTCCAGGGTGAGAGACGCTGGAGCGTCCAGGGTGAGAGACCCTGGAGCGTCCAGGGTGAGAGACCCTGGAGACACCCTGGAGCGTCCAGGGTGAGACCCTGGAGCGTCCAGGGTGAGAGACCCTGGAGCGTCCAGGGTGAGAGACCCCCAGGGTGAGAGACCCTGGAGCGTCCAGGGTGAGAGACCCTGGAGCGTCCAGGGTGAGAGACCCTGGAGCGGCCAGGGTGAGAGACCCTGGAGCGGCCAGGGTGAGAGACCCTGGAGCGGCCAGGGTGAGAGACCCTGGAGCGGCCAGGGTGAGAGACCCTGGAGCGTCCAGGGTGAGCGCCGCTGGAGCGTCCAGGGTGAGAGACCCTGGAGCGTCCAGGGTGAGAGACCCTGGAGCTGGAGCGGCCAGGGTGCGAGACCCTGGAGCGGCCAGGGTGAGAGACCCTGGAGCGGCCAGGGTGAGAGACCCTGGAGCGGCCAGGGTGAGAGACCCTGGAGCGGCCAGGGTGAGAGACCCTGGAGCGGCCAGGGTGAGAGACCCTGGAGCGGCCAGGGTGAGAGACCCTGGAGCGGCCAGGGTGAGAGACCCTGGAGCGGCCAGGGTGAGAGACCCTGGAGCGGCCAGGGTGAGAGACCCTGGAGCGGCCAGGGTGAGAGACCCTGGAGCGGCCAGGGTGAGAGACCCTGGAGCGGCCAGGGTGAGAGACCCTGGAGCGGCCGGGGTGGCCGACCCTGGAGCGGCCGGGTGAGAGACCCTGGAGCGGCCAGGGTGAGAGACCCTGGAGCGGCCAGGGTGAGAGACCCTGGAGCGGCCAGGGTGAGAGACCCTGGAGCGGCCAGGGTGAGAGACCCTGGACCGGCCGGGTGAGAGACCCTGGAGCTGCCAGGGTGAGAGACCCTGGAGCGGCCAGGGTGAGAGACCCTGGACCGGCCGGGTGAGAGACCCTGGACCGGCCAGGGTGAGAGACCCTGGACCGGTCGGGTGAGAGACCCTGGAGCGACCAGGGTGAGAGACCCTGGAGCTGCCAGGGTGAGAGACCCTGGACCAGTCAGGGTGACACACCCTGGAGGGGCCACAAGGGGCAGCTACCCCAGAAGTCCATGGTGTGAGGGATGGTTCTAACCTACATCTTATAAAATAAGCAATGGAACACACTGCCCCTAATGTACCATTACCAGGGGTGATGGCAGCCAAAGAATAAATAGAGGTACAGAATCACAAATTTTTAGTTACTAAAATAAATGTCTTAAGATTTCATTCAGATTTTTAACCCCAGAGGGTTAGCCACCCAGGATAACCCAAGAAAGTCAGTGTGTGGAAATTTATTTGGTCCCTAAAGTTCCACAGGACAGACACGGCGAACCAAGGGATCCCAGCAAGTCCGTAATGGAATGGCTGAGCTGGGTGGCCCTTAAACTCACCCAAACAAAAAGCGTTCTCCCCAAACATAAACACATTTCTCTCCCCAGGGTGGCGTGGATGGTAGGCACTTATTTATTTATAGATTTACCCTTCAGGGAGGGAGTAGGTAGTTTTACTGTTAGTATATTAATATTAGGTTTACTAAGGCAACTGTAGATAATGTAGACCTAGTTAGTTTAATATGTTTATTATGCACCCCATACCCATCCTGTGGGCGGTAGTCAAAAGATTACAGAGGTACATAATTGGTCCAGGGACTGGACTCCAAAGTTTTGATAGCTGAGCAAGTTACAGAGGTAATGAACTCACAATTTACAAAGGTAATGAACTCACAATTTACAAAGGTAATGAACTCACAATTTACAAAGGTAATGAACTCCAGGTAAGTCTGGTCACAATCATGACAAGTTACAAAGGTATTTACAGATTACAGAGGTACGTAATGGGTCCAGGGACTGGGCCCCCAAAGTTTTGATAGCTGAACTAGGTACAAAGGTAATGAGCTCACAAGTTACAAAGGTAATGAATTCTGTAGAATGGTTACTTACGTTTATACTTTGGCTACAATCATGAACAAATTATAGAGTAATGAGCAATTCACACTTCCACACCCGGTCACAACTGTAATGAGTTATTGGTGCAAATATTGATTGTTGAGTCACACACACACACACACACACACACACACACACACACACACACACACACACACACACACACACACACACACACACACACACACACACACACACACACACACACACACACACACACACACACTCACTCACACTCTCACACTCTCACACTTTAGTTTAATATCTTTATGCACCCCATACCCATCCTGTGGGCGGTAGTCAAAAGATTACAAAGGTACATAGACCTAAGACCTAAGACCTTAGACCTAAGACCTTAACATAGGTAGTAATAGGCCGATAATGTAGGCAAACACTAGGATAAGTTAGCTAGGGAGAACTGGCAGCCCTAGTTTGAACGAAGAGACGAGGGTCTGGAAGAGAGACCAGCTCGTTCTTCTTAAGACAGACACCAACTGGACAAGACGTGCCGTGATCAGCAGACGGCGCCCCCCACGTGTCTTCACATTTGAGACCTAGGGAAATCTGGTAGAGGCATCTCGATGTACCGTAGATGACCTCCATCAGGCCCATACAGTAAGACAAGACCTCCACTTTATCTCGTAGATTTCTGGCCAGTGTCTACCTGGAGTTTACCTGGAGAGAGTTCCGGGGGTCAACGCCCCCGCGGCCCAGTCTGTGACCAGGCCTCCTGGTGGATCAGAGCCTGATCAACCAGGCTGTTGCTGCTGGCTGCACACAAACCAACGTATGAGCCACAGCCCGGCTGATCAGGAACCGACTTTAGGTGCTTGTCCAGTGCCAGCTTGAAGACTGCCAGGGGTCTGTTGATAAGATTAAGATAAGATAAGATTTCGTTCGGATTTTTAACCCCGGAGGGTTAGCCACCCAGGATAACCCAAGAAAGTCAGTGCATCATCGAGGACTGTCTAACTTATTTCCATTGGGGTCCTTAATCTTGTCCCCCAGGATGCGACCCACACCAGTCGACTAACACCCAGGTACCTATTTGCTGCTAGGTGAACAGGACAACAGGTGTAAGGAAACGTGTCGGAATGTTTCCACCTGCCGGGAATCGAACCCGGGCCCTCCGTGTGTGAAGCGGGAGCTTTAGCCACCAGGCCACCGGTATGTATGCTGGGAGGCAGTTGAACAGTCTCGGGCCCCTGACACTTATTGTATGGTCTCTTAACGTGCTAGTGACACCCCTGCTTTTCATTGGGGGGATGTTGCATCGTCTGCCAAGTCTTTTGCTTTCGTAGTGAGTGATTTTCGTGTGCAAGTTCGGTACTAGTCCCTCTAGAATTTTCCAGGTGTATATAATCATGTATCTCTCCCGCCTGCGTTCCAGGGAATACAGGTTCAGGAACCTCAAGCGCTCCCAGTAATTGAGGTGTTTTATCTCCGTTATGCGCGCCGTGAAAGTTCTCTGTACATTTTCTAGGTCGGCAATTTCACCTGCCTTGAAAGGTGCTGTTAGTGTGCAGCAATATTCCAGCCTAGATAGAACAAGTGACCTGAAGAGTGTCATCATGGGCTTGGCCTCCCTGGGGAGAATTGTGAGTGAGTTTGATCTGTGGGCCCGGTGTGCAGCAGGCAGTGCATGCCCAGTAAGTACCAGTGTCTCTTGGCAGTCTGGAAGCTAGTGTATGTGTCTGCATAGTTGTACTAGGGGATACATACCCTCTTGGATATAGGAATTTCTGAGGTGCAGGCAGGTCACTAATAACGATTGAATATTACAGGAATTAAGGCTCCCGGTTGCACGTGGTTTCTGAGGGGAACTCCAAAGGGGCTAAGGCTAAGCTTAAGGAAGTTGAAGATCAGGATATATGCTGCAACACCAAGTAAGTTAGTCCTTTATACGTGCATGCAGGCGAGTTTCTTGCAACATCAATCATTTGTGAAAATCTGTCCTATAAGCCACTTGTGAGGCTGAGGTACCCACCTCAGAGCTCGGTGTCAACAGAGTTTGCCAGGGTAGGTGACTCACTTGGAGGCAGTCCACACAAATTTTCACACAGTGGGTCATCGAGGACTGTAACTTATTTCCATTGGGGTCCTTAATCTTGTCCCCCAGGATGCGACCCACACCAGTCGACTAACACCCAGATACCTATTTGCTGCTAGGTGAACAGGACAACAGGTGGAAGGAAACGTGTCGAAATGTTTCCACCGCCGGGCCCTCCGTGTGTGAGGCAGGAGCTTTAGCCACCAGGTTATAACAATGAGAATATGAACACAAAAAAGTCAATATACATATGTTAAGGTTCACTGAAAACTTAATAACATTTACTGAAAACATCCTTCATAACTTAGCTTCAGATGTTCAATAACAAGTCTCAAACTCGGGTAATTATGTACATCTCGACCCCACCTTCCTGGGTAAGTAAGTAAGTTTATTCAGGTATACACAAATACAGTTACATAGAATTATCATACATAGCAGCATATGTGTAGAGAACCTAGGATAACCCAAAAAAGTCATACAGAGTGACTTATTTCCATTGGGATCCTCTCCAGCAGATGTTCTTGCCCAAATTTATAATAAATGATGCTATGAATTCCCTGCTGACGTCTTCCAGTAGGGAAGTCAAGATGTTCAGACAAAACATTCTGGAAAAAAACATGCTTGAAATTAAAAAAAAAATTAATCATGAAATTTGAAGTTAACTGGAAATACGTAAATAGCTCAGGGGAGTCACTGTATAATCTTACGGGTTTAGCACTTCCCCTTAATACTAATAATCAGGGGAGTCAGGCAGTGGACACAGGAATGAAAATTATTTCACCAATGAGGAGTGCTAAACCCATACGGGTCATACAGCACCTAAAGAATGAAGAGATAACCTTAGTTTGAGGTACATGACCATAAATTCTTCATCAAATACAAAAATGATCTGGGACATTCCATCTGAAATAAAATATAACCAGAAGCTCATCCCTATTCCTCACCCTACATTATATATACAAACTATTAAAAAAAAAAACTTGGTGAATTTCATAACCACAAATCAATTAAAAAAATATTTTGCACTCACTGCAATAACAAGAGAAAGTAAATTAAGTGTACAGGTTTATAATATATATATCCATAAAAATTATATAAATGTACATAGAGAAATATACATGCAAGTACAGTCGACCCTCAGCTAACAGCGATATTAAGTAATGGCAATTTTGTCTAGTTAGTTTAATATGTTTATTATGCACCCCATACCCATCCTGTGGGCGGTAGTCACCCCATACCCATCCTGTGGGCGGTAGTCACCCCATACCCATCCTGTGGGCGGTAGTCACCCCATACCCATCCTGTGGGCGGTAGTCACCCCATACCCATCCTGTGGGCGGTAGTCACCCCATACCCATCCTGTGGGCGGTAGTCACCCCATACCCATCCTGTGGGCGGTAGTCACCCCATACCCATCCTGTGGGCGGTAGTCACCCCATACCCATCCTGTGGGCGGTAGTCACCCCATACCCATCCTGTGGGCGGTAGTCACCCCATACCCATCCTGTGGGCGGTAGTCACCCCATACCCATCCTGTGGGCGGTAGTCACCCCATACCCATCCTGTGGGCGGTAGTCACCCCATACCCATCCTGTGGGCGGTAGTCACCCCATACCCATCCTGTGGGCGGTAGTCACCCCATACCCATCCTGTGGGCGGTAGTCACCCCATACCCATCCTGTGGGCGGTAGTCACCCCATACCCATCCTGTGGGCGGTAGTCACCCCATACCCATCCTGTGGGCGGTAGTCAAAACATTACAAAGGTACATAATGGGTGCTTTTTGCAGTAAAAAAATAATGCCTTAACCAACGGCGAAAAACTTAACCTTAAACAACGTCAGTGTTTATGAGTTGTTGTGGTGGTGGGTTTCCAGGTGTGCCGCCCATATATGTTGGTTTATTCCAGTGTTTCTAGTGCTTGTAACCACTACATAAACCACCATGAACCCCATGAAAGTGGTGGTGGTAGTGATGGTGGTAGAGGGTGGTAGTGGGTGGTAGTGATGGTGGTAGAGGGTGGTAGTGATGGTGGTAGTGATGGTGGTAGTGATGGTGGTAGAGGGTGGTAGTGATGGTGGTAGTGATGGTGGTAGAGGGTGGTAGTGGGTGGTAGTGATGGTGGTAGAGGGTGGTAGTGGGTGGTAGTGATGGTGGTAGTGATGGTGGTAGAGTGGGTGGTAGTGATTGTGGTAGAGGGTGGTAGTGGGTGGTAGTGATGGTGGTAGAGGGTGGTAGTGATGGTGGTAGTGATGGTGGTAGAGGGTGGTAGTGATGGTGGTAGTGATGGTGGTAGAGGGTGGTAGTGATGGTGGTAGAGGGTGGTAGTGGGTGGTAGTGATGGTGGTAGAGGGTGGTAGTGATGGTGGTAGTGATGGTGGTAGAGGGTGGTAGTGATGGTGGTAGTGATGGTGGTAGAGGGTGGTAGTGATGGTGGTAGTGATGGTGGTAGAGGGTGGTAGTGATGGTGGTAGTGATGATGGTAGAGGGTGGTAGTGATGGTGGTAGTGATGGTGGTAGTGATGGTGGTAGAGGGTGGTAGTGATGATGGTAGTGATGGTGGTAGAGGGTGGTAGTGATGGTGGTAGTGATGGTGGTAGAGGGTGGTAGTGATGATGGTAGTGATGGTGGTAGAGGGTGGTAGTGATGGTGGTAGTGATGGTGGTAGAGGGTGGTAATGATGGTGGTAGAGGGTGGTACTGATGGTGGTGGAGGGTGGTAGTGATGGTGGTAGAGGGTGGTAGTGATGGTGGTAGTGATGGTGGTAGAGGGTGGTAATGATGGTGGTAGCGGGTGGTACTGATGGTGGTAGAGGGTGGTAGTGATGGTGGTAGAGGGTGGTAGTGATGGTGGTAGTGATGGTGGTAGAGGGTGGTAGTGATGGTGGTAGAGGGTGGTACTGATGGTGGTAGAGGGTTGTAGTGAAGGTGGTAGTGATGGTGGTAGAGGGTGGTAGTGATGGTGGTAGAGGGTGGTAATGATGGTGGTAGAGGGTGGTACTGATGGTGGTAGAGGGTGGTACTGATGGTGGTAGAGGGTGGTACTGATGGTGGTAGAGGGTGGTTGTGAAGGTGGTAGAGGGTGGTAGTGATAAGATAAGATAAGATTTCGTTCGGATTTTTAACCCCGGAGGGTTAGCCACCCAGGATAACCCAAGAAAGTCAGTGCGTCATCGAGGACTGTCTAACTTATTTCCATTGGGGTCCTTAATCTTGTCCCCCAGGATGCGACCCACACCAGTCGACTAACACCCGGGTACCTATTTGCTGCTAGGTGAACAGGACAACAGGTGTAAGGAAACATGTTGAAATGTTTCCACCCGCCGGGAATCGAACCCGGGCCCTCCGTGTGTGAAGCGGGAGCTTTAGCCACCAGGCCACCGGGCCTGGTGGTAGTGATGGTGGTAGAGGGTGGTAGTGAAGGTGGTAGAGGGTGGTAGTGAAGGTGGTAGAGGGTGGTAGTGATGGTGGTAGAAGGTGGTAGTGATGGTGGTAGAGGGTGGTCCAGTGATTCTTAAGCTGGTCCTAGTGGCATTAAAAAACCAAGAAGGGAGGTAACCCCACCAAAGGACTTGGTACCTAAAGCCTTTATGGAAGGGGATTCTCCTTCCAAGCAACAGACAATCCTGAATTTTCCCTGCTGCTGGCACATCACTCATCAACAACTCCACAATAAAGGTAAGTGGTATTTAATTATTGTTTATTTTGCATGTCCCATTCCTTTCTATATAAGGAAATGCATATTTCATGAAAAAAAAAAAATCAGACTTTGGGATGTCATGAACGGATTAATTCTACTTCCATTATTTCTTATGGGGAAAATTAACTCGACCAATGGCAAGCCCTCTGGTATGGATTAATGCCGTTGGTTAAGGGTCCACTGTACACACACACATGCATGTATACACCTATACTCATGCATATATTTATAATGCAATATATACATACATGTATACATAATAAGTATATACACATATATATCCACATACAGTTTCCAGCTAGTTCATATCAATTTCCCATCACATTTTCAGAAAACCTGACCCAGGGCGCCAGCCATGAGTCTAGCAATTACACTGCATTTATGAAGTGCTAAAAACATTGGGGTCACATTGCACCTGAAGAAAAGAGCATTCAGGTTTGATCAGAGGAAATAAGTATTTAAAATGCCTTCAAGAACCATTCATTATCAAGCCCCCCCCCTTGATGGCTGTTTAAACTAAAATATCTGATTTACATTGTGGGAAAATAGGTAACAAATAAATCTTCAGCATAATTTCAATGTTTTAACAAATGAGTTCCATCTGTAACACTATTAGAATTACTGGGATACGTTAAACCCAAAAGGAATCCGGTTCGAGCCAAGGCTTAACTAAAATTCCTTGGATCAGAATACCTCCCCTATCCATAATGGGGCATGACACCGGTGAAAAAACTAGTAATGGGAGAAGCAGTAAACCCGAAAAGTTGTACAGCAGCACCTGGGGAATGGGAGGCAATCATGTTTAACCCTTTCAGGATCCAGAAGCCAAATCTCAGAGTGTGCACCAGGGTCAAAATTTTGGGGAAATAAAAAAAAAAAAAAAAAAAAAAAAGGCCCAGGCAGACTGTGTAGGTAGATGTAGGTATGTAGCCCAGGCAGACTATGTGGGTATGTAGCCCAGGTGGACTATGTAGGTATGTAGCCCTGGCAGACTATGTAGGTAGATGTAGGTATGTAGCCCAGGCAGACTATGTAGGTAGATGTAGGTATGTAGCCCAGGTGGACTATGTAGGTAGATGTAGGTATGTAGCCCAGGCAGACAATGTGGGTATGTAGCCCAGGCAGACTATATAGGTAGATGTAGGTATGTAGCCCTGGCAGACTATGTAGGTATGTAGCCCTGGCAGACTATGTAGGTAGATGTAGGTATGTAGCCCAGGTGGACTATGCAGGTATGTAGCCCAGGCAGACTATGTAGGTATGTAGCCCAGGCAGACTATGTAGGTAGATGTAGGTATGTAGCCCAGGTGGACTATGTAGGTAGATGTAGGTATGTAGCCCAGGCGGACTATGTAGGTAGATGTAGGCATGTAGCCCAGGCGGACTATGTAGGTAGATGTAGGTACGTAGCCCAGGCGTACTATGTAGGTAGATGTAGGTATATAGCCCAGGCGGACTATGTAGGTATGTAGCCCAGGCAGACTATGTAGGTAGATGTAGGTATGTAGCCGAGGCAGACTATGTAGGTATGTAGCCCTGGCAGACTATGTAGGTAGATGTAGGTATGTAGCCCAGGAGGACTATGTAGGTATGTAGCTCTGGTGGACTATGTAGGTAGATGTAGGTATGTAGCCCAGGTGGACTATGCAGGTATGTGGCCCAGGCAGACTATGTAGGTATGTAGCCCAGGCAGACTATGTAGGTAGATGTAGGTATGTAGCCCAGGCAGACTATGTAGGTAGATGTAGGTATGTAGCCCAGGCAGACTATGTAGGTAGATGTAGGTATGTAGCCCAGGCGGACTATGTAGGTAGATGTAGGTATGTAGCCCAGGCAGACTATGTAGGTAGATGTAGGTATGTAGCCCAGGCGGACTATGTAGGTAGATGTAGGTATGTAGCCCAGACGGACTATGTATGTAGCCCAGGCGGACTATGTAGGTATGTAGCCCAGGCAGACTATGTAGGTATGTAGTCCAGGCAGACTATGTAGGTGTGTAGCCCAGGCAGACTAGGTAGATATAGGTATGTAGCCCAGGCAGACTACGTAGGTAGATGTAGGTATGTAGCCCAGGTGGACTATGTAGGTAGATATAGGTATGTAGCCCAGGCGGACTAAGTGTAGGTAGATGTAGGTATGTAGCTCCGGCAGACTATGTAGGTAGATGTAGGTATGTAGCTCAGGCGAACTATGTAGGTAGATGTAGGTATGTAGCCCAGGTGGACTATGTAGGTAGATGTAGGTATGTAGCCCAGGTGGACTATGTAGGTATGTAGCCCAGGCAGACTATGTAGGTAGATGTAGGTATGTAGCCCAGGCGGACTATGTAGGTATGTAGCCCAGGCAGACTACATACCTACATTATAACTGATACTTATGTGTACCTGCACCTAAGTAAGCTTTCACACTGTGCTGCCATGCAGATACACATTAAAATCACTAAGAGTGTCTTATTAGTCTTGAAGATGCCATATTAATAATAATAACACAATAATAATTACCCTGAGTAACATCAAATACCATATAATAAAACGTTAATATAGACATTTTGCTAAATTCGACTAAATACAGTGGACCCCCGGTTCGCGATGCTATTGGTATCCGATAAATCCGGTAACCGATGCATTATATTGCAGAAAATTTGCCTCGCTTCCCGATACAAAACCCGGTATGCGATGTGGTTCGTACGAGACATGTCCATGTGTGGCCTGAACTGCTCCGTGTGTGCCAGTGTTTACAAGCCAGTCAGTGTGCGCGCATCTAAGGATACATTCGGTACATTCCATATTATCCATATTATCACTGTTTTTGATGCCTGTTTTTGCAAAATAAGTCACCATGGGCCCCAAGAAAGCTCCCAGTGCCAACCCTTCGAGACCAAGGGTGCTAATGACTGTTGAAATGAAGAAAGAGATAATTGCAAAGTACGAAAGTGGAGTGCGTGTGTCGGAGCTGGTCAGGTTGTATAGTAAACCCCAATCAACCATCTCTACTATAGTGAGCAAGAAAACGGCAATCAAGGAAGCTGTTCTTGCAAAAGGTGCAACTGTGATTACGAAACAGCGACCGCAAGTGTTAGAAAATGTTGAGAGACTGTTATTGGTGTGGATAAATGAAAAACAGATAGCAGGAGATAGCATCTCTCATTTGTGAAAAGGCTAGGCAGTTGCATGACGATTTGGTAAAAAAATTGCCTGCAACTAGTGGTGATGTGAGTGAATTTAAGGCCAGCAAAGGTTGGTTTGAAAGATTTAAGAATCGTAGTGGTATACATAGTGTGATTAGGCATGGTGAGGCTGCCAGTTATGTTGTGCGACAGAAGCCCAGTGACTCTCAACCTGGTCCTAGTGGCATTAAAAGAAGAAGGGAAGTAACCCCGGAAAAGGACTTGCTACCTAAAGTCCTAATGGAGGGGGATTCCCCTTCTAAATGCTAACACCATCCACACACTCCCCTCCTCCCATCCCATCAATCATCACCAGATCTTCATTAAAGGTAAGTGTCAATTATTCTTTCATTATTTATTGTTATTTATTGTTATTGTTGTTATTGTAATTACTATTCTATTGCACTGAACTTAATATTTCATGTGGTAAAAGTTTTTTTTCATACTTTTGGGTGCCTTGCACGGATTAATTTAATTTCCATTATTTCTTATGGGGAAAATTGATTCGCTTTCCGATACTTTTGGTTTACGATGAGCTCTCAGGAACGGAGTAGTATCGCGAACCGGGGGTCCACTGTACACCCAACAGTAGAATAAAATATCATAAATATGAGATGTGGTAGCCCGGCGACTTGTAGGACTTGTGGTAGCCAAAAGCCTAGCAAATATTTCCCAGGGACTAGACAAAAGCCCAGCAGATCATTTCCCAGGGACCAGACAAAAGCCTAGATCATTTCCCAGGGACAATACAAAAGCCTAGATCATTTCCCAGGGACCAGACAAAAACCTAGCAAATCATTTCCCAGGTACCAGACAAAAGCTTAGCAGATCACACTTAAAATTCAAGCAGCTTTAGGCCCCTAGGAGTCACATGGCACCTTCACCAAAATAGACCCCCGTTTCCCGGATCAAGATTATTAATTATTATTATAAAGGGGAAGCGCTAAACCCGTAGGATTATACAGCGCTTGGGGGGGAGGGTGGAAGGTATTCAAGCTTAATTCGGGGAACTGGAGCACAAATCAAATTCCCTAAAACAAGAGCCCTTCACCATCAAGGAATTTTCCCTGAGGGGCCTGGATCAAGAGCCCTTCACCATAGCTAAGACCTTGATGTGGGTGGCCATATATTATTAATTTTTTAAATTAAAAAAAAATAATATTAATAGTTACCAGTTGATGGTACAGTTGACATGGGTGGTCTGGGGCCCGTGCAGGTACCATGGGTGGTCTGGGGCCCGTGCAGGTACCATGGGTGGTCTGGGGCCTGTGCAGGTACCATGGGTGGTCTGGGGCCCGTGCAGGTACCATGGGTGGTCTGGGGGCCATGCAGTCGACCTCAGCTCTGGGGCCAGGAGCATCTTCTCTGGAAAATAAAAAATGTCACACCCTAATTAAATGGTGAAAATCAATTTAAATCAAACTTCCCACACATATTCATCATGTCAACAACAGCAGAGACAAACACAAAGTTCACACACAACATTGTCAATGTGAATCAACAGTTATTTTCGCAAAATTTTGAAAAAGTTACTCACGAGAAGTGTACGCGTCCACACCACATTTTCTGCCTGAAGCGTCTGAGGGGAAGAATGCACACGCACCAGCAGCTGTGACGTAGACGTTTATGATTGGCTGAGCCTCTGTGATATAACTGATGCTGATTGGTTGTCGAGTCTTACTTTTCTGTTTATCTGTGTCATTAATTAAACTCTGGTCTTAATTGGCTGGATCTTCACGCCAGAAAAATTACCAGTTTTAATTGGTAGTGGCATCTTAATGCTGGATTTTTTTGGTACTAAATAACAAAAATGTGAACCAAGAAATGGCGTCTCTTTCACCATAAATCAAAATATATTAAACCAACCTCCAGTTATTTTCATGAACGGTTATAAGTTAAAATATTAAAAATTAATATAATTATAACTAGATGCTGGTGAAGGGCACTTGATCCAAGGCCCCTCAAGGAAGGTTTCTTGATGCTGGTGAGGGGCTCTTGATCTAGGGAATTATATCTGTGCTCCAGTTCCCTGAATTGACCCTGAATACCTTCCATCCCCTCTCTACATGCACTGTAAAATCCTACGTGTTTAGCGCTCCCCCATAATTATAATAATAATGTCATTTTCAACTGGAATGACAAATAGAATTAAATTTAATTAAGTTATTATATATTTTACACGTAATGTTATCAATATTATATTCTTATGACTTTCATTTGTCTCTACAACACATAATACCAATGCAGATTTTGCCATCGCCTTAAGACTTCATCTGGATTTTTATCCCTGAAGGGTTAGCCACGCAGGATAACCCAAGAAAGTCAGTGCATCATTGAGGACTGTCTAAATTATTTCCATAAGATGAGATAAGATTTCGTTCGAATTTTTAACCCCGGAGGGTTAGCCACCCAGGATAACCTAAGAAAGTCAGTGCGTCATTGAGGACTGTCTAACTTATTTCCATTGGGGTCCTTAATCTTGTCCCCCAAGATGCAACCCACACCAGTCGACTAACACCCAGGTACCTATTTGCTGCTAGGTGAACAGGACAACAGGTGTAAGGAAACGTGTCGAAATGTTTCCACCTACCGGGAATCGAACCCGGGTCCTCCGTGTGTGAAGCGGGAGCTTTAGCCACCAGGCCACCGGGCCACCATTCGGGTCCTCAATCTTGTCCCCAGGATGCCACCCACACCAGTCCACTAAAACCCAGGTACCTATTTGCTGCTAGGTGAACAGGACAACAGATGTAAAGAAACATGTTGAAATGTTTTCACCCCGCCGGGAATTGAACCCGGACCCTCTGTGTGCGAAGCGAATGCTTGACCAGATTAAAAACCCAGATAACCCAAGAAAACCAATCAGTTTAGCTTATTTCCATTGGGTTCTTGGTTCTCTTCACCAGGATGTGACACAGTCGGCTATCTCTCGGTAGGTAAAATGTGTAAGTTTATTCAGGTATACACAAATACAGTTACATAAATTATCATACATATCAGCACATGTCACTAGGTTACTAGGCACTAGGTCAAGGCATTAGCTGAAGCCTGTGGGAGAATTGGACCTGCCTCGCACAGGCCAGTAGGCCTATGTTAGGCTTATACATACATTAAGACATTTAATGTGGATAAGTTTCACCCACCAGGGGCAGCATTAATCCAGTACAGAGAACACACAATGGTACAAGTTTTAATACAGTGGACCCCCGTATAACGATATTAATCCATTCCTGAGAGCTCATTGTTATGCGAAATTATCGTTATGCGAATGAATTTTCCCCATAAGAAATAATGGAAATCAAATTAATCCATGCAAAACACCCAAAAGTATGAAAATTTTTTTTTTACCACATGAAATATACATTTTCCTACTCACAAAGAGAAGGATACATGCACAATAGTAGAGCAGTATATGCACAATATATATTGTGCATGTACTACTCTACTAAATGAAGAATAAATGACACCTTTATTGAAGATGCAGCAATGACTGATGAGACACTGTGTCCTGGGAGTGCCTTTTCCTCCTGAGTACTGTAGGTCCTGTTTGGCATTTTCTCCCAGAACAGACCTTATCACACTGTATGCCACTACGATTCTTAAATCTCTCAAATCAACCTCTGCTGGCTTTAAATTCACCAATACGAGCACTAGTTCCAGGCATTTTCCCTGTTCACCTGGGTGTTAGTCGACTGATGTGAGTTGCATCCTGGTAAGATAAGATAAGATAAGATAAGATTTCGTTCGGATTTTTAACCCCGGAGGGTTAGCCACCCAGGATAACCCAAGAAAGTCAGTGCGTCATCGAGGACTGTCTAACTTATTTCCATTGGGGTCCTTAATCTTGTCCCCCAGGATGCGACCCACACCAGTCGACTAACACCCAGGTACCTATTTGCTGCTAGGTGAACAGGACAACAGGTGTAAGGAAACGTGTCGAAATGTTTCCACCCGCCGGGAATCGAACCCGGGCCCTCCGTGTGTGAAGCGGGAGCTTTAGCCACCAGGCCACCAGGCCAAGATTAAGGACCCCAATGGAAATAAGTTAGACAGTCTTCGATGACACTGACTTTTTTGGGTTATCCTGGGTGGCTAACCCTCTGGGGTTAATTGTTTCTTGGTATTCTCAATAAGCCACACCAGCAACGGTGCTACAGCAGTAGCAGCAGCAGCTGACAGTGCTACAGCAGCAGCTGACAGTGCTACAGCAGCAGCAGATGGTGCTACAGCAGCAGCAGATGGTACTACAGCAGCAGCAGCTGATGGTGGTACAGCAGCAGCAGCAGTTGACAGTGCTACAGCAGCAGCAGATGGTGCTACAGCAGCAGCAGACGGTACTACAGCAGCAGCAGCAGCTGACGGTGGTATAGCAGCAGCAGCTGACGGTGGTACAGCAGCAGCAGCTGACAGTGCTACAGCAGCAGCAGACGGTGCTACAGCAGCAGCAGACGGTACTACAGCAGCAGCAGCAGCAGCAGCAGCAGACGGTACTACAGCAGCAGCAGCAGCAGCAGACGGTACTACAGCAGCAGCAGCAGCAGCAGCAGCAGCAGCAGTTGACGGTGGTACAGCAGCAGCAGCAGCAGCTGATGGTGCTACAGCAGCAGCAGCAGCTGACAGTGCTACAGCAGCAGCAGACGGTGCTACAGCAGCAGCAGACGGTACTACAGCAGCAGCAGACGGTACTATAGCAGCAGCAGCAGCTGACGGTGGTATAGCAGCAGCAGCAGCAGCAGCAGCTGACAGTGCTACAGCAGCAGCAGCATCAGCAGTTGACCATGGTACCACAGTATTTCGATAATATTTCTCACCCTTTTTACCACAGGGTTGGCACTTGAAGTTTTCTTGGGGCCCATGGTCACTTATTTTGCAGATAAAATCACCAAAAACGCTGTAATAATACAAAATGTTCCGATTGTATGCTTGGATGTTACCGTGGAGGCTGGCTTGTAAACAATGCCACCAGCAGAACATGTGAGGCTGGCTCAGGCCACACATTAGACGCGTCTCGGACAAATAGTGTTGAGCGGGTTTTTTAGCGGTATGCGAGGCAAAATCTTAGCGATAAAATGTATCGGTATGCGGATTTAACGTTATGTGATGCCAACGGTATGCGGGGGTCCACTGTATTGGTAGAATCTCTGACAATGTGTTAAGTAGGAGGACACAAATGCAAATAATGTGACATTTTATTGTGGCAACGTTTCACTCTTCAGGGGCTTTATCAAGCTGTAATGGCTTGATAAAGTTCCTGAAGAGTGAAACATTGCTACAATAAGATGCCACATTAGTTGCATTTGTATTCTTTTACTTAACATGGTAAAAGTAGATGAGTGCTCCTCGGCCATTATTTGTAATTTGAATTGTACAACATTAATTGCATTGTAGAGCAATTTTTTGAACAAATTGTAAAGAAAATATAGCCTATACATGTACTGATGAAACCCACCTAACCCAATCTGAAATAACCTGACTCAGCTTAACCTTACTCTGCCATCAGTATTGGCGTGGTAGTGTTCATGTTTGTCGAAATGCCTGACAAGACTTGGTACTAAGCATTGATTTGACTCACACATGCTGCACATCCAAATTAAATAAGTTTCCACAAGAAGCACTTATTCTGTGATGTAGAAAGATTCTCTGTATTATAAAATGTAAACTAATGCCCAAGTTCCACCAAGAAATAGTAGTCATAAACTGAACTCCAAGAATCACAGAGTTTATGTGGTGGCAGAGTTTGGGTGCAGCACAAGGCCAGGTGGATGGAATGGAGAGACAGGGCAGACCTAACTAATTGGATAAAATGCCTTGCTCTAGTATTATGGATATGATGAAACTCCCTGTATTCTGAATTAATTATAGACACATGTATGTATATACATATGTATTTTGTTGGTAGCAATGAGTGATAGCTAAACAACTTCTCTTGTGAAGGTCAGATTTCCTGATGACTGGTTCGTCATTTTTTTGAAGTACACGAGAGGTTCACAGGTGTTGTGATGGATAACACAAACATTATTCAAGTAATCCCTCTGACAAGAATTACAATGTTCAAAGATGCACTGTGTAATTCTTCTGGAGGTTCCCCAACATAAATTTTATCACATGAGCCACACAGTAGAATGTGTACTACAGTGTTTGTTTCATGATGTTGACTGTTTTTAGTGGCTGTTTTTGGTTGCTCTTTTGGCAAAAATCAAAATGCATGGCTAAATCTATCAGAGGTGGCCATGTAGAATTCAGTGTTATGACAACATACATGAACAGTGAAATTTGCATCACCTACCACCTACAGATGTAGGTACTGTACCTTGCTTTGCACTATTTTTGTGTGAAGGTCATTCTGAGTGTATAAAGAATCTCTACTTGAGGTTCTTTATATATCCAAAGAAAAAAATGTTTTAATTTTTTTTTTGTAAATTTGTTGCTTGGATATTTAGTCTTACTGTATATACTATTCTGTATACAGACCTTTTTTTATGCATTTCTGTAATTATTAATGTCATGAATATATTTTAATGTGGTACTTGATAATTGAAAATATGGTGTCCCAGTACAATAATATACAATACTGTACTCACCTAGTTGTGGTTGCAGGGGTCAAGTCATAGCTCCTGGCCCTGCCTTTTCACTGACCGCTACTGGGTCACTCTCCCTGAACTATGAGCTTTATCATACCTCTGCTTAAAGCTATGAATGGAGCCTTCCTCCACTACATTGCTTCCCAAACTATTCCACTTCCTGATTACCCTGTGGCTGAAGAAATACTTCCTAACATCCCTGTGGTTCATCTGTGTCTTCAACTTCCAACTGTGTCCCCTTGTTGCTGTGTCCCATCTCTGGATCATTCTGTCTCTGTCCACTGTATTTGCATAAACATGTAACCATTGTTCATTTTTTCAGGGAAGAAATTCTTGGGATGTTTTATCATGTTTATGAAGGTGAAGGTTACATGAAGTATGCCTAACCCTATGATGAATTATGACCACTGATGTGATGGCCATGACACTTGGGGCAGGTAAAGATATGCCTTACTTTTTACTCTTTTTAACACTAAGATGTGGATACACCTCCTGCCCCTGGTTACACCTCCTGCCCCTGTTCACCTAGAAGTAAATAGGTAGGTGTACTGTGTATGGTATTCTTTTGCCACTTTTGGTAGTACAGTAATATCCCCGTATCCATGGGGATACGTTGCATGCCCTACTGCAGATGCCTGAAACCACTGATAGTAGCAAACCCTATATACAGTAGTCCCCCCATATCTGCAGGGGATGTGGTCCAAGACATACCTTGGATACCCAAAACCACAGAAATGAACCCTATATACAAGTCGTTTTTCGTTTACATACCTACCCATGATAAAGTTTAATTGATAAATTATTCACATTAAGTGGAAAATCATCACTTTTTCAGTGATGGGAAGCACTCAATGGCTTATCTTAGGCTTTAAAGACCTACCATCATCACTACTTTTGCACTTTGGTGTCATTATTAAGTAAAATTAAGGCTTATTTTTGGGCACGGTAAACATAGATACAACAGTTCTACTGTATATAAGCTGTTTTTGTTTACACACCATATTTTGTGGCTTATTAGACACTTTTTTTTTCCATAAAATGTCTCCAAGAACACCCTGTGTCCTATAAACTGAAGGTCAGTTATGGGAGCTATAAGTTTGGGGTGGGGGGTGTAGCTCTCCCAGTTACGTCTGATGCTGAGCCACTGAAACTAAGTAAGTCTTATAAGCTGCAAAATATGGTACATACCTTTGATAAAGTTTAATTGATAAATTATGCACTATAAATGGAGAGTTAGCAATTTTTCACTGATGGGAAACACTTCATGGCTTCTCTTTAGGTTTTAAAGAACTGTCACCATCACTAGTGTGCTTTGGTGTCATTATTAAGCAAAAGTAAGGGTTAATTTTAAGCTATGGCAAACCTTGGATAACTGAAACTTTGGAAACTGGACCCACGGATATGAGGGTCTTACTGTATTTACCACTAAAAGAAAATATTGCTTCCTTCATGAGACTGAAATTGAAAGCCAGTAATTTTCGAACATTTGCATAATGTCTGATTGAGCACTTTTTGAGTATTCTTAATAAAAATTTCCATGCCCTGTGATAATCTTAAATAGTCTGCTTCCTCAGAATTTGAACGTGTTCCATATACAGTGGACCCCCGGTTATCGGCTGCAATCCGTTCCTGAAGGTCGGCTGATAACCGAAATGGCTGATAACCGAATTAATGTTTCCCATAACAATTAATGAAAATAAAATTAATTCGTTCCCAACAAAAATATTAAAAAAAAAAAATATTTTTTTTACAATTATGTAAGTATTACATATCTTTATTGAAGGCTAATACTGGCTACTGGAAGACAGGGAGGAGGAAAGAGGGAGGAGTTAGTGTTTGGAAGGGTAATCCCCCTCCATAAAGACTTTAGGTAGTAGGGCCTTCTGTGATACTTCCCTTCTCTGTCTTTTAATACCACTAGAACCAGCTTGAGAGTCACTGGACCCCTGTCTCACAAAATAACTGCCCAGAGTGCTCTGTTTCTTGCATCTCTTGAAGATTTCCCTGAAGTGGGACAGGGTTTTGTCACTAAACATGTTGCAGATATGGCTTGTTTCAGCTTTGTCAGGGTGGTGTTTCTCTACAAAAGCTTGCACCCTGGTCCACACTGCACACACTCCTTTAATCTCTGAAGAAGGCACTTCCTTCACTCCCTCTTCCTCGTCCTCTGAAGCAAGTTCCTCAGCTGCAGTCTGTTGCTGTTTAAGTTGAAGCTCTTGCAGCTCTTCAGTGGTAAGCTCTTCCCTGTGGTCCTCCACCAACTCTTCCACATCCTCACCACTCACCTCCAACCCCAGGGACTTCCCCAAAAACACATTAGAGTCCACAGGGTCGGCAGGGTCAGGGTCATGGTGAGTCTCAAACCCTTCAAAATCCCTCACTTGGACACAATCTGGCCACAGTTTTCTCCAAGCAGAGTTCAAAGTCCTGGAAGTCACTCCCTCTCAAGCCTTACCTATAAGGCTTATGCAATGGAGGATAGTGAAGTGATTCCTCCAGAACTCTTAGGGTCAACCGAGTGTCCGAGGTCACTTCAAAGCACTTTTGAAACACTGCTTTTGTGTAGAGTTTTTTTGAAGTAAGAAATGAACTGCTGGTCCATGGGCTGGAGGAGAGGAGTGGTGTTAGGAGGCAAGAACTTCACTTTTATAAAACTGAAATCTCTAAACACTGGGTCTTTCAAGTCTGGAGGATGTGTAGGAGCATTGTCCAGCACCAGGAGGCACTTCAGTGGTAATTTCTTTTCCAGGAAGTATTTTTACACACTTGGGCCAAACACATCATTAGCCCGCTCTGAAAATTTGCCTTGTGACCCATGCCTTATGATTAGCTTTCCACATCACACAATCTATTCTTCATGACATTGCTTTTCTTAAACACACTGGGATTTTCTGAGTGATACACAAGTAAAGGCTTCACTTTAAAATCACCACTAGCATTACCACACAACAAAAGAGTAAGCCTGTCTTTCATATTATTGTGTCCTGGCAGTGCCTTTTCCTCCTGGGTAATGTAGGTCCTCTTTGGCATTTTCTTCCAAAACAGGCCTGTTTCGTCACAATTGAAACCTTGTTGGGGTTTGAATCCTTCAGCCTTTACATAGTCCTGGAATTCATGAACATACTGTTCAGCTGCATATTTGTCAGAACTTGCAGCCTCACCATGCCTTACAACACTGTGTATGCCACTACGTTTCTTAAATCTATCAAACCATCCTTTGCTGGCTCTAAATTCACAAACTGCAGCACTTGTTCCAGGCATTTTCTTTGCAAGATCCTCATGCAACTGCTTTGCCTTCTCACAAATAGTAGACTCCACAACACTCTCTCCCACTAATTCTTTTTCCTTAATCCAATAATAATAACTTTTCCATCTCTTCCATTATCAGTGTCCTTTGTTTAGTTAAAAAAGCTACTCCTTTTGCAACATTAGCATCTTTGATTTGTTCTTTCTTTGCCAGGATGGATGTAATTGTTGATTTATTCTTGCTGTACATCCTGGCAAGTTCCATCACCTTCATACCACTCTCAAACTTTTCAATCACTTCACACTTAAATTCTATGGTGTTTCTCACTTTCATTACCACAGGAACTTTACTAGGAACTTTCTTTGGAGCCATGGTTACTTATTTCACAGTTGCACTGCAAGAAAAACCACTAAAAACAATGGTAAACAAGTGAAATGCTTGGATGTATGAGCAGAAGCCTCCTCAGCCACCGAGAGACAAAGCCAAATTGAAGCGCAAGCTGCCCCAGCAGGCGGATGGATGCGTCCAAAACCGCCGATAACTGAGTGAACGACCGATAACCGGGCACCGAAAAACCCGCTGAAAACCAAGTTGGCCAATAACCAAACCGGCCGATAACCGGGGGTCCACTGTACAAAGTAGCCTTTTCGTGATTTTTGTTTTAATATAATTTTAGCCATATGTGAGGTGGGCACTTAGAGCTGTGACTTATATACAATATTATGCAGTGATCCATGAGAATGTTATGTATAGTATAATGCCATTATATATGTGCTTGGCTCCTAGATTTGTGGCTCTTTTATGGCATTATACCTGATATGAGATGTACTTCTGGAACAATAACCTCCCTTATTACATCCCTATGAATATACATTTTCATTTATTTATTTATTTATTTTATTTATTTACAATTTGAGCAAAATAACATGAAAATTTAAACTTTTCATATTTGACTAAGTCACTGTAGAAACTATTTTACATTTTATTAACACTTCAGCCATTTCCCACCAAGGAAGGGTGACAAAGAGAAGAAACACTTGTGTCATCAGTCCCTCCATCACTGTCTTGCCAGAGGCATGCCTACACTACAGTTAAAACACTGCAGCATATCAACACCCACCCTTCAGAGTGCAGGAATTGTACTTCCCACCTTCAGGACTCTGGTCCAACTAACTGGTTTCCCTGAATCCCTTCATAAATGTTACTTTGCTCACACTTCAACAGTATGTCAAGTTATAAAAACTATTCATTAACACTTAGGCCTGATTTTTAGAAGTCCAAAAAAGATAATTTGTTTCTAACAGTGCACTTAATGGGTGCAACAAGGCACAAAAAAGCTGACACATCTTCTCCCCATGTCCAACTCAACCTGTGTGAAAATTCAACGTTCGTAAAAGGCCTTAAGATCTGGAACTCCGTCTGAAGCATTGAAAGGTTCCCTATCTGCCAACCATTTCAAAGCTGTTGTTAAAAAACACCATCTTAGCATAATTGAGACAGCAATCTGTTATGTCTAACAAAACCAGCTTTCATCCAGTTCTGCCCCTCATCTTCCTTCAACACCCATACATAATTGATAACATATATTGTCCCATTTAATTATATTGTAATCTAAAGTACCTTACTGTATCTTCAACATTTCTATGTTCAGTCAGATAAAACTAAGGATCTTTGAATTAGTACTATGAAATAATATGTCTCTTTTGTGATAGACTATTTGCCATTAACTGTCTTATTGTAGTTAATTGCATAAGAATTCTTATTTAATATTATGTATATTAATTAACATGGCTTACAATTAGCTGGTCAAAATGCATTACATAATTTGTGGCCATCTTTTGTGCCTACCATTATATTAATTCATGTAAATTACATTACAGTGGAACCTCAAAAATCGAACTGCTCCCAACACAACCAATTATGTAAGTGTATTTTTGTAAGTGCTTTTATAAGTGTATTTTTGAGGGCCTGAAATGGACTAATCTAATTTACATTATTCCTGATGGGAATAAATTCATTCGGTAAAGGCACTCGAACAGCCTTCTGGACCGAAGAAAGTTCGATATTTGAGGTTCCACTGTATATGGTTTAAATAAAAAAAGTATTTGTCAAAAATACTAAATATGTTTTTTTTGTGTTGCCAGAATAATAGTGGATATTGTTTGTTGCTGTATCAACATGTGAGGACCAAGACTGTTTCAACCAAAAATACTGCTGGAACAAGTGTAGAGGTCTTTAAGAGGAAATTAGACAAGTATCTTCACCAGGTGCTGGATTAACCAGGCTGTGATGGAGTGGGTCAGTGGACCACCAGCAGTATCATCCTGTTGTAGATGAATGGTTCAGAGAACCGACATGTTGTTGAATTAGACACATGTGCAACTCTTGGGTATCTTTGTTGAGGAAACGTTTTGCCACACAGTGGCTTCATCAGTCCATACAAAGGAGAAACTTGAAGAACAGGAGGAGAATGAGGTAATCAGTCCCTCAGCCTTGAGTCGATGTGGTCAGTCCATCAATCTTGAATAGAATATGGTATATGAGCGGAGAAGCAGCTTATAAACCGTAGACAGGTGAGGGGCAGCAGTCGTAGGTGGTGTCACATTTGTCCAATGTGGAAGTAGGTCGTGCCCAAGGGTTAGGCAAGTGAAGAATTCCCAAGTATTAAGATCCCAAGAAGTTGCAGTGTCTGACAGGATTGTAGATGAATGGTTCAGAGAACCGACATGATGTTGAATTAGAGTTGCACGTGTCTAATTCAACAACATGTCAGTTCTCTGAACCATTCATCTACAATCCTGTCAGACACTGCAACTTCTTGGGATCTTAATACTTGGGAATTCTTCACTTGCCTAACCCTTGGGCACGACCTACTTCCACATTGGACAAGTGTGACACCAGCTACGACTGCTGCCCCTCACCTGTCTATGGTTTATATGCTGCTTCTCCGCTCATATACCGTATTCTATTCAAGATTGATGGACTGACCACATCGACTCAAGGCTGAGGGACTGATTACCTCATTCTCCTCCTGTTCTTCAAGTTTCTCCTTTGTATGGACTGATGAAGCCACTGTGTGGCGAAACGTTTCCTCAATAAAGATACCCAAAAGTTGCACATGTGTCTAATTCAACAGTATCATCCTGGCAGAGCAGGCAAGCACCAGATGAGCCTGACCCCTGGCTGGGCTCTGGCAGTAGAAAAACACTCGGAACTCATCAGAGGTTAAGGTTAGTTTGTCAATAGTGTGTGCGAGGAGTTAATAATAATAATAATAATAATATATTTTATTTTGATAAGATACATGTATGAAGGAAGGGGCAAAACTTGTTCAACAAGACAGTCATGTAAGAAGCCAAGTTGATACATGTATGTACAAACACCTTTATATGCAGAGCATTTCTGGCAAACTTAAAATTAACTTAAGATTAATAAGGCAGTAACAGTACATATGGTCATTAGATGAGTTACAATGAATACAAGAGACTTGAGTATTGTATTAAGTCATGCTATATGACTTTAATAAGTCTTGTAGAGAAGACATACTTTTTTATTATTAACCTTAGGCAGATACAATGGAGTGATTAATGTTTAACATAAGAACATAAGAAAGGAGGAACACTGCAGCAGGCCTGTTGGCCCATACTAGGCAGGTCCTTTACAATCCATCCCACTAACAAAACATTTGCCCAACCCAATTTTCAATGCCACCCAAGAAATAAGCTCTCATAACT
Organism: Cherax quadricarinatus; assembly: GCF_038502225.1. Classification (NCBI taxonomy): domain Eukaryota; kingdom Metazoa; phylum Arthropoda; class Malacostraca; order Decapoda; family Parastacidae; genus Cherax; species Cherax quadricarinatus. The sequence continues at coordinate 16,453,484 of NC_091375.1, forward strand.
CTACCCACTCATATGCAAGTCACACTCAAATCCAACCCCTCTCACTCATGTATTTATCCAACTTAAATTTGAAACTACCCAAGGTTTTAGCCTCAGTAACCCAACAAGGTAGACTGTTCCACTCATCAACTACCCTATTTCCAAACCAGTACTTTCCTATATCCTTTCTAAATCTAAACTTGTCTAATTTGAATCCATTACTGCAGGTTCTCTCTTGGAGAGAGATCCTCAAAACCTTATTTATATCCCCTATGACATTCATTTGAGATGAATACAGATATTGAGAGCAAGTATATATTGATTATATTGATGAAAAAGTTTTACTTATGTTCATGATGTTGAACAAATGCATGTACAGGTTTTACATATGTATTTATGATGGGTTGGGATAGGTTAAGGAGATAAGGTGATTTTTAACTGTAGTTTTAAAGATGCTGAACTGGTGGTTCTGGAGATTTCTGGTAGAGTTTTCCAGATTTTGGGCCCTTTTATGTATGATGAATTTTTGAAAAGATTTAGCCTTACACGGGGAATGTCATAGAGGTTTTTGTGCCTAGTGTTGTGTCTGAGTCCTGTTGCAACTGCCAAGAAAGTGTTTTGGGTCAGGATTTATATTAGAATTTATTGTTCTGTAAATGTAGGTTGTACAATAGTATGAGTTAATGTTTTGTATAGTCAGTAGGTATAGGTCATTGAAGAGTGAGGGAGGGGAGGGTTGTCTAGCAGTGGATTGTGTGATAAGTTGCACTGAGGCTTTTCGTTGTGTTATTATTGATTTTAGGTGGTTTGTCATAGTGGAACCCCAGGCACAAATATGGGTAGATCAGTGAATAGTATAGTGTAAGTAGTGGTGTTTGTGGTACATAGTAACATATAGTGTAAGTAGTGGTGTTTGTGGTTGTTGCATACAGGGCAACTACTTAAGCCTGTTTAGCCCTTTCTTGCAACAAATAAACAGGATTGAATATCCTGTTCTAGATGAAATCATTCAAGGGTTCAGTAGTAAACAATCACAATGTTTCTTTCCATTTTTTTATTAAGTTTCTTAATAAACCATAGAAGGGTTTTATATTAACTTTAAAAAGGTCGCACCATAAAACAGAGTACTCATGAAATTTACACTTAAGTTCACTTAAAAGATAACACACAGTATTATCTTGATTATAGTACTGAACGGCTCTAGTATCATAACACCTTCACTTCACATAATAACACTTTGCTTAACTCAATCCAAATGAGACAGAAAATGTAACACTTCAATAATAATTCACTCTTATTCAACTTTCATAATATACTAAGTGAGATTAGGAATATTTTACACTTAAAGGAGTTTTGAGGCGAGTCTGTCTCCCATGACTTTCACCATCCTCTTTGAACCAATACTGCTTAAACTCGCTCCTAGCAGAGCTAGGGACAATCACCAGCGTCTCCAATACAGCAACACACTTCGTCCGAGATGTTTCTGTCTGATACCGTCCGAGGTACTGGAGGGTCACTAGGGAACCTCATGTGGGACCAGAAGGTTAAATCCAGGAATCAAGGAGCTTCTCTCACGAGAGGCGAGAGTGGACTGCCCTATAACAGAATTCTCAGACTGACGTCACCTCGGATTAAGAGGGGACAGTGGCTAAACGACAGCCGGGTAGTAAACAACTGTACCCGTAGTTTACATCATCGAAACATCCTATCTATTTACACAGCTAAATAAATTAAGGCCAGATAATATTATAAAGTACTCTATCCTCATTTTAGCTACTAATGAGGTTAGAAATAATATAATATTAAGTGAAAAAGCCCGTTACATATACATCATACCTGACCTAGAAGGTTCACAAACGAGGGGCGTAACAGTGGTACATAGTAACATAGTGTAAGTAGTGGTGTTTGTGGTACATAGTAACATATAGTGTAAGTAGTGGTGTTTGTGGTACATAGTAACATATAGTGTAAGTAGTGGTGTTTGTGGTACATAGTAACATATAGTGTAAGTAGTGGTGTTTGTGGTACATAGTAACATAGTGTAAGTAGTGGTGTTTGTGGTACATAGTAACATATAGTGTAAGTAGTGGTGTTTGTGGTACATAGTAACATATAGTGTAAGTAGTGGTGTTTGTGGTACATAATAACATATCTTTGAGAGGATGACAATTGTTTTAGAAACCTTTTTTGTTATGTGTTGGATATGGGTGTTGAATTTTAGGTTGCTGTCAAGGTGCCCACCCAGGAATTTTCCCTCTTTATGTTTAGCAATAAGGATGTTGTTAAGCATATTTAGTTGGTCCTCACTTGCTCTACTCCCAAACATAATGTAAAAGGTTTTGTCTATATTAGGTATGAATTTATTGATGGTCAACCAGGTTGCTCTTTTTGTGAGTTCTTCGTTAGCAATAGTGTTGAGTGAGGCTAAATTTGGGTAAGAGATGACAAAAGTTGTGTTGTCAGCAAAGAGAATAAGCGTAAATTGTTGTGATACTCTTGGAAGATCGTTGATGTATAAAAGGAAAAGGAGGAGGCCAAGAATGTTACCCTGTGGTACACCAGTGTCCAGGTCGAGGAGGTTGTGTCATTGACAGACATATTGTTTTCTCTTAGTGAGGTAGAACTTGATAAATGCAAGCACATGGCCTCTTATATTGTAATGATCAAGCTTGAGGAGTAGGATGCTATGATCTACTGTATCAAAAGCTTTCTTAAGATTGATAAAAGGTCCAAGTGGGTATTCATTTTTATTCAGTGCTGTGTAAAGTAGGTCTAGCATTTTTATTATTGCATCATTTGTGCTTTTGTTTCTCCTGAAGCCAAACTGGCAGGGGTTGAGGATGCTTTGTGATGTTATGAAGGAATGTAACCTTTTGTGTATGAGTTTCTTGAAGATTTTAGAAAGTAAAGGCAAGTTTGATATTGGCTATAATTGTTTCTATCTGTTGGGTCACCACCTTTGTGTATTGGTGTAATCCTTGTTAGCTTGAGTGTTGCCAGGAAAGTGTTAGTATCTAGAGATTTGTTGAAGAGTAATGCAGTGGTGGGTGAAAGGATTTGAGCTGCTCGTTTATACAGTAGTGGTGGCACTTGGGTTACATTCCTTGATTTGTTTTTTAGAGAGTTAATAATCATGATAACCTCAGTGGGCTGTGTTGGTGTAAGCTAGAGGGATGTTGGGAAGTTATGGCATTTTATTGAGCAGATCTTCAATCTTTGTCTGTCAGTTTATTAAATCCATCTCATGTAGTAACTGGGTTGATTGATGCCATCCAGATTAGATCTTTACAATGACTCTCCAGTAATAGTGTCATATAAATATTTTATAAATTTTGTTTCCAGAAACTGTGCGTCTCCCACCGAGGTAGTGACCCCAACAAATAAAAAATGCTTTTGCCATCACAGTCTTGCCAGAGTGGCACTGATACTACACCTCAAAACTGCTAATGTCTCCACCCGTCCTTTAGGGTGCAGGTACTATACTTCCTTAGTTGTGTTGTATAGTAATTGAAGAGAATTATTAGATAGATGTACTTGAAATATTTGTCATTTTATATTAGTGATTTATATTAAAAGTCATATACAGTTGACTGTCGTTTAACACGGTTTTGTCGTGCACGTTTTGGTTATAGCACGATTGAAGAATTGCGGCATTTTTTTGTTTGACACTTGGTAAAATTAGTTTAACATAGTTGTGGGAGGAAAAAAAATTTTGAGCCTGCAGTCGCCCATGAGGCAGGATGGGCTACAGCCATCCCCCGCTACTCCCACCACCCTCCCAGCCTTCAGTTCAGTTCATACGTGTGTTGGACGAATCTGTGCCAGTAGCTCCCTGTGTCTGTTTAGATATGTATTAATTGCCATATCTTAAATCTGCCAAGCAATCATGGCACCCAGTAGGCATACAAGTGTTGCTGAAAGTTGCAAGAAAAGGTTTAAGCTTCTAAGTCTTAGAATTAACAAACAAAATGGAGATATTACACAAGAGATAGCCTGTGGCGGGAATGAAGAGTCATTTTGTACACAAAAAGAATGATTTAAATACGAGTTTGTATGATGACTATCTGACTTGACTGACTGAATGACTTGACTGACTGCATGACTTGACTGACTGAATGACTTGACTTGACTGACTGACTGAATGACTTGACTGACTGACTGAATGACTTGACTGACTGACTGAATGACTTGACTGACTGACTGAATGACTTGACTGACTGACTGAATGACTTGACTGACTGACTGAATGACTTGACTGACTGACTGAATGACTTGACTGACTGACTGAATGACTTGACTGACTGACTGAATGACTTGACTGACTGACTGAATGACTTGACTGACTGACTGAATGACTTGACTGACTGACTGAATGACTTGACTGACTGACTGACTGAATGACTTGACTGACTGACTGAATGACTTGACTGACTGAATGACTTGACTCACTTGACTGAATGACTTGACTGACTGAATGACTTGATTGACTGAATGACTTTGCCCTTGTAGTAGACCCTGTCAGTTATTATAGTACAGGTCGGCCATCACTAATCCGGCATTATTGGGACCTGTAGTGTGCTGTATTAGTGAGTTTGCTGGATTACAGAGTGGTTAGGTTAGAATACACTTAATTAACCTATCAATTTATTTATTTATTTATTTATTTATTTATTTAGTCATTTTAGCATACAGAGGTACAAAAAATACAGGTAAGAGCAGCATGCCAAAGCCACTTATATGCATAGCATTACGGGCTGGCTTAAAATTAACTTAAGATTAACTAAGCAATGATGAAATCAGTGATAAAACATTATTGTAAACAGATAACTATAAAGCACAAATGAGTATTACAAAGACAGGTCATATGGTTGCATGCATTGCTGTACATTCAGTCGAATGGAGTATTCTGTTAGGTAGTGTATTTAAAAAAATAACAAAGTTAGATTGGGTCCTAGGTTTAACATTTGTGCGATATAATTGTGAGTAACATATAGGATATACAATTTATAAGGTTCAGTTATTCAGTATTTATTTGGTTTTGAGTGAGTAAGTGATCTTTGACAAGAGACTTGAATTTATAAACAGGTAGTGTTTCTTTTATATTTACAGGTAATGAATTCCAGATTTTAGGGCCTTTTATGTGCATTGAGTTTTTGCATAGCGTGAGATGGACACGAGGAACATCAAAGAGTGATCTGTGCCTTGTGTTATGGTCATGTGTTCTGTTGAGGTTGGCAAGGAGATGTTTGAGGGGAGGGTTAATATCAGAGTTAAGTGTTCTATGTATGTAATAGGTGCAGTAATAAGTATGGATGTTTTGTATGGTGAGTAGGTTGAGTGTTTTAAATATTGGTGGAGTGTGCTGCCTGTAGTGAGAATTTATCATTCTAACTGCAGCCTTTTGTTGGGTAATTAGTGGTCTGAGATGGTTAATTGTCGTTGAGCCCCATGCACAAATTCCATAGGTGAGATAGGGGTAAATAAGAGAGTGATAAAGGGCCAGGAGGGCTGACTGTGGAACATAGTACCGTATCTTCGATAGTATGCCTACAGTCTTGGAAATTTTCTTAGAAATTTGTTGTATATGTGTATGAAATTTGAGTCTATTATCAAGGTGGATTCCTAAGAATTTTCCCTCTGTTAGCTTTGTGATAGGTGATCTGTTTATCGTTATGTTAAGAGGTACATCTGTAGCTCTGTTACCAAACTGAATGAAGTAGGTTTTGTCAATGTTTAGTGTAAGTTTGTTAGTCCTCATCCAGGTAGATATTTTCTGTAATTCGGTGTTTACAGTATTGGCTAGCGTGACTGGGCTCGGGTGAGAGATGTATGTAGTGTCATCTGCAAAAAGTGTGGGTTTGAGTAATTGCGAAGCATTTGGTAGGTCATTTATGTATAGGAGAAAGAGAAGAGGGCCAAGGACACTTCCCTGTGGGACACCAACTGTAATTGGTTGAGCGGAAGAGCTTGCCCCATTTGCGTACACATATTGGCTTCTGTTGCTGAGGTATGACTTGAGGTAGTTGAGGGAGTGCCCTCTAATACCATAGTGTGACAATTTTACGTGGAGCAAGTCATGGTCAACTGTATCAAAAGCTTTATGTAAGTCAATGAAGATCCCCAGTGGGACTTCTTTTTTCTCTATTGCAGTGTATATATGTTCTAGCATGTGTATAATAGCATCATTAGTATTTTTATTAGGCCTGAATCCAAATTGGCAGGGGTTGAGAATGTTTTGGGAGATGAGGTAGGAGTAGATTCGTTTATGAATTAATTTTTTAAAGATTTTTGAGAGAGGGTGTAAATTGGATATTGGCCTACAGTTATTCAACTCTGTTTGGTCTCCTCCTTTATGGATCGGGGTGACCCTTGCTATTTTGAGAGCTGTAGGGAAGGTGGAGGATTCAATGGATTTGTTAAAGAGTGTTGCAATGATTGGTGATAGTACTTGTGACACTTTTTTGTATATAAAGGGTGGTAAGGTATTTAAATCTCCTGCCTTGTTTTTTAGTGCGTTGATAATTAGGGAGACTTCGTATGGGTTAGTCGGAGCTAGGAACAGTGTGTTTGGGTAGTTGCCAGTGAGGTAGTCATTTGGTGGGGTATCTGAGCTTGGGATTTTATTGGCAAGGTTTTGTCCTATAGTGGAGAAGAAATCATTGAGTCTGTTTGCTGTTTCTGTTGGTGGGAGTTGGGGTTCATCTGATTTTGCTAATTTTATTTCGCTATTTCGTGATATCTTTTTTGTTCCCAGAATTTCTGATAGGGTCTTCCAGGTCTTTTTTATATCACCTCGTAAGTTGGATAATCTGTTCTCATAATACAGTTTTTTTGCCCTTCTTATCAGGCTGGTTAGGATTGACGAGTAACGTTTTGTTTGGTCTCTGGTTATGTGACCCATTCTGTACTGTTTTTCATACCGGTGTTTTGTATTTATGGATTTGAGAATGCTGGGTATTAGCCAGGGACTGTTCAGTCTCTTAGCTGTCATCTGTTTAGTTTTTTAGGGCAGTGCTTGTTATAGAGGTATTGGGTCTTTTTTGAGTCAGTATAATGATGAAATTTGAGTCAGTATAATGATGAAATTTGAGTCAGTATAATGATGAAATTTGAGTCAGTATAATGATGAAATTTGAGTCAGTATAATGATGAAATTTGAGTCAGTATAATGATGAAATTTGAAATTATGCTAGCTGAAATTAGTGCCGGATTACTGATGGAACCAGATAACTGATTGCCGGATTAGTTATGACTGACCTGTACTAGTAGTAGTCCCTGTCAGTTATATACTTGTAGTAGTCACTGACAATTATATAGCACTTATAGTAGCCCTGATGGTTATATAATAGTTTGTTTTAGTGGTGTACTGTATGAGATGCTTTCCATAGATCAGTGAAGAGCCCCAGGGAATATTCATTTGTTTCAGTTGCTGTACAGTAGATAGTAATTCGAACATCCGAGGTAGTACAATTTATTATATAGTCTTACATTTTTAAGTTTGTAATTAGTTCTTTCACAGTGGTAGAATGCAAATATTCTATATTTCACTCTGTTATTAACCCTTTCAGGGTCCAGAGGCCAAATTTCAAAGTGTGCACCAGGGTCCAAGAATTTTCCAGAAAATTTTTTGTTATTTTTTCTTATGAAATGGTAGAGAAACTTGTTCTGAAAGTAATAAAACAAAAAGTACTAAATTTGATGGAAAATTGATGAAATTATACTCTTGCAATTTTGCCGACTTTGACTCCCATTTTAGGTGAATTACAATATAATAATCAACCAAATTCTTAGGTATTTCACTAGTATTACTTCAATTCTATCGAATGAGCACAAGAAATTGCTCGGTCAACTGTTTGAACTACAAAATAAAGTGATCGGAAATTGGTAATTTGGCCAATTTAATGCAAAGATCAAAATATTCCAATTTCAAAATAGGGTCCAGAATAAACAATGCAGGCATTCCTGGCACTAAACTAACATTTCTTCTGTTCATTAGTTATGTTTTCAGGCTTTACAAATTAATTCCATTTTGATTTTTTATTCACATAATGAATTTTTATTCAGACCAAAGAACAGAAGATTTACTGTTATGCAATATTGTAATAATTGTATAAATAATATCACCACATTTGTGAATGTATATTAGACCCAACAGCTGGCATGTATTATATGTGTAAGGTCATTCGTTTACTCTTGAACATCGGCGAAAATTTAACATTTCCACTACTCTGAGCTCAGTTTCAAGCCATTTCCAAAACTATAACCAATCAAAATCATCTCTATTTCTGTAATATATCTTCCATTCTATCAAATGAGACCAAGAAATCACAAATACAACTATAAAAAACATACTAAAAAACACTGCAGAGTCGCTGTTTTAATCGAAAATTATGGTCTCAGTTTTTTTCTCTCATTATGCACTGTGTGCTGCAGGATTTGTTTTATGTGGTGCACACATACCACATAGATGTATTCTCTCATATCTAGGCCCAAATTTACCACTCACAGCTTATCTGAATGAGCTGAGCTCATGGCGTAGAACTACTGTTTGGACCCTCAACTCAAAGCCGTAGAACTACAGCAGGGACCCTGAAAGGGTTAATGATACAATCAATTTATGATAAAATAAATCTTACTTTTTTTAGTTCGTAATTAACCCCTGGACTGTCTTACCGTGTTTGACGTATCTATACACACAAATTCTACCGGCTTCAAATCAAGCAGGAGAGGGCTGGTAGGCCTACATGAGAGAGAATGGGTTTGAGTGGTGGGTGTGCACCCTGTGAAAAAAATCTGGGACTCAGTGGTGCATTGTGGGAATGCCATCTTGGTAGTCCATTTTCACCATGCCTCGCGGTAAGAAGTACCTCACTCCTTGGCGGATTAGAGGTCTTTTGTTCCCAAGTGATAGCTCTAACATCGATGGAAGTGTCAGTGAAAGTGAATTCCATAAAAACCATGCCCCCGGCCGGGATTGAACCCGCGGTCATAGTCTCAAAACTCCAGCCCGTCGCGTTAGCCACTAGACCAACTAGCCACAATAAGATTCATCCAACTAGGTATATTTCTACACCACAGGAAGGTTAGCACAGGCACCACTGTGACCACAAATGCAAGTTTTTACAGACGAATCTCCAGCTAGCGTGGCCGTGACGAACTCTAGCTCAAGTCCCTTCACTGCCGTCAACATGACTCAAGTGAAGGGACTTGAGCAGCTAGAGTTCGTCACGGCCACGCTAGCTGGAGATTCGTCTGTAAAAAACTTGCATTTGTGGTCACAGTGGTGCCTGTGCTAACCTTCCTATGGTGTAGAAATATACCTAGTTGGATGAATCTTATTGTGGCTAGCTGGTCTAGTGGCTAACGCAACGGGCTGGAGTTTTGAGACTCTATGACTGGGGGTTCAATCCCGGCCGGGGGTATGGTTTGTTTGCAATCGTGTCATTACGATTTCTTGAGTCGTGAATTCTATGGTTTTCAAGTGGGTGTGACCAAGAACAGTGCCCAGGATAATGTAATTAGTGATGAAAACCCAGATGACCCACGACCTTTCACCTCTGGTGCTGGGCCGGCTCTTTCACGTTCACCTGTACCAGGACGAAAGAGGAAACTATTTGCCCGTGTACAAGACTCAGATGTGAGCAGTGAAAGTGATAGTGATAGTGATTTCAAAGCTATTGAAAGCAGTTCTAGTTACAACAGTGCGGGTGAATATTCCCCAGTGAAGCGGCAGTATATAGGACATAGCATGCGGTCTGGCAGTGTGTCATATGCTGTTCCAAGGGAAAGGAGTAAATCTCGGAGCACATCCCTTGGCCCTATACCACGAACTGATAGTGAAGATGACGATATTGTTATGATGGGTATGAATGATGTGAGTGAGGCAGCAGGTGGTAGTGATGATAGCGATAGTGGCATGAGTCATGTGGCACCAGCAGCGGGCCACGCTACTACCAACACTGTTGACTCTGCACAACCACAACCAGCCTCACCCAACCCCACACTCCCACAACCTGCACAACCACAACCACGTTTCAATATCCAGAACCCACCAGCTGGCCGCATCTCGGATTGGCAGCAAGGTGATGAGTCTGTTCCCAGTCCCCATGACTTTGATGAAACACAAAGTGGAATACGGCCATCATGTACACTTGGGAACAATGCCACTGAACTGGAATGCTTTCAGTTGTTCTTCGATGAACCTCTGCAGCTGTGATGGATTACAACCTCAATATGCACTTAGTGGACAAATGTGACATGCAGATTGGGTTTGCTGATTGTGTTTGCAAGAGTTATAAGTGGTACATAAAACTCTTTTTCCATCTTGACATTTCCATGTTGAATGCTTATAATATGTGTAAGTTGAAGACCAACAACAAACCCAAATATGGTGAATTTTGTTTGTCAGTTATCAGACAAATAATATTCAAGTACCCAGGAACAACACTTGCAATAGACCAGCTCCCACAAAATTATCAACACATGCTCTATTGTCTGAGGCCTGGTGATCACTACCCCATACCACTGCCTGCTACTGCTCTCAAGAAAAATGCTCAGAAGAGGTGTTTCGTCTGTGGGCATACCACAAAATGCCCACAAAAATGCAGACACTCGTTTTATGTGTGAGGAGTGTAAGAGACCATTGTGATTATACCCATGTTTCAAAGAATTCCATAAGCTGCAGCAGTTCTAGAAAAGTGTCCAGTGATTGTACATCTGTATATATATTATAGAACAATTGTAATAAAGAATTTTATATATTGATTGTTTGTGTAAACAAGTTTTATAAACATTATGATGATACTAGTGTTTTTGCTATAATTGTGTTACATTCAACGAGTGTATATATGAACATTGCACCATACTTTGGTCTCACAGGCCACAAAAGTTATGTGGAAAAATAAAATAGTGAAAAAAAAAACAAGAAACCTTCGAATAAAAGTAAACCAAAGTTTACCGGGTGAGCGGCAGTCACCACTGTTGCCATACACGGCTCATTTTCTGCAAACTTCACGCCTCTATATCTCGGTAAGTACTGATGGCAAAAAATTTTTTGGACTAAAACAATCAGAAAAATAATCTTAACATTTTCATAAGAAAAAATAATTTTTTTTTCAAATATTTTGCGACACCAGGAGACACTTCAGGATTAGGGCTTGTGACAGTCAAAGGGTTAAGTTCATTTACTCTATTATTAACAAGACCAATATCTAACTCGTGCTTTTATTGAGCCTAATCCGCAGAAGACTTGGCAGACGATGCAACATCCCCCCAATGAAAAGCAGGGGTGTCACTAGCACGTTAAGAGACCATACAATAAGTGTCAGGGGTCCGAGACTGTTCAACTGCCTCCCAGCATACATAAGGGGGATTGCCAACAGACCCCTGGCAGTCTTCAAGCTGGCACTGGACAAGCACCTAAAGTCGGTTCCTGACCAGCCGGGCTGTGGCTCGTACGTTGGTTTGCGTGCAGCCAGCAGTAACAGCCTGGTTGATCAGGCTCTTGCTCCTGGGGGATTTCAACTTGAGGCACCTAAAATGGAAGAATATAGCAAATAATGTTGTTGCAGTGATAACACCAGGAGGCAGCTCAAACGAGAACTCACACAGGAGCCGAGTCTCGACCCCTGCAACCACAATTAGGCAAGTACACACACACACACACGAGCTATTAAATCTCTGCACAAAATTCAACTTAAACCAGCAAATAATAGAGCCTACTAGACTGGAGAATGCACTAGATCTCATCTTCACTAACAATGATGATCTGATACGAAATGTCACCATATCAAAAACAATATACTCAGATCACAACATAATCGAGGTTCAGACATGTATGCGCGGAGCCCCAGACCGACAAAATGAGATTAGTCATGAGGGAGCCTTCACCAAATTCAACTTCAATAACAAGAACATAAAGTGGGACCAAGTAAATCAAGTCCTAATCTGGTAAGATGGACTAAGCAACACAGACCCCAACTTATGCCTAGAACAGATTAACTCAGTGGCACTTGATGTATGCTCAAGGCTTATTCCTTTAAGAAAAAGGAGGAGTAGATGTAAAATAGAGACAGGCGCTCCCTTTACAGGCGACGGAAAAGAATAACAGAGTGGCTAAAAGAGGCCAATATATCTGAAATGCGTAGGGAGTCACTGGTCAGAGAAATAGCAAACATCGAACTTAAGCTAAAGGAATCTTATAGGAGTCAAGAATCGTGGGAAGAACTAAAAGCCATAAATGAAATCGAAAGAAACCCAAAGTACAGTGGACCCCCGCTTAACAATCGCCTCCCAATGCGACCAATTATGTAAGTGTATTTATGTAAGTGCGTTTGTACGTGTATGTTTGGCTGGGCTATACACCACCTGGCTGAGCTATACAACACCTGGCTGGGCTATACTCCACCTGGCTTGGTTATACACCACCTGGCTTAGTTATACTCAGATGGTCTCTACAGATTCAGCATTTTCCATAAATGTAACAACTTTTCTGACTAGGATGTTAATCTCTGAAGTATTGTAGCTCCTGCTCCTGTGTCCTCACATCAAACAAGCAAATGTTATTGTCTGCTAGATGGTTTGTACATAAGATCAAATGAATAGATCTTTGATTATGCAGCATCCTTGGCTGGGGTTGAACTAGAGTAAAAAACATAATAGTTACATCATTTTTTTTTTTGATGTTCTGGTGGTGTTAGTGTTAGCAAAGTAGGAATAATCAGGGGATTCAGAGACCCTGGTTAGTGCAACTTTGAGTCCTGGAGGTGGGAAGTACAGTACCTGCACTCTGAAGGATGGGTGAGAATGTTAGTCTTGGAAGTGGGAAGTCCAGTACCTGTACTCTGAAGGATGGGTGAGAGAAGTACAGTACCTGGACTCTGAAGGATGGGTGAGAATGTTAGTCTTAGAAGTGGGAAGTCCAGTACCTGTACTCTGAAGGATGGGTGAGGATGTTACAGTCTTGGAAGTGGGAAGTCCAGTACCTGTACTCTGAAGGATGGGTGAGAATGCTAGTCTTGGAAGTGGGAAGTCCAGTACCTGTACTCTGAAGGATGGGTGAGAATGTTACAGTCCTGGAGGTGGGAAGTACAGTACCTGTACTCTGAAGGATGGGTGAGAATGTTAGTCTTAGAAGTGGGAAGTCCAGTACCTGTACTCTGAAGGATGGGTGAGGATGTTACAGTCTTGGAAGTGGGAAGTCCAGTACCTGTACTCTGAAGGATGGGTGAGAATGTTACAGTACTGTAGGTGGGAAGTACAGTACCTGTACTCTGAAGGATGAGTGAGAATGTTAGTCCTGGAGGTGGGAAGTACAGTACCTGTACTCTGAAGGATGGGTGAGGATGTTACAGTACTGTAGGTGGGAAGAACAGTACCTGTACTCTGAAGGATGGGTGAGGATGTTACAGTTCTGGAGGTGGGAAGTACAGTACCTGCACTCTGAAGTATGGGTGAGGATGTTACAGTCCTGGAAGTGGGAAGTACAGTACCTGCACTCTGAAGGATGGGTGAGGATGTTACAGTTCTGGAGGTGGGAAGTACAGTACCTGCACTCTGAAGTATGGGTGAGGATGTTACAGTCCTGGAAGTGGGAAGTACAGTACCTGCACTCTGAAGTATGGGTGAGGATGTTACAGTCCTGGAAGTGGGAAGTACAGTACCTGCACTCTGAAGTATGGGTGAGGATGTTACAGTTCTAGAGGTGGGAAGTACAGTACCTGCACTCTGAAGTATGGGTGAGGATGTTACAGTTCAAAGGGTCACATTAACTGTGGTGTTGCATTGCTTCTGACAAGACAGCTATTGAATGAATGATGATGAATGTCTTTCCTATTTTATTTAATTGCCCCATCATGGTGGGAGATGACTGATATGTAAAAAAAAATATATAATCTTTTTCTGTATTATTTTTCAGGTCTCTGTATTAAAGACTGCTACACAGTTTTGAATGGCAGATGACCAATTGCTGGATAATCAATGATGTATTTATTTAGCCACACAGTTGTGTGCATGATAATTTGTATAAATAATGTGTATAAATGTGTAGGATGAGGATCTTCCATGACACTGTATATCTCTGAATTCATATAGGTAACGAATAACAGCATTTTTATGCCTTTCTCATAATTCAGTGTTATACAGCAGCATTGTACAATCAGTGCCATTTTGTGATGTAGTGCTTGTGAGGTCACTGAGGGAGACATAACCCCAGTAAAGTGTCACACACCTTGCCTTGGCAAATAGCTGTCAGACATGCCTCTCGGCTTAAGTCAGGTCTTTTATTCTTGAACTGGTGTCAGGTTGTAACATGTGGTCTATGCCTTATGGGGAAGGTGGAGTGCCTTAAGGACCATATAAGCTCAAGGAAACAGCTAGAGAGAGAAAGAGAGATGGGGGGGGGGGTTGGTGACAGGTCCTGTGAGCAGAAGCCCTGGACAGTCGTGTGTAGTGGACCATGCATTGCGAATCTCGGGTCAGCTGGTCGGTGAATTAAGAATGAGTACAAGTCCGTGTTACTGATAACATCTACCCTTTCTCTGGTAATAAGTCTCATAGGTCAATTGTTTGTATTATGTAATTTTCCATCAGGATATGTTGTATTCTCGCTCTTTATGTTAGGTAAACTATAGTCATAGTTCTCATTTTTATTTGTACCCTCTTATGCCATTCCATATTCTGTTACAGACTGGGATAATACAGGAGATGGGTTCACTTGCTGGGATACCTCAGGCAGAGTGGGTAAAGGTCTCACAATTTTCAGAAGTTTTTTTCAATGTGCCAACCATCCCAGGCAGGGTGACCTAAAAAGAAAAACGTAAGTTTTTTTTATATTTAGTGATGTATACAGGAGAAGGTATTACTAGCCCCTGGCTGCTGGCATTTTAGTAGCCTCTTATGACGCATGACTTTCAGTGGAAAAATTATTTTCTTATGCTTAGATGTTGCTGGCATAGCAGTGTGGTACAGTTGTCTTAGTCATGGAACAATAATGTATAAAGCCAGGATTACCTATACATTTATCATTTACAAGTCATAGTAATGGTATAGACATATACAATATTGTACAGTACAGTGGTACCTCGGGATATGAAATTAATTAGTTCCAGAAGGCTGTTTGAGTGCCGATACCAAACGAATTTGTTCCCATAAGGAATAATGTAAATTAGATTAATCCATTTCAGACCCCAAAAAAACACTTAGAAAAGCACTTACATAAATACACTTGCATAATTGTTCGAGTTTTGAGGGGTTCGTATCCCGAGGTACCACTGTATAATGTTCGTATCCCAAGGTACCACTGTACTTTGGTTAGTGTGGATCTAGTGGGCCCAGAGATTTTAATATCAGTATTATATAATATTAATTATGAGGTTTGTATATAACATTGGTGGTGATGTGTCCCTAAAAATACTGAGCACAATAAACATGATTAAAGATCTATTAGAATTTTACCCAACTTATAATGACGATAAAAAAGAATACAGCCTCTCCTCACTTAGCGATGTATTTGTTTGCCAACGACTTGGATTTATGACAGGCTCTGTCCAGTATGCATACATAAATAATGTATATTAGACCTGATTGGCTCTATTCTGTTTATTACAATATATAGTACACTGCTGTATAAATATTTAAAAGTATACTAAAAATGTTATAAATGTTGCAGAGGTGACATTAAAACAATATCAAAGATGGTTGACACAGAGAGACTACCATTATAGTATGATCCTCACTTAAATACAGATTTGTTTACTGACATGGTCTTAGGAACGGAACTCCATCGTTAAGTGAGGAGAGGCTGTATAACAGTACCAGGAAGTTAAGTGAGGAGAGGCTGTATAACAGTACCAGGAAGTTAAGTGAGGAGAGGCTCTATAACAGTACCAGGAAGTTAAGTGAGGAGAGGCTTTATAACAGTACCAGGAAGTTAGAAAGACATTATATACTGACCTATGGTAATAAATAGCAGTAAAAATGTTATGTTAGAATCTTTTTTTTGTTAGCAATTATTTAAGTTTCCAAAATATTTTTAATATAAATGTAATTAACTGATTAGGGCTACAACCATGTAAAACCTTTATAGATTACACGTAGTCTGGGTTTGTCATTCTAAATGCTGGACCTAATTGTAGACAGCCTGTACTGTCTGCACAGACAGCCCATGCTGTCTGCCAGCTTAGTTCATATTTCGCGTCACTCAGATGCTGCCCTCTGTAGCCAGGCCTCACGGTAGGCACGCCAGCCTGCCTGCTCTTGCCTCGCTCTAACTCACACAGCGGCCTAGCAGCAAGACACAAGGCCTACTAGTAGCTCTCTCTCGTGGGATGGCCCTGCCTGGGCCATGGGCACAACACACAAGCCTGTGTACCCACCACGACTTAACAATAAAGTAAGAAGCCTCCGAAGATGTATCATTTACTCCCCGCTACCAGAACACCAAACAAACGCTTTATATAATGAGCTGTCACTAGTCCGAGTTTATGTCGGTCTAAATGCTGGACCCAACAAGCTCTCACTAGTCGAACTCACAGAAAATCAATTTAGACTCGTTTTACTTTTTTTTTTAACTGAAATTAACTCTATTTCAGTACAACACAATGTTTGTACAACTGTGCTTCTCACTTTATACTGACCCACCACTGTGCTTCCCACTTTATACTGACCCACCACTGTGCTTCCCACTTTATACTGACCCTCCACTGTGTTTCCCACTTTATACTGACCCAAGACTGTGCTTCCCACTTTATACTGATCCACCACTGTGCTTCCCACTTTATACTGACCCTCCACTGTGCTTCCCACTTTATACTGACCCACCACTGTGCTTCCCACTTTATACTGACCCACCACTGTGCTTCCCACTTTATACTGACCCTCCACTGTGCTTCCCACTTTATACTGACCCTCCACTGTGCTTCTCTCTTCATACTGACCCACCACTGTGCTTCCCACTTGATACTGACCCTCCACTGTGCTTCCCACTTTATACTGACCCACCACTGTGCTTCCCACTTTATACTGACCCTCCACTGTGCTTCCCACTTTATACTGACCCACCACTGTGCTTCCCACTTTATACTGACCCTCCACTGTGCTTCCCACTTTATACTGACCCAAGACTGTGCTTCCCACTTTATACTGACCCACCACTGTGCTTCCCACTTTATACTGACCCTCCACTGTGCTTCCCACTTTATACTGACCCACCACTGTGCTTCCCACTTTATACTGACCCTCCACTGTGCTTCCCACTTTATACTGACCCACCACTGTGCTTCCCACTTTATACTGACCCACCACTGTGCTTCCCACTTTATACTGACCCACCACTGTGCTTCCCACTTTATACTGACCCACCACTCTGCTTGCACTTTATACTGACCCACCACTGTGCTTCCCACTTTATACTGACCCACTACTGTGCTTCCCACTTTATACTGACCCTCCACTGTGCTTCCCACTTTATACTGACCCTCCACTGTGCTTCCCACTTTATACTGACCCACCACTGTGCTTCCCACTTTATACTGACCACTGTGCTTCCCACTTTATACTGACCCACCACTGTGCTTCCCACTTTATACTGACCCACCACTGTGCTTCCCACTTTATACTGACCCACCACTGTGCTTCCCACTTTATACTGACCCACCACTGTGCTTCCTACTTTATACTGACCCAACACTGTGCTTCCCACTTTATACTGACCCACCACTGTGCTTCCCACTTTATACTGACCCTCCACTGTGCTTCCCACTTTATACTGACCCTCCACTGTGCTTCCCACTTTATACTGACCCACCACTGTGCTTCCCACTTTATACTGACCCTCCACTGTGCTTCCCACTTTATACTGACCCTCCACTGTGCTTCCCACTTTATACTGACCCACCACTGTGCTTCCCACTTTATACTGACCCTCCACTGTGCTTCCCACTTTATACTGACCCACCACTGTGCTTCCCACTTTATACTGACCCACCACTGTGCTTCCCACTTTATACTGACCCACCACTGTGCTTCCCACTTTATACTGACCCTCCACTGTGCTTCCCACTTTATACTGACCCACCACTGTGCTTCCCACTTTATACTGACCCACCACTGTGCTTCCCACTTTATACTGACCCACCACTGTGCTTCCCACTTTATACTGACCCACCACTGTGCTTCCCACTTTATACTGACCCACCACTGTGCTTCCCACTTTATACTGACCCACCACTGTGCTTCCCACTTTATACTGACCCTCCACTGTGCTTCCCACTTTATACTGACCCACCACTGTGCTTCCCACTTTATACTGACCCACCACTGTGCTTCCCACTTTATACTGACCCACCACTGTGCTTCCCACTTTATACTGACCCACCACTGTGCTTCCCACTTTAACACTCACACTAACCCTCCACTGTGCTTCCCACTTTACACTCACACTAACCCTCCACTGTGCTTCGCACTGTACACTCGCACTAACCCTCCACTCTGATTCCCACTTTATACTTGCACTAACCCTCCACTGTGCTACCCACTTTATACCTCTTCAAAGGGGGCTCCTTGGCGTGGTGAAGAGGCTCTTGGTCTGAGGAATTAGCCCTGTCGGTCTTCTTCCTCAGACCGAACCTAATTACCCCCCATTCTCCCCTTCCCTATCCCATCCTCCCCTTTTTCCATTCCTCCTCCTCCTCCCCACCCCTCCCTTTTGCCCTTCCTCTTTTTGGCCTTTGGGATTTCTCCCACAGGCGCGCTAGTTCCTAGGTAGGGGAAAGGACACCGGGGTCCATCCCATTCAGTTGAGGTTCTTGGTGGTGGCGTAGTTTGCCGTGGAATTTGGATTGCCTGGGGATGTCCCAATCCCTCTCCGGTATCCCGGAGTAGCTTTGGGTGTCTTTCGGGCGACGGATGTATCTCTGGAAGCCACCTTTCGGATTCTGGGGGTGGTGGCCGAAGGAGGTATGCTTTGTGGCGGATATCTGGCCGCCCTCTCTTTTGTCCACCGAGGTAGCTCGGCAGATGTGAGGTTGCTATCCCGGATTGCTGGTTTACTGGCATGAAGGGTAGGGTATGGCACGGGTTCCATGCTGCATCTGCGCTACTAGCGGTGCTGAGGTCCTCTTGGGCGCGGAGGGAGATTTCCGGCCCTTTCATTCCTCCTGGGAACTATTCCTCCCCGCTCCCCCCTTTTTTTATTCTTTTTTTTATTTTTATTTTCTTTTCTTCTTTCTTTTTTTTTTTCTTAAAAACAAAAAGCAAAGGAGTAACCTAACCATGGCAGCCCTAGTCCATGAACCCACTACCCCCAGGCCCCTTCTTGATACCGCACCCCATTCTGACCCTGCCTTGTGTTTAGACCACTCTTCGGACACTCCTGATGCCCCTGTACCTCTTGCTGGTGCTGTTTCCTCACCCACTTCAGGTACCGGGGCTTCGACTGACTCCTTTGATTTGTCTGAACTCCGCTCTCCTTTGACTATGCTTCCGGCTTCTCCCTCTACGGTACGGCAATTTTCGAATCGCCTGCCCATTTCACGCCGGACCAACTCCGGTCCTACTCCTAAACGCCAACGTCAATCTCCTGATGATGCTCCTTCGTTACCTTCCCATTCTACTCGGAAAAGACCGACACGTCAAGCACTCCCTCTCCACGCTCAGTTTCGGACCACACAATGGACTAAATTCTTTACTTTAAGACCGACCTCTTCTTCTGCCTACCTTTCTGACCATAGTATTGGCAAAGCGCTCCTGCTTCATGTTGGTAGAGATATTTCATTTCATGCTCTCAAGAGCGGTACGCGCATCGCCACTGTCCAGAATGCTACCCAAGCTCATGATCTTTCTCTCCTTTCGAATATTGATACTACTACTATCACTATTGAAAAACATCATTCTCTCAATTCTTGTAGTGGTACTGTCATTCTGCCCCATACCATAGTCCAACAGAATTTCCAGTCATGTGGCAATGACATTTTTGAACAGCTGGAACTCCAGGATCTCCCAATCCTCAAAGTAGACACTTATGTCCTTCCTGCCCGGGGGCGGAGACGTTACCCTTGCAATGTGGCTCGTTTAACTTTTGACAGCCGAGAACTCCCGTCCTCTGTATATGTCGCGGGACATCGGTTACAAGTTCGAAAGGTGATACCTACACCTCAACAATGTAGAAATTGCTGGCGTTTTGGTCACCCAGTGAAATATTGCAGATCTATGGCTGAATGCCCAGTCTGTGGTGCCGACGACCATTCAAATACATCTTGCAGTCAACCTCCATCTTGCCTTAATTGTAATGAAGCTCACCCTTCGTACTCCCGCTGTTGCCAAGTCTACTTAAATGAACGTGAAATCCGTTGCATCAAAGAGGCAGAAGGTCTCCCTTATGCTATGGCAGTTACTCGTCTCCGCCTCCAAGGGAGACTACCCCGTGTTTCTTATTCTCGTGTTTCCAAACATCCTCCCACTTCTGGGGTCCCATCTTCTGCAGCCTCCTCTGTTGTTACCCCTCCCATAGCCACTCCGGCATCTAATCCTTTTGCCGTCCTTGGCTCTGACGTCCCGACTACAACTCAGTCTGTTCTCACATCTTCGCGTCCTTCCTCACAAGCCCCAGTATCGACAAGACCTCGTACGACACCTAATACCAATCGCCCCTCTACTTCTCAGAAGTCCAAAAAATCCACATTGCTCAAATCTTCTTTGCCCCTTCCTTCCCTTCTTCCACCTCCACACTTTACCTTTCCAGTCTCTGTACCTAGTTCTTCCCCTCTCTCTGGCTCTATTACAAGTGTGGAGATTCACCCTCCTCCTCGTACTATGCCTTCCACCCCCGTCCCCTCCCAAGTTTCTCCCTCTTCTGCCACCTCCCAGGTTTCTACCTCTTCTGTCCCCCCCCCACACTTCATCTCCAGTCCCTTACACTCTTCCCTCCCCCTCTACTTTGGTACAGTCCATTACTGTCCCAATCTTTACTCACCCTCCTCCTCCTATCTCCAATATGGTCTCCCATACATCTTTGAATTCAGAAACACTTGAAGCCATTTCAGAATATATTGCAGAAACTAAACCTTCAATGGACACTGATTCACTTCCTGTTCCTTCTCTTCCCTTTCCTCCATCTTCACAACCCCATTCTTCGCAACGCTCCGTTCCTTCGCTACTTGAACGTCTTCCAATGCCACCACATGTTGACTTTTCTAACCCCTCTAGTCCGTAGGTGCCTTTACCTACAGATTCCTGGTATTTTCTTCATCGCCAATCATGGCCTATTTACAGTGGAATATCCGCAGCCTCAGGGGTAATCGGGGTGAGCTTCAGATGTTGCTTTCCAGGTTTTCCCCTGTTGGTGCTTGCTTACAAGAACCAAAATTACACTCGGCTGTCTTCCAACCTATCTCAGGCTATAATTTATTGTATTCTTCGGATCCTTTCTCAGATGGGACCTTTAATGAAAGTGCCCTTCTTCTACGCAATGATATTCCGTACTGTCAACTATTTGTCCATACCTCGCTGCATTACACTGCAGCCCGTATCCACTTGAATAAGTGGTTTACAATATGTTCTTTATATCTCTCTCCTTCTCGAGCATTTTCTATCCCAGACTTTGCCTTTCTTGTTTCATCCTTACCACCACCACTTCTGTTACTTGGTGATTTTAATGCCCACCATTTCCTCTGGGG
This sequence comes from Cherax quadricarinatus, assembly GCF_038502225.1. Classification (NCBI taxonomy): domain Eukaryota; kingdom Metazoa; phylum Arthropoda; class Malacostraca; order Decapoda; family Parastacidae; genus Cherax; species Cherax quadricarinatus. The sequence goes on from NC_091375.1 coordinate 16,475,134, forward strand.
GGGGGGGTCTTATTGTGACTCACATGGCATCCAGTTGGAGGCTTTTCTCGCCTCTCACCCCCTCCATGTTTTAAATACGGGTACTCCCACCCATTTTGATCCTCGTACTCATACTCTCTCTTGCATCGATCTATCAGTCTGTTCTTCCTCCACTGCACTAGACTTCACCTGGTCTGTTCTACCGGACTTACATGACAGCGATCATTTTCCGATCATTCTTACTTCTCCTTCCTATTCACCACCTTTCCGTAGCCCTCGCTGGCAATTTGATCGGGCAAATTGGGATCTTTACTCACCTCACTGCTTTTAGTGAGGTTCCTTCTTCATCCTCCATTGATGAGCTCCTACACATCTTCTCGACGTCAGTTTATACCGCAGCTTCTCATTCTATACCCCAAACCTCAGGCAGGCATTCTCAGAAGTGCGTGCCTTGGTGGTCTCCTGCTTGTGCTTGTGTAGTACGTTTGAAACGTGCTGCATGGGGCAGGTACCTGTACAATAGAACCGCTGAGAGACTTCTTGATTTTAAGCAGAAGCGTGCGATCGCTCGCCGTGTCATCCATGAAGCTAAACGCACTTGTTGGCGAGACTATGTTTCCACCATCACCTCTGCTTCTTCTATGAGTGCAGTCTGGAAAAAAGTGAGGAAATTGAGTGGTAAATACTCTCCTGACCCGGCTCCTGTTCTACGGGTCGCTGGTGTTGATGTAGCAAACCCTCTCGATGTTGCGATTGAACTTGGCACACATCTGGTCCGTATTTCCCGGGGGCTCCATCTATGCCCCTCGTTTCTTTCCTCAAAGTCTGCCAGAGAGTTAGTACCCTTGGACTTTTCTTCTCTCAGAGAAGAAAAGTATAATGTGCCTTTTACACTTCAAGAACTGGAGGCAATGCTCTCAGCTTGCCGATCATCGGCAGCTGGGCCTGACGACATTCATATTCGTATGTTACATTTACATCGGTCAGCCCTTGTAGTCCTCTTACACCTCTTCAATCTTATTTGGGCACAAGGAGTTCTTCCCCAGCTGTGGAAATCTGCCATTATTCTCCCTTTCCGCAAACCGGGTACTACAGGACATGATGCCTCCCACTATCGTCCCATCGCTCTTACTAGTGCAGTTTGCAAAGTGATGGAACGTCTCGTAAATCGACGTTTAATGTGGTATTTAGAGACACACAACAGTCTCTCCGCTAGTCAATATGGCTTTCGTAAGGGTCGTTCTACCCTTACTACGCTTGGATACGTATGTTCGTAATGCCTTTCCGAATAATCACTCAGTTATTGCCATATTTTTTGACCTTGAGAAGGCATATGACACAACTTGGAGGTATAATATTTTGGCCCAGGCCCATTCCTTAGGCCTCCGAGGCAATCTACCATCCTTCCTTAAGAACTTTTTAACTGACAGACATTTCCGTGTTCGAGTCAATAATGTTCTTTCCCCGGACTTCGTCCAAGCTGAAGGTGTCCCTCAGGGATGTGTTCTAAGCGCAACACTTTTTCTCCTTGCTATAAATGATTTGGCCTCTGTTCTTCCACCCAATATTTGGTCATCACTCTATGTTGATGACTTCGCTATTGCTTGTGCAGGCGCTGATTGTCATCTTATTGCAGTTTCTCTCCAGCATGCGGTCGACCGTGTTTCCACTTGGGCCACCACGCATGGGTTTAAATTTTCAAGTACCAAAACTCGCCAAATTACTTTCACTAGACGCTCTGTTATCTCCGATCATCCTTTGTATCTCTATGGCTCCCGTATCCCCGAACGTGATAGTCAGGTTTCTAGGCCTTCTCTTTGACCGTAGGTTATCCTGGAAACCTCACATTACCTCTCTGAAGGCAACTTGTCACAGCCGGCTAAACCTTCTTAAAACCCTTGCTCATCTTTCCTGGGGAGCTGATCGTCGAACTCTGCTTCGCCTACATTCAGCCCTCGTTTTATCGAAACTTGATTATGGTGACCAGATTTATTCCGCGGCCTCTCCTGTTACTCTCTCTAGCCTTAACTCTATCCATCACCAAGGATTACGTTTGTGCCTTGGTGCTTTTCGCTCTTCCCCTGTTGAGAGCCTCTCTACAGAAGCGAATGTTCCATCCTTGTCTGATCGCCGTGATGCCCATTGCCTTCGCTACTATGTACACTCACAATCTACACAATCCTTACATTTATAGAATGGTCACAGATATTAGTAGACATTCTCTATTCGTTCGCCGCCCCTGTTTGCTCCGTCCCTTTTCTCTTCGCCTACATTCACTCTTGTCTTCCCTTCAGTTACCACCGTTATATGTTCATGTAGCATCTCACTTTTCCCTACCCCCCTGGGAAGTTCCAGCTGTTTGGATCTGTTCTTTCTCACTCCCTTGCTCGAAAGCTCAACTGCCTACGGTGGCTTCCCGCTCTCTTTTTCTTGATCACTTCCACTCTCATTCTCATGCCACCGCTGTGTACACAGATGGCTCTAAGTCTTCAGACGGCATCGGATTCGCAGCAGTGTTTCCGGACAGCGTCGTGCGGGGGCATTTACTATCTTCAACTATCATTTTTACTGCTGAACTGTATGCCATTCTTGCAGCACTTATTCGTATCGCATCTATGCCTGTGTCATCATTTGTAGTAGTCTCGGACTCCCTTAGTGCTCTACAGGCTATACGAAAATTTGATACATCTCATCCCCTAGTTCTCCGTATCCAACTTTGGCTACGCCGTATCTCTACCAAACATAAAGATATTGTTTTTTGTTGGGTCCCTGGTCATGTCGACGTACAGGGCAATGAACAGGCAGACACTGCTGCGTGGTCAGCAGTACATGACCTACCAATTTCCTATCGAGGTGTTCTATTTCTGGACTATTTTGCTGCAATAGCTACCCACCTTCGCACCCGTTGGCAACAACGTTGGTCAACTCTTCTCGGTAACAAACTTCATTCTATTAAACCGAGCATAGGTTACTGGCCGTCTTCTTGTCATCAGTGCTGAGGTTGGGAGACCACTCTCTCCCGCCTTCGCATTGGCCACACTCGTCTTACTCATGGGTATCTCATGGAGAGGCACCCTGTTCCTCTCTGTGAGCAGTGTCAAGTTCCAGTATCGATTAGCCACATTCTGTTAGACTGCCCTCTCTATCAATGAGCACGCAGAATTTACCTCCAACGTCGTCTTCGTTCTACTACTCTCTCTTTACCTTCCCTTCTTGCTGATGGACCCTCCTTTAATCCTGACTCTCTCATTGACTTCTTGACAACGACTGATTTACTCCACAAACTCTGATGATACTTTTCGCACTCCCCTCAGCCCTTTCTAGTTCAGTCTCTTGCTGCCCTTTACCCTTTCACCATCCACTACCCCGCTGTTATCCGTAACCTATTACTCATCCATCTCCATTTTGCCACCTGATGCCCTCGCTTCCTTCCTGCCCTGCAGCGCTGTATAGTCCTTGTGGCTTAGCGCTTGTTTTTGATTATAATAATAATACTAATACCCACTTTATACTCGCACTAACCCTCCACTGTGCTACCCACCACCTTACACTTGCACTAATCCTCCACTCCTTTATCTGCTACCACATATATCCACCTTATCACCATGTGGTTTTTGCTTGTATTGTAATGTGTGATACTGAAGGTGTGTCTGGTCCTCAACTCAAACATGGCATTATTGTTGAAGAATCAGACACATGTACAACATATGATTATATTGTAGATGTTGCTCCATCCAGTGACTTTATTAATACAAGGACATATGTTCTTGTATTGGTAAAGACACTGGATGGTGCAACATTTACAAATAAAGATACCCGGATGTTGTACATCTGGGTATCTAATTCTTTACCTTGTTGGTATTGTATACCATTCATGTACAACATAGTATTGTATACCATTCATGTACAACATGGTATTGTATACCATTCATGTACAGCATGGTATTGTATACCATTCATGTACAACATGGTATTGTATACCATTCATGTACAACATGGTATTGTATACCATTCATGTACAACATGGTATTGTATACTATTCATGTACAACACGGTATTGTATACCATTCATGTACAACATGGTATTGTATACCATTCATGTACAACATAGTATTGTATATCATTCATGTACAACATGGTATTGTATACCATTCATGTACAACATGGTATTGTATACCATTCATGTACAACATGGTATTGTATACTATTCATGTACAACACGGTATTGTATACCATTCATGTACAACATGGTATTGTATACTATTCATGTACAACACAGTATTGTATACCATTCATGTACAACATGGTATTGTATACCATTCATTTGCAACATGGCTGCCCTTCTTACAGATTTTGCATGTTCTGTGACTAAAATATTGTGGTTTTTATGAGTGATGGGGTCGGTAGAAGGAAATAAATGGCCCAGGGTGAGAATACAGCAGGTTCTTGAGTAACATCCTTTTCTTATAACGTTGATGTGATAATAAAATTGAAAGAATATAATTATAAATTATTGTAACCCAAGAATTTGAAAAGTATGTGGTAATCATATGATAATTGTTTTGCTTAAAGTTAGTCTCCAGGAACCTATCGATGACGTTAAGTGAGGATTTACTGTATGGGTCATGGACTGGGTCATGGGGATGTTGACCCCCGAAGCCTCCTACAGGTATAGTTAAGGAAGATACAGTGGAACCTTGGTACTTGAACTCAATTCATTCTGGAAGGCTGTTTGAGTACCTGTCTGCTGGAGTATCAAAGAGTTTCTTCCCAACTAATTTTCTTGTTGGTCGGCTGTTATCACTAATCCTCGTAGGTCCTGTACTGAATTATTTATACAAATAATATAAAAAAAATGCCAAAAAATGCAAAGAAACATGAAATAGTTTACAGTGAAGTTCTGGCAAGTTTTATATAACTAAAATAAATGCATTATTGAGCATAAATATGCAGATTAAACGAAAAAAAACAGTCTTAAGGTTTGTCCAACACAAGAATTAACACAACCATATAATGAAATTCTGAACTCAAAATTGATAATGGAAAATTATTATAATCAGAAGAGCTAATGACGGTTGAAAAATACAGAAATAGTATGAAAGAATTATATGACATTAGACGAGCACAAAGAGCCAAGACAACTTACAACTGGGCTGTATAGCCCTTGTGGTTTAGTGCTTCTTTTTGATTATAATAATAACTTACAACTGGAAGAAAACTTTGATACAGATATTGAAGCATCAAGGAAGGTTTCTTGATGCTGGTGAGGGGCTCTTGATCTAGGGGACTGGATCTGTGCTACCCCAGCTCCCCTTCAGGTGCTACACAATCCCTACAGGTTTAGTGCTCTCCCATAATTTTTTATTAACACATTGGCCTTCTCCCACCAAGACAGGGCAGCCCATAAAAGAAAAACTTTCATCACTATTCACTCCATCAGTCTTGCCGGAGGCGTGCTTACACTACAGTTATAAAACTGCAACATTAACACCCCTCCTTCAGAGTGCACTGTACTTCCCATCTCCAGGAATCAAGTCCAGCTTGCCAGTTTCCGTGAACCCCTTCATAAATGTTTTTAAACCATTTGTCTCCATTTGCTCTTAACATGCTCACGCATGCTTGCTGGATGTCCAAGCCCCTCGTGCACAAAACCACCTTTACCCCCTCCAACCTGTTGTGATCCCCCTCCTACATACTCTAACCTGAGCCTCACTATCCTCGTAAAAACTCTTTACTGCACAATACAAATAGGTAATCTAAATATTGAAGTCGATACACTACCTGTAACTACCATTATCACCATTAACTACTACCATTATCACCATTAACTACTACCATCACCATTAACTACTCACAGGGCTCAACATGGCCGACACGGCAGGTTGTGTAGCGGGCTAGCTGCGGGATTTTCAAGGATAGCTCCTGGTCAAAGAGGCTGACCAGGTCCCTACTTAACAGAACTCAGTGTGAATGCTTTGAGAAGATACCAGAGCAGCGAACGGACATCCCAGTGCATCGTTTCAGCGTAAATAGTTGAAGTGTTGTGCAGTTTCAGAGGATTTGGTGTTGTCGAGTCAGGACCAGTCAGCGCCTCCCCCCCTCTCCGCTGGGGGGGAGGGGGAGGGCGTGTGTAGTAAACAGTGACCCTCTTATAACGCCTCACCCCTGCCCATCTCCCCCGCCTCACCCACCCAACTACCAGCGCCACCCCATCTGTAGAGGGTACTTCTCCCCTAACCCAGGATGTCAGCGATGGCACTGCAGCCGCAGGGAGTGCCGGGCTCACAGGAACTTCCACTACAGGGACAGCATCGTGAAGTTCGACCGCGAGGCAGCTGTCAGGTGTGCCACAGGCAGTGTGTACTCAGTTCCTCAAGCTTCAACATCCGTGCACACGAGGGCCTGGGATCTTCAATCAACTTGGCGTCCACCAGGACGCTGACATGTCCCTAGGGGAGCTCTCCATCGGGCTGTTAACGGAGTCACTGGCTTCTTGGACCTCTTGGGGAGGGTCGATGGTGCTCGTGCAAGCAGCAGATCCCTGGGCAACTTGCTGCTGTTTGCAATGGCTGTCTACCGAGGAGAGACAGGCACCTAGCAACATCTGTTGTTGGGGCAATGGATGAATTCCCTGCTATGTTTGTTAACTGCTCATTACTCTGTAATTTGTCTATGATTGTAATCATGTGATAACGTGTTTATCATTCATTACCTTTGAAACTTGTCATGATTTTGACCAGCTCTACCTGGAGCTCATTACCTTTGTAAATTCTCATGATTAATGTGTTTATGATTCATTACCTTTGCAATTATTCATGAGTGTGACCAGCTCTACCTGGAGCTCATTACCTTTGTAACTTGGTCATGATTATGACCAGATCTAGTTCATTACCATTGTAACTTGCTCAGCTATCAAAACTTTGGAGTCCAGTCCCTGGACCAATTATGTACCTCTGTAATCTTTTGACTACCGCCCACAGGATGGGTATGGGGTGCATAATAAACATATTAAACTAACATTAACTACTACCATTGCTACCTAACATGTTAATGTGCCTCAAGATCTATCCTAGCATGGGCCAGTAGGCCTACTGCCATACTTCTCTAATATTTACACTTATGTTTCTCCAGCCTATAAACTGTGGGAATGCTTGAAGTTCCTAAATCTGTACTCTCTAGAATGCAGGAGGGAGAGATACATGATTATATACATCTGGAAAATCCTAGAGGGACTAGTACCAAACTTGCACACGAAAATCACTCCCTGTGAAAGCAAAATCACGCTAAGCCCTGTGAAAGCAAAAACTTGGCGTATGATGCAACATCCCCCCAATGAAAAGCAGGGGTGCCACTAGCATGATGAGAGACAATACAACAAGTATTGGGGGCCCAAGACTTCAACTGCTTCCCAGTGTACATCAGGGGGATTGCCAATAGACCTCTGGCTGTCTTCAAGCAGGTACTAAACAAGCATCTAAAGTCAGTACCTGACAAGCCGGGCTGTGGTTTGTATGTTGTATTGTGTGTGGCTAACAGTAACAGCCTGGTTGATCAGGCCTTGATCCACCATGAGGCCTGGTCACAGACCAGGCTGTGGGGGCATTGACCCCCGGAACTCCAGGTATACCAGATATGATCTATCACAATAAATTCTGATACAAGATTATTGTCTTAATAAAGTTACTGTCTGTGTCTACAACTACAGATGGCACCTATAACATTGCACTTTGGTGCCATCTTGTATAAGGAAAATGATAGTGCTTGTAGTTGTCACTACACTGCATTTGGGGTGCCACCTAGTGCAGGGAGACAGCACTGTATGACCCAGGTGGGTTTAGTGCTTAGTTTTGATAATGGCACAAAGTTAATGAAAATATCACTAGGTTGCCATCTATTGGAGGAAGAATAAACTAAATTAGTTAATTTTTTGCACAATAGATGGCCCTAAATATTACTAATGAAAATGGCACTTGGCTGCCATCTATTGTTGTAATTATTTACTAAATCTAGTTCAGTTTTTGCATAATAGATGGCGCTGTCAGTTAATGAAAATGGGAAGATAAATGGTAGACTAAACTAAATTTTTTTTTAGTTCACTTTTTGCTCAATAGATGGCGAAAAAAAAATTTGAAAATGGGAAGATCAACTAGGGGAGACTAAACTAAATATTTTTAGTTTCTTTTTTGCACAATAGATGGCGCTGAAAATTACTAATGAAAATGGCACTTGGATGCCATCTAGTGTGAGAATTATGAACTAAACTTTTAGTTCATTTTTTGCACAATAGATGGCGCTGAAAATTACTAATGAAAATGGCACTTGGGTGCCATCTAGTGTGAGAATTATGAACTAAAAATATTTTATTCAGTCTCCCCTAATCAATCCTCCCATTTTCTAATTTTTTTTTCGCCATCTATTGAGCAAAAAGTGAACTAAAAAAATATTTAGTTTAGTCTGCCCTTTATCTTCCCATTTTCATTAACTTACAGCGCCATCTATTATGCAAAAACTGAACTAGATTTAGTAAATAATTATAACAATAGATGGCAGCCAAGTGCCATTTTCATTAGTAATTTTTAGGGCCATCTATTGTGCAAAAAATAAACTAGATTTAATAATTCCAACATTATTATAATCAAACAATAGATGGCATCCAAGTGCCATTTTCAAATTTTAGTGCCATCTATTGTGCAAAAAATTTAGTTTTTTCTCCCTAAAGTAAATGGCAGCCTGGTGCCATTTTCATTAACTTTTACTTTGATACCTATTGCAACAAGTGATGCTAACTCGTTCTGTTACCAAGGATGAAGCACAAAACCTACAAATGTCATAGTGTGCCTGGGAATTGGGAGGCAATTATAATCATAACTAAGAGCTAAACCCACAAGGGTCAATGAGAGGCAGGCCAATTCAATCCAAGAGAGGATTATTATTACAATCAAGGGGGAGCACTAAACCTGTAGAATTATACAGCACATGTAGGAAAGAGGATTGAAGGCATTCAAGCTCAATTCAGGGAACTGGAGCACAGATCCAATTCCCTAAATCAAGAGCCCCTCACCAGTATCAAGGAACCTTCCTTGTGAGGATCCAAGAGAGGAAAAAGTCCAATTCCTTGCATCAAGTGCCCAGCACTAGCATCAACTTCAGTAGATGCAGGAAAGTGGTTGAGAAAGAGACATGAGCATTATTATAATCAAGGGGAAGCGCTAAACCCGTAGGATTATACAGCTCCTGGGGGGATGTGGAAGGTATTCAGGTTTAATTCAGGGAACTGGAGAACAGATCCAATTCCCTAGATCAAGAGCCCCTCACCAGCATCAAGGAACTTTCCTTGAGGGGAGAGACATGAGCAAATGTGAATATCTAGAAAATATTTGTGTTCTGGGACTATGATCCTCTGTAACAAACACAAGTTTGAGAACAACACATACTGGCAAGAGTGTAAGGTGATGACCTGACCAGTGAGGTAGGAGACAGCATCAGGTAACCTTTGAGGTCAACTAACAACTACATCGTGTAGTGGACAGGTCTTGGTTGAGTATCAGATGTGTCGGTGTTTTCCACATATTATGACCAGCTTTTTTGTCCAGTTGCAGCGACTGCAATTAATCAAGGTTCCAGGCATTTTCAGAATCTAAGGTTGTGTTTGATATAAGGACAAGTGCAACTAATGCAACATTTTATTGTAACAATTCACTCTGCAGGAACTTTGTTAAGACATTACAAACAAGGACACAGGGTATATATAGGTATAGTGTGAGGTGCAAAGCATAATACAATCACTGTAGGTAATAGCAGTAGTATTTGTGGTAGTAATAGTACTACAACTACCACTGCCTACAATGATTATATTATACTTTGCACCTTATACTCTACCTATATATACTCTCTGTGTCCATGTATTGTCTGTAATGGGTTTGACAAAGCTCCTGGAGAGCAAAATGTTACAATAAAATGTCACATTAGTTGCACTTGTGTCTATTTATCTAACATACGTCAGTAATTCTACAGTCAATATTACATCTAAAGTTGTGTCCTGTGATGACTTTCAATGTCAAAAATGCCTGGAAGCCTCATTAATCATTCACTAAAACTGAATAAAAAAAAAGTTGGAAATTATATGGTGGTTGTGGGGATTATCTCCCCCTGGGCTCGGTCACAGACCTCCTAGGCTCCCCCTGGGCTCGGTCACAGACCAGGCTTCCTAGGTAGGAAAGGAAATATTACAGAATTAACCCGTAAACGGTCCAAACGTATATATACTTTTTTCAACATTTGAAAGTATGTAAAAAAAGTAGATCTTCCTTTTGTTTTTTTACATTTGAAAATGTGTAAAAAAACTTTGATCTACTTTTTTTTTTTGTTACATTTGAAAATATGTAAAAAAAACGTAGATCTACTTTTGTAGCACTAAACATGTGAACGTAGATCTGCTTGGACCGTTTACGGGTTAAGAACTATGTATTACAATTATTATTATTATAATCAAGGGGGAAACGCTAAACCCGGAGGATTATACAGCGCCTGGGGGCGGGGGGATGTGGAAGGCATTCTGGCTTAATTCGGGGAACTGGAGCACAGATCCAATTCCCTAAATCAAGAGCCCCTCACCAACATCAAGGAACCTTCCTTGAGGGGTATGTATTACAAAACACAAAGGAAAGTAATATAGGAAAGTCCTGTGTTTTCTGCCCCCTCTTTACTGTTTTCACTTTTTCAGTAGTTTTCAATTTAGTTATTGTTTGGTGTTTTTTCTGCTTTGCACAACGGTTGTGTCACGGAAGAGTTACCAGTGTCACGTTTTAAGTATTATATGTATTATAGTACCAAACTTGCACACGAAAATCACTCACTACGAAAGCAAAAGACTTGGCAGACGATGCAACATCCCCCCAATGAAAAGCAGGGGTGTCACTAGCACGTTAAGAGACCATACAATAAGTGTCAGTGGCCCGAGACTGTTCAACTGCCTCCCAGCATACATAAGGGGGTTTACCAACAGACCCCTGGCAGTCTTCAAGCTGGCACTGGACAAGCACCTAAAGCCGGTTCATGACCAGCCGGGCTGTGGCTCGTACGTTGGTTTGCGTGCAGCCAGCAGTAACAGCCTGGTTGATCAGGCTCTGATCCACCAGGAGGCCTGGTCACAAACCGGGCCGCGGGGGCGTTGACCCCCGGAACTCTCTCCAGGTAAACTCCAGGTAACCTGGACCAAGGAAAGTAAAGATGTGTGTGTGTGTTGTGCATAGTGAATAAAAGTTGAGATTTGTAACATTTTTGCTGAAAAGATGTCCACCCAGTGATGTCGAGCTTAAATTCAGTGGCGGCTCATGCAGGGGTCCTGCTGAACTGCAGCACCCCCTATTTTCATTAGATATTATCAATAACATTCAATATAATGAATCTTTTTTTCTTTAAATCTTTCTTTATACAGTGGTCCCTCATTTTTCGTAATTAATCCGTTCCTGGAGCCGTTACTATAAATGAAATTTACGATTTACAAATCAATTTTCCCCATAAGAAATAATGTAAATACAATTAATCCGTTCCTGACACCCAGAAGTATTAAAACAAAAAAATTTTTAACATGAAATATGCATGTAGTACATAAACAATACAATGGGAAATGATGAATGAAACATTAACAGCATAACACTTACCTTTATTGGAGATTCTTCTTAGTGTATGGGAGACTGGAGGAGGAGAGAGAGTGGATTATTTATAGTTTGGAAGGGAAATCCCCTTCCATCAACACCTCAGGTACCATTTGCTTTTCTGGGGTTGCTTCTCTTCTCTGTTTCTTAATGCCACTAGGACCACCTTGAGAGTCACTGGAGTCCTGTCTCACAAAATAACTGTGAAGAGAGCTCTGTTTCTGGCATCTCTTTAACACTTCCCTAAAATGGCCCAAGACTTTGTCACTGTACATGTTGCCAACCTGGCTTGCAACAACCTTGTTAGGGTGATGTTTCTCCATAAAGCTTTCCATCTTACCCCACATAGTAAAAACTCTTTAATTTCTGAAGAAGGCACCTTCTTCCATCTCTCTTCCTCCTCTGCAGCAAGATTCTGAGCTGCGATGTGTTGCTCTTCCTGCTGAAGCTCTTGCAGCTCCTCAGTGGTGAGCTCTTCATTGTGGTCTTCCACCAATTCTTCCACATCCTCCAAACTCACATCCAACCCCATGGAACTCCCCAGTGCCACAATTGATTTTACAACAGACATAGGCTCATTAGGGTCAGTCCCAAATCCTTCAAAATCCCTCGTGTCGACACAATCTGGTCACAATTTTCTCCAGGCAGAGTTCAAAGTCCTAGTAGTCACTCCCTCCCAAGCCATACCTATAAGGGTTATGCAGTGGAGGATGCTGAAGTGTTCTCTCCAAAATTCCCTTAGGGTCAAGTGAGTGTCTGTGGTCACAGTCAAGCACCTGTGAAACATTGCTTTTGTGTAGAGTTTTTTAAAGTTTGCAATAACCTGCTGGTCCATGGGTTGGAGGAGAGAAGTGGTATTCGGGGGCAAGAACTTTACTGTGATGAACCCAAACTCCTCGAAAATTAGGTCATCCAAGTTTGGAGGATGAGCAGGTGCATTGTCCATTACTAGCAGGCACTTGAGATCCAATTTCTTTTCCAGGAGATACTCCTTCACACTAGGGCCAAACACTTCATTGAACCACTCGACGAAAATTTCCCTTGTGACCCATGCCTTACTATTAGATTTCCAAAACACACACAATTTACTCTTCATAACATTGTTTTTCCTGAACACTCTGGGATTTTCAGAATGGTACACTAGTAATGGCTTCACTTTGAAATCCCTACTAGCATTAGCACAGAACATTAGCGTCAGCCTGTCTTTCATAGGCTTGTGTCCTGGCATTGCCTTTTCCTCTTGTGTAATGAAGGTCCTCTTTGGCATTTTCTTCCAAAAGAGGCCTGTTTCGTCACAATTGAACACTTGTTCAGGTTTCAGTCCTTCAGCCTCTATGTACTCCTGGAACTCATGCACGTATTTTTCAGCCGCCTTGTGGTCCGAACTGGCAGCCTCACCATGCCTTACCACACTGTGTATGCCAGTATGGTTCTTAAATCTCTCAAACCAGCCTTTGCTGGCCTTAAATTCACTCAGTTCACCACTATTTGCAGGCAATTTGTTTACCAAATCTTCATGCAACTGCCTAGCCTTTTCACAAATAATCGAAGTCATAAGAGTATCTCCTGCTAATTGTTTCTCATTTATCCACACCAATAATAACTTCTCAACCTCTTCCAGTACTGGTGATCTCATTTTTGTCAGCATAGTTACTCCCTTTGCAACAACAACATCCTTTATTTCCTTTTTCTTGGCCACTATGGAACTTAAGGTTGTGTAGGGTTTCTTATACATCCTGGACAGTTCGGCCACACCTGTACCACTTTCATATTGTTCAATGATGGTTTTCTTAAATTCAATCGTATTTCTCACCTTCTTTACCACAGACTTGGCACTAGGAGCTTTCTTTGGAGCCATGGTAGCTTATTTAGTACTTGCAAGCACTAAAATAAATGGAATATTATGAAATATTTCGCTGGAGCACGTGAGGGGACCTTCGCTCACTGGTAAACAATGCCAGACTGGCTGCCGCCCCGGCTCACGCCGTGGGTACGCGTCCCGGACGAACTATGACTCGCGAGTCAACCTATGAAAAGCGAGTCCATGTTTATACGAAAATACCCCTATGATTGGCGAATTTTACGATTGCCGGGAACTACGAAAAGCGGGGGACCACTGTACTTGTATATTATATAATCAAAGAATTAAAGAAAATAGGGGGTGACACTACTGTCAGTGCCATTGTGTACTGGGTGAGCAGCATTTACCGCTGTTGCCATATGCTGCTCATTTTCTGCCAACTTTACGCCTCTATATCTCGGTAAGTACTGATCGCAAAAAAAAAAATTTTTAGGCTTAAAACACTCAGCAAAATAATCCTAACAATTTGGTAAGAAAAAAAATAATTTTTTATTTTTCGAATATTTTTTGACATAGAATGGCAGTTTCAGAAATGGGCTTGCAACATAAGAACATAAGAAAGGAGGAACACTGCAGGAGGCCTGTTGGCCCATACTAGGCAGGTCCTTTACAATTCATCCCACTAACAAAACATTTGCCCAACCCAATTTTCAATGCTACCCAAGAAATAAGCTCTGATGTGAAAGTCCCACTCAAATCCAACCCCTCCCACTCATGTACTTATCCAACCTAAATTTGAAACTACCCAAAGTCCCAGCCTCAATAACCCAACTAGGTAGACTGTTCCACTCATCAACTACCCTATTTCCAAACCAATACTTTCCTATGTCCTTTCTAAATCTAAACTTATCTAATTTAAATCCATTACTGCGGGTTCTCTCTTGGAGAGACATCCTCAAGACCTTATTAATATCCCCTTTATTAATACCTATCTTCCACTTATACACTTCGATCAGGTCTCCCCTCATTCTTCGTCTAACAAGTGAATGTAACTTAAGAGTCTTCAATCTTTCTTCATAAGGAAGATTTCTAATGCTATGTATTAATTTAGTCATCCTACGCTGAATGTTTTCTAACGAATTTATGTCCATTCTGTAATATGGAGACCAGAACTGAGCTGCATAATCTAGGTGAGGCCTTACTAATGATGTATAAAGCTGCAGTATGACCTCTGGACTTCTGTTGCTTACACTTCTTGATATAAATCCCAGTAATCTATTTGCCTTATTACGTACGCTTAGGCATTGCTGTCTTGGTTTAAGGTTGCTGCTCACCATAACCCCCAAGTCCTTTTTGCAATCTGCATGGCTAAGTTCTACATCATTTAACTTATAAGTACTAGGGTTATGGGCACTCCCAAGCTTCAGAACCTTGCATTTATCTACATTGAACTGCATCTGCCACTTTTCTGACCAAGAATAGTTTTTTTTAAATCCTCCTGAAGTTCCATAACATCTACGTTTGAATCAATTATCCTACCTATCTTTGTGTCATCGGCGAATTTGCTCATATCACTAGTAATTCCCTCATCAAGATCATTGATATATATTATAAACAACAACGGGCCCAAGACTGATCCCTGTGGAACGCCACTTGTTACAGATCCCCACTCGGATTTAACCCCATTTATGGACACTCTCTGCTTCCTGTCAGTGAGCCATGACTCGATCCACGAGAGCACTTTTCCCCCAATGCCATGAGCTGCCACTTTCTTTAAGAGTCTATGGTGCGGAACTCTATCAAAAGCCTTACTAAAATCTAAGTAAATAATATCAAATTCTTTATCGTGGTCAACAGCCTCAAAAGCTTTACTGAAGAAAGTTAATAAATTAGTTAGACAAGACCGGCCTCTTGTGAATCCATGCTGAGTATCCTTAATCAAGCTATGGTTATCGAGATGGCTTCTTATAATCTCAGCTATAATTGACTCTAGTAATTTGCCTACAATTGAGGTCAGGCTTATTGGGCGGTAATTTGACGGTAACGACTTGTCCCCTGTTTTAAAAATAGGAATTACATTAGCCATCTTCCACATATCAGACACTACACCTGTTTGAAGAGATAAATTAAAAATATTAGTTAATGGTTCACAGAGTTCCATTTTGCATTCCTTAAGAACCCTTGAAAAAACCTCATCAGGACCCAGCGACTTATTTTGCTTCAGTCTGTCTATCTGCTTCACAACCATTTCACTAGTGACTGTGATGTTACATAATTTATCTTCTTCTAGCCCACTATAAAAATTAATTACTGGAATATTGTTAGTGTCTTCCTGTGTAAAAACTGAGAGAAAATAATTATTTAAAATCGAGCACATTTCATTCTCTTTGTCAGTAAGGTGCCCATAGTTATTTTTAAGGGGACCTATCTTATCTCTAACTTTTGTTCTATAGACCTGGAAAAAACTTTTTGGGTTAGTTTTAGAATCCTTAGCAACTTTAATTTCATAGTCCCTTTTAGCTTTTCTTATCCCCTTTTTAATGTCCCTCTTAATGTCAATATACTGATTCATAAGATGACCCTCACCTCTTTTGATACGCCTATAAATTCCTTTCTTATGCCCTAGTAGATATTTGAGCCTATTATTCATCCATTTTGGGTCATTTCTATTTGATCTAATTTCTTTATATGGGATAAACGTTCTTTGAGCAGCATGTATAGTGTTCAGAAAACTGTCATATTGATAGCTCTCTTCGTTACCCCAGTCAACAGATAATAAGTGTTCTCTAAGCCCATCGTAATCTGCTAAGCGAAAATCTGGGACTGTTACTGAGTTATCGCTACTATCGTACTTCCATTCAATGCTAAATGTAATTGATTTGTGGTCGCTAGCACCCAGTTCCTCTGAAATTTCTAAATTATTAACAAGGGATTCATTGTTTGCCATAACTAAGTCAAGCAGGTTATTTCCCCTTGTAGGTTCTGTCACAAACTGCTTCAAAAAACAATCCTGAACTACTTCTAAGAAGTCGTATGATTCTAAATTCCCAGTCAAGAAATTCCAATCAATATGACTAAAGTTAAAGTCTCCTAGAATTACTACATTATCGTGCCTTGTGGCCTTAACAATTTCCTCCCATAGTAGTCTCCCTTGGTCCCTATCTAAGTTTGGGGGACGGTATATCACTCCTAAAATCAGTTTTTCATGCCCCTCTGAAAATTCTATCCAAACAGACTCTGTATGTGTTACTTCAGACTTAATACCCGTTTTTATGCAGCAGTTCAAGCGATCTCGGACATACAATGCCACCCCACCCCCCTTCCCGATACTTCTATCTACTTGGAACAATTTAAAACCCTGAATATGACATTCCGCAGGCATGTCCCAACTTTTTGAATTAAACCACGTCTCAGTTAAGGCAAATACATCAATGTTACCTGCACTAGCAACTAATCTCAACTCGTCCATCTTATTCCTAGCACTACGGCAATTAGCATAATAAACATTGAAAGACTCTCCTTTCTCTTTACACTTCCTGCTCATTTCTGTTTTTCTACTAAACCTATTACTGTCCTTATCACCCAAAGTCACTGGCTTTTCAATATCTACCTCGTTCTGCTTATTACTAGTTCCCCTAGAACTTGTAATATTACTACACTGGGACTTCACTGTTTTCCTGCCAAAACCCATACCACTAACTATTCCTAGTTTAAAGTCCTAACTGCTCCCTCCACTGCAGTTGCCAGTGCTACTGCCCCAGACCTAGATAAGTGAACCCCATCTCTGGCATACATGTCATTTCTGCCATAGAAGAGTTCCCAGTTGTCAATGAATGTTACCGCATTTTCCTTACAGTATTTGTCCAGCCAGCAATTGACACCAATTGCCCTGGACAACCATTCATTTCCAACTCCCCTCCTTGGCAAAACACCACATATGACAGGGTTCCCACCCTTACTCCTAATTATTTCTATTGCTGACCTATACCTGCTAATCAGGTCTTCACTCCTACGTCTGCCAACATCGTTGCCTCCAGCACTGAGACAGATAATATGATTGCTCCCATTACCTCTCATGATGTCATCCAGACGGCTAACAATATCCTCCATCCCAGCCCCAGGAAAGCAAACTCTCTGTCTCCTACTCCTGTCCTTCAAGCAGAACGCCCTATCCATATACCTAACTTGGCTATCCCCAACAACAACAATATTCTTACCTTCCTTAATGTCGTTCATAGTGACGTTTCCAGTAGTCGACTCACATTCGTCGGGTAGCACTGAGAATGTATTAGATGTTTCCACAACAGTTTCCAAGGCAGTCTATTTCTTCTTCATCGTTTCTACCTTTCCATTCGTCCTCTTGATCGTCAACTTCGTTCCCTGCTGTCCAGCCACTGACCAGTTTCCCCTTCTTGACCTGAGGACTCAAAACAGGAGGACTACTACGAATCTTCTTGTTTTCCTCGGTCAGTCATCAAAGGGTTAAATACACCTTTGCTATTACATAAGATTACTGTTTTGCACCCCTTTACATTCCATTAAAATATTCGTCTCTCTGGATTTCTGATATAACTTTAAACCCTTTAACTGGTTACTGTGTACTTTACACTCATTCTTTTCCTGCTCGCATGTGTGGATTTTATATCTTACACCTGAGAACTTTCCCCACACCATGTTCAGGTCACAGAAACTTGCCATACAGATTTTCACACGAATTGGCTCCAATACCAGCACCTTCTCCCCAGCTTCCAGAGCACTACGGACCACATTACGGTCCCACATCATCCTGGTCTGCTTGATGGGCACGTTCACTGGTACCATCCACTTCATATGAGCCAAACAGTGTCTGAAACTGAGAAAAAGCTCCTAGAGGGGAGCATCATCATCCCCCCCCCCAAGCCAACAGCTCAGAGATTCCAGAGTTCTTCCCCACTCAGCAAATACAAAAAGAGGGATCCTCTCATCCCAGTTGTTAGTATTGTCTATACCACAGGCATGTGGCATTTTCTTAAAGGTTTGATGGAATTTCTCTACTTTTCCCTGAGATTGAGGATTATAGGCAGTTGAAAGTTAAGCTCTACTTTTAATCCCTTTAAAACAGAGTTGTTTAACTCTGAGGTAAAATTAGGCCCTTAGTGTGTTTGCATCTCTTGAGGAAAACCAACATGAAAAAAGAACTTCATCAAGGCTCTTAAGACTACTTATGTAGAGGGACTGCTTCCAGGTACTTGGTAGTGGAGCAAATAATTGTGAGTAAATAATCATTTCCCATTCTGGTCCTTGGAATTGGACCAACTACATCCACTACCAGCTTGCTGAAGGGTTCACTTGGTGCTGAAATAAGCTGAAAGGAAACAGGTTTAATACTTTGACTAGGTGTCCCTAAAATTTGACAGATATGATAGGTCTTAATATACTCTCAGTCAGTCTCTCACAGCAGAGGCCAGAAGAAATGCCTGGACATCACCATCTGGTGACAAAACCCTTGTTCTCCTTCCATTGATACTGCAAACAGAGGTGACTTCTTTGTAAGAGTTTCCTCCCTGAAAACACTTATTTAATTGTAAAATCTCTTCCTCAGCCACAGCTGAGGCTCTGATCAGCTTAAGAGTGACATCATTCTCCTGTGCAGAAATTAATTGCACCCTAGTAGGTGCAGCCTCTCTCACTCTACTTAACTGATCCATGCTCCAATCATGCTCAGCTCTGGCTGGAACATCCTTTTCTTCAGTTGACTGTAGTTCAACATCAGAGAACAGAGTTTCCAGACTTAAGCCCTTACCATCCTCATGACAAATATCATGAAGATTATTGGTAGCATGATCATGAGCCATACTTCTCATGGTGGAACCATCAGGGAAAAGGTCTGGTAGGGTTTCCCTAGCCTTTTCTGCCCAAATTTTGGGACTTGGTTCCCCCCAAACTAGTTGTTCCTCACTGTGCATCACTGTGGTGGTGAGGTACTATCGGATGGTTAGTGTTCAATGTGCATCATTGTGGTGGTGAGGTACCATCGGACAGCTGGTGTTCAGTGTGCATCATTGTGGTAGTGAGGTACCACGGATGGTTGGTGTTCAGTGTGCATCATTGTGGTGGTGAGGTACCATTTGAGGGATACCTCTTCAAAAAGCAGTCTGTGGGTTTATATTCATATAAAAGAAAGCAATTTGAGTGTGGCAAATCCAATGAGCCTATTCTGAATTAAACTCTACACTAGTGAGGGAGACCTCTAGGCTTAAAACTGAATGTAACATGAGTTAGAATTTACAGGCAAGATTATTAGAGCACAAACAAGAGGTGAAGTACAGGAGGTTCATGTAGTTTCCAAATTTAAGGTAAGATTTTTAGAGTTTGATCAAGATGTCAGCTACAGAGTTAGCACTGAAATAGATTAAAAAATGAGATAATATGAACTCAAACTTGTAGTATGGCTTCTGTGTAAATACAACTGATTAACTGAATTCTTTTCTTGATTACCATTTGAAAAAACTTTGTAGGCACAGAATACTCAAGCTATATGTAAAAATCACTTAAGTTTGCATAGTTGATTTCCTTCCCTTCAACACAAGTTGGGTTTGTCTTGTTCCTTTCACAGTGTCATCAAAGTATTTTGTATCTTTTTTCTCACATCATCTCTATTCTGGACATTCAACATGGCACCCAAGAGGAATATCAGTGATGCTAGAGGTATCAAGCAGAATATAATAATCAGCTCCAAGGGTACAGAAGATGACTGTCGCAGGCCCCTTTCTGAAACTGTCATTCTATGCCGCAAAATTTTTGAAGAAAAAAAATGATTTTTTCTTATGAAATGATAGAGAATCTTTTCCCGATGGTAATGAAACCAAAAGTTCGAAATTTGGTCGAAAACTCACGGAATTATGCTCCCGCGAAGTTAGCGGTCTCGGCGACATATACGTATCGACGATTTCGCCGACTTTGAGCCCTGTTTCTAGCCAATTCTGTTTTTCCAGTTGACCAAACTCATAGCTATTTCTTTAGAACTCCATTTTATCTATCAGTTGAGTACAAGAAACCATCTATTTACTGATTTGAACTACCCAATATAGTGGTCAGAAATTGGCAATTTGGCCAATTTCACGCAAATCAAAAAAGATGCCAATTTCAAAATAGGGTCCAGAATAAACAAGGTAGACATTCTTGGCACTAAAATAACATATCCTCTGTTCATTAGTCACATCTCTAGGCCCCTCTTATATTACTATTGCTTTCTATTTTGATTTTTTATTCACACAAAAAAATACAAAATTTACTGGTATGCAGACTACTACATTATTTTAAAAATGGTATAAATAATATCAGTGCACTAGTGAAAGAATATCAGACTCCCCAGTTGACGTGTATTGGACGTGTGGTGTGATATGCTTACTCCTGAACATTGGTAAAAATCGAACATTTCCGCTACTTTGAGCTCAGTTTCAAGGTCGTTTTCATCATGAAAGTAATGAAAATCATCTCTATTTCTGTAACACGTTTTCCATTTTATCACCTAACACCATGAAAACGAGAATACAACGATAAATACTATATGAAAATGCACCTCAAAGTCGGCGTTTTAATCCAAAAAAAAGGGTCAGAGTTTTTTTTTCTCATTATGCATTGTGTGCTGCAGGATTTTTTTTATGTGGTGCACACTGACCACACAGACCCATTCTCTCACATGTGGGCCTACCAGGTTTCTCCTGCTTGATTTGAAGCCTCTAGAATTTATGAGTATATATACGTCAGAAACAGTGGCGTGTAAGATGTATTTATACGGCGTAAACAGTCAAAGGGTTAAATATACATATGTGATGCATAATGCTTGTATGTTTTGTCTGGATGAATTTGGTAGGGTATGTAAAAGAAGAAAATTCAAAGTGAATATAGGAAAGAGTAAGGTGATGAGGATAACAAAAAGACTGGATATCAGATTGGAGGGAGAGAGTATGGAGGAGGTGAATGTATTCAGATATTTAGGAGTTGATGTGTCAGGAAATGGGTTTATGAAGGATGAGGTGAATCACAGAATTGATGAAGGGAAAAGAGTGAGTGGTGCACTTAGGAGTCTGTGGAGACAAAAAACTTTGTCCGTAGAAGCAAATAGGGGAACGTATGAGAGTATAGTTATACCAACACTCTTATATGGGTGTGAAGCATGGGTGGTGAATATTGCAATGAGGAGAAGGCTGGAGGCAGTGGGGATGTCATGTCTGAAGGCAATGTGTGGTGTGAAAATAATGCAGAGAATTTGTAGTTTTGAAATTAGGAGGAGGTGCGGGATTACCAAAACTATTATCCAGAGGGCTGAGGAAGAGTTGTTGAGGTGGTTCAGACATGTAGAGAGAATGGAACAAAACAGAATGACTTCGAGTGTGTATAAATCTGTAGTGGAGGGAAGGCAGGGTAGGGGTCAGCCTAGGAAAGGTTGGAGGGAGGGGGTAAAGGAGGTTTTGTGTGCTAGGGGCTTGGACTTCCAGCAAGTATGTGTCAGCGTATTTGATAGGAGTGAATGGAGACAAATGGTTTTTAATACTCGACATGCTGTTGGAGTGTGAACAAAGTAACATTTATGAAGGGATTCAGGGAAACTGGCAGGCTGAACTTGAGTCCTGGAGATGGGAAGTACAGTGTCTACACTCTGAAGGAGGGGTGTTAATGTTCCAGTTTTATAACTGTAGTGTAAAGCACCCCACTGGCAAGACAGTGATGGAGTGAATGATGGAAGGTTTTCTTTTTTGGGGCCACCCCACCTTGGTGGGAATTGGCCAATGTGTAATAAAAATAAATAAAAATAATTCACCATACATACAATTAGACAGAACACAAGGAAATGTTAACAAATGTAAAGACTAAGAAGAAAACAAGGAAAGTGTCCCTACTTAATACTCAGAAAGTAAGACACAAAACCCTCATGTACAATACTGCAAAACATTGCTTAAGGAGAGTGTTTACAACAGTATGTTTGTGTGACTACTTGAAAACTTTAGGAAAGGACAATCAACTTCATAATACAAGGTGTGGAGTCAAGAGTACAGCAGCTGATCATATTGCCATGCAAAATTTCCCTGCATACTCTAAGCAAATTATTTCTGAGAACGGTTCCAATCTAAACTGAGTGTTTAATGGTGACAAGACAGGACAACCTTGAAGGTGCATGCCATCAAGAACCTACATTAACGAGCAAGTAAAAAGTGCAGCTTGTTGCAAAGGAAGTAAACATTACCTTGCTTCTCTGAACAAATGTAACAGTTCAATTGCAAGGCAATGGTAATTTACAGTGCTGTAAAACATCAAGACAAACCCTGTCTGTTAATTAAAGCATTATTTTATTCCTGCAGTCAAGATATACCTGGCCAGAAAGATAATCTTGTATTCAAGGTTCTCCTCACTCACTCTTGATAATGGAGAAGTCAGAAAGACATTTCAGCACAAATACATGTGCCCCGTTATGTAAAAACTCATCAGAGTAATGGATGGTGGTTCCGAGACTGTTGCGCCAAAGTAATGGCATAAATTTAACATCGCAGATGTTCTTGTGTAAATGAAGGGTAGGGTTAATTATGACCTTCAGTGGTGAATAATTTATTTCATTTTCCCCTAAGTAAGGATGGAGGTAGGTTGAGGAAATTGTGGATCTGGCAAGAACCAAGTTATGAGGAGTTTGAAGATGCAAATGAAATACTGCCTGAGGAACCAAATTCATAGGAAAGAAGCCAATAAAAAATAGTATGATTAAGAAGAACTTGAAGATAAACTACTTAACACTGTAGGAGCTACTTGAGGAAATCCTGGATATTGGTAAAATGCTTGAATTGTCACTTAAAAAAGATCTTGAGAAGAGGATTTTGGAGTAAACAATGATGCCTTACCATATTGTAACAGTCCCTTCAATAGTATATACAGTGGAACCTCTACTTGCGAGCGTGTCCACGTGCGAGTTTTTCCAAATACGAGCAGTCGATGGGTCGATTTTTTGCTTCCATACGCGAGCAAAATTTCCACAAGTGAGCAGACCTCAAGGCAGGTTCCTTGACACTGGTGAGGGGCTCTTGCTCTTGATCTCGGGAATTGTATCTCATTTGTTTGTTGGACTATCTTATTGAAACTTGGGCAATGTATGATGGAAAGATGCTTCTTAACCTACACCTAAAATGAAAGAAATCTAAGCATAAATAACAGAGTTCACTTCTCAGGAATTAGCCACCCCTTAGTGGTAATTTTGAATGGTTTTTATGGTTGTATTCTCGTTTTTTTGGAAGACATATTACAGAAATAGATACGATTTTGATTGCTTTCATGACGAAAAGTGCCTTGATATTGAGCTCAACCTAGAAGAAATGGTCCATTGCTTAGCTGTTTCAGAGTAAACAAATGACGTCACTGTCCATTCCAATATGCAGTCGTGAATGGGTTGACATATTTATACAATTATTGCAATAATGAATAACAGTAAATCTTATATTTTTTGTGTGAATAAAAATTACAAATAATTTATATAATAATAATAATGATAATAATAATAATATGTATAATAATAATAATGATAATAATAACAATATGTATAATAATAGTATAATATAATAATAATAATAATAATATAATGTACAGTGGAGCCTCAAATTTCGAACTTAATCCGTTCCAGGAGCTAGTTCTAAATTCGAAAAGTCTGAAATTCGAAGCAATATTTCCCATAAGAAAAAATGGAAATACAATTAATCTGTTCCAGAAACCCAAAAATATTCACAAAGAAAAAATACATTTTATTGAGATTAATTACAGTTTTACATACAATAAATACTAAAGTTTTTTATTATGTATAGTAATACATATAAAATAACATATTTACTTACCTTTATTGAAGATTGGTGATGGCATCTGGAATTTAGGGAGGAGGAGAGAGGGAGTTGGGGTTAGTGTTTGGAAGGAGAATTCCCCTCCATGAGGACTTCTGGTATCAAAGCTCTCTCTGGGGTTGCTGCCCTTCTCTGTATTTTAATGCCACTAGGACCAGCTTGAGTCACTGGACCCCAGTCTCACAAAATAACTGTCTACAGTCCTCTGTTTCTGTCTCACAAAATAACTATCCACAGTCGTCTGTTTCTGTCTCACAAAATAACTGTCCACAATCGTCTGTTTGTCTCACAAAATAACTCCACAGCCGTCTGTTTCTGTATCACAAAATAACTGTCCACAGTCATCTGTTTCTGTCTCACAAAATAACTGTCCACAGTCCTCTGTACATCCTGGCAAGCTCAACAAGTCTCACTCCAATCTCATACTTCTGTATTATTTCCTTCTTCACATCTATGGTGTTTCTCACTTTCTTTACCACAGGGGTACCGCTAGCAAGTTTCTTATGTTAGTTAGGTATGACTTTAGGTAGTTGAGGGAGTGGCCTCTGATACTATAGTGCATTAATTTGGAGTACAGCAGTTCATGGTCGACTGTATCGAAAGCTTAACGTAAATCAATGAAAATGCCCAGCGGGACTTCTTTCTTTTCAAGTGCGGTATATATTAGTTCTAGCATGTGTATGATAGCATCATTTGTGCTTTTATTATTCCTGAATCCAAACAGACAAGGGTTTAATATGTTGTGTGAAACGAGGTAGGAATAGATCCGTCTATGAATTAATTTTTCAAAGATTTTAGAGAGCAGTGGTAAGTTAGATATTGGTCTATAGTTATTCAAGTCAGCTTGGTCACCTCCTTTATGGATCGGAGTGACCCTCGCTATTTTGAGGATTGTTGGGAAGGTAGATGATTCAATGGATTTGTTAAAGAGCGTTGCAATAATTGGTGACAATACTTGAGAAGCTTTTTTGTACATAAAAGCAGGCAAGTTGTTTATGTCTCCTGCCTTGTTTTTAAGGGTGTTTATGATGAGCGTAACTTCAATGGGGTTGGTTGGAGCTAGGAATAGCGTATTTGGGTAGGTACCTATGAGGTAGTCTGATGGACGGGTGTTTGTGCTTGGTATTTTGTTTGCTAGATTTTTTCCTATGGTGGAGAAGAAAACATTAAGTCTGTTTGCTGTTTCGGTTGGAGTGAGTAGGGGTTAATCTGATTTTGTTAGTTTGATTGCTTTATTTTTGGATAACTTTTTAGTTCCAAGAATTTCAGATAGAGTTTTCCAGGGTTTTTTCATATCACCTTTGATGTTATGTAAGCTATTTTCATAATACAATTTTTTTTAACCTTCTTATCAGGCTGGTAAGTGCTGATGAGTAACTTTTTGACTGTTCTCTAGTTATTTGACCCATTCTATACTGTTTTTCATATTTACGCTTTGTGTTAATGGATTTGAGGATGCTTGGTATTAGCCAGGGATTATTCAGTCTGTTTAATTTTTCTGGAGCAATGTCTGTTATAGAGGCATTGGGATTTTTTTTTAGAAACTTATTTATACATACTTCCCTGGTTGGTTGCTGTCTACCAACCCACTACCTACACATATCAATATTAAAGTTTAGACTGATACCCATGCCATCAAAATTAGCTGATAATAACAGCAATAACATTAGCCAATACCACTACTTTGGCACAACCTCAATGTTACCAGACAAGTAAACCAAATTATTATTATTCTTAACATATCAGCCATTTCCCACCAAGGCAGGGTGCCCCCCCCACAAAAAAAAAAAACTTTTATCATTCACTCGATCACTGTCTTTCCAGAGGCATGCTTACACTACAATTATAAACCTGCAACATTAACACCCATCCTTCAGAGTGCAGGCACTGTACTTCCCATCTCCAGGACTCAAATATGGCCCACCAGTTTCCCTGAATCCCTTCATAAAAATTTCCTTGTTCACACTCCCCTGCACATCAAGTCCTAAAAACCATTCGCTCCTATATAACATGCTCACTCATGCTTGCTGGAAGTTCAAGTCCCTCGTACACAAAACCTCCTTTACCCCATCCCTCCAGCCTTTCCTAGGCCGACCCCTACCCCGCCTTCCCTCCATTGCAGATTTATACACTCTCCAATTCATTCTACAGTGGAACCTCAAATATCGAACTTAATCAGTTCCAGGAGCTAGTTCTACATTTGAAAAGTCTGAAAATCGAAGCAATATTTCCCATAAGAAATAATGGAAATACAATTAATCTGTTCCAAAAACCCAAAAATATTCACAAAAAAATACATTTTATTGAGATTAATTACAGTTTTACATACACACAACAAATACTATAGTGTTCAATTATGTATATAAATATAAAATAACATTTTTACTTACCCTTATTGAAGATTGGTGATGGCATCTGGAAGACAGGGAGGAGGAGAGAGGGAGTTCGGGTTAGTGTTTGGAAGGAAAATCCCCCTCCATGAGGACTTCAGGTAAAGTCCTCTTTGGGGTTACTTCCCTTCTCTGTCTTTTAATGCCACTAGGACCAGCTTGAGAGTCACTGGACATCTGTCTCACAAAATAACTGTCCACAGTCCTCTGTTTCTGGTGCCTCTTTAACATTTCCCTAAAATGGGACATGGTTTTGTCACTGAACTTGTTGCAAAGATGGCTTGTTTCAGCTTGCTCAGGGTGGTACTTCTCCACAAACATTTGGACATCATTCCACTTGGCGCAAATCTCCTTA
Source organism: Cherax quadricarinatus (assembly GCF_038502225.1). Classification (NCBI taxonomy): domain Eukaryota; kingdom Metazoa; phylum Arthropoda; class Malacostraca; order Decapoda; family Parastacidae; genus Cherax; species Cherax quadricarinatus. The sequence goes on from NC_091375.1 coordinate 16,502,172, forward strand.
ATCTTTGAAGAAGGCACCTCATCCACTCCCTCTTCCTCCTCCTCTGAAGCAAGGTTCTCAGCTGTGGTCTGATACTGCTCCAGATGAAGCTCTTGCAGCTCTTCAGTGGTTAGCTCTTCCCTGTGGTCCTCCACCAACTCTTCTACATCCTCACCACTCACCTCCAGCCCCAGGGACTTCCCCAATGCCACAATAGAGTCCACAGCAGGCAGAGGGTCAGCTGGGTCAGGGTCAGGGTCAGTCTCAAACCATTCAAAATCCCTCTTTTGGACACAATCTGGCCACAACTGTCTCCAAGCAGAGTTCAAAGTTCTGGAAGTCACTCCCTCCCAAGCCTTACCTATAAGGCTTATGGAGCTATAGATATTGAAGTGATTCCTCCAGAACTCTCTAAGCATCAACTGAGTGTCTGTGGTCACTTCAAAGCACTTTTCAAACACTGCTTTTGTGTAGAGTTTTTTGAAGTTAGAAATGACCTGCTGGTCCATGGGCTGGAGGAGAGGAGTGGTGTTAGGAGGCAAGAACTTCACTTTTATAAAACTGAAGTCCCTAGACAAGAGGTCTAATAAGTTTGGAGGATGAGCAGGAGCATTGTCCATTAACAGAAGGCACCTGAGTGGCAATTTCTTTTCCAGGAGGTATTTTTCACACTGGGGCCAAACACTTCATGGACCCATTCTTTGAAAATTTGTCTTGTGACCCATGCCTTATGATTAGCTTTCCACAAGACACAACTTGTTCTTAAAAACATTGTTTTTCTTAAGCACTCTGGGATTTTCTGAATGATACATAAGTAAAGGCTTCACTTTAAAATCACCACTAGCATTAGCACAGAACAAAAGAGTAAGCCTGTCTTTCATAGGCTTGTGTCCTGGCAGTGCCTTTTCCTCCTGTGTGATGTAGGTCCTCTTTGGCATTTTCTTCCAAAACAAGCTTGTTTTGTCACAACTGAACACTTGCTGGGGTTTGAATTTTTCATTGTCTATGTACCCCTTAAACTCCTGTAGAAACTTCTCAGCTGCCCGTTTGTCTGAACTGGCTGCCTCACCATGTCTTACAACATTGTGTATGCCACTACTCTTCTTAAATCTGTCAAACCAGCCTCTGCTGGCCTTAAATTCACTATCAGCACTGGTTCCAGGAGTTTTCTGTACCAGATCGGCATGCAACTTATTTGCCTTTTTTGCAAACAATCGTCTCTGAAACACTATCACCTGCCATCTCTTTATCCTCTAACCAAACCAGCAACAACTTCTCAACCTCTTCAACTATTTATGGCCTTTTTTTGGTTAGCATATTAACACCTTTCGCAACATCAGCTTCCTTGATTTGTTCTTTCTTTGACAGGACAGAACCGATGGGCGACTTGTTTTTCCCTTAGAGCCTGGCAAGCTCAGCAAGAGGGGAGGGACATACACAAGCAGAGAGGGGGGTGGGACACCCACAGGCAAAGAGGGAAGGGAGGGAGGAACACACACACAGACAGAGAAGGGGAGGAAGGGAGGGACACACACAGGCAGAGTGTATGTTATTTTTTAATTTCACACACTTTGGCAAATTTACATGGCACTTTCCCACTATCTTCAAGACCCAATAAACTGGTACTCAAATGGCCAGCACATGACTTGAAGTCATTCACATTTACTTCAAATGTCCTAAACCTATTCAACAGATATTCAACAAAGGACACGTGTTCATCCCACGCATGAACAACTACAATTATAACAGCCAAGTAACCTTTCATAAATATTTCTAAGACATCAATCTGCTTCGCTTTAACAATTAAACAATAATATATACCAGGTAGCTTTCCTCAGGTTTCCTATTATAGTTTCCACTTGCTGCCTCAGGTTTGCACTCACTGCCTCTGGTTTCCACTCGCTGCTTCTGGCTACGTCTTCTTGGCTAAGGCTCCCCAGACTCCAAAATCACATTCATCAACCTGTAAGACAGAAACAAATGCATTTCAAAAATCTAAGAAACAAACTATTGCCTGCACCAAATAAGTGATATTTAACACACTTAAAAGCCTCTTCAAATCTACAATCTTTACCGCAACTTCTAATCAAGAGCAAATGAATAATACTCAAAACTAAAACTTTGGCAAATTTACTTGCCACTGCCTACATCATGACTCGACAAAGCTATACTAAAATGGGTAACAGATGACTTCTAGTCATTTACATTTACTTCAAAAGTCCTAAATCTCTCCAAGAGATATTCAAAATGGGATGCAGGTTTATCTCACATATTACAAACTAACTTAAGTTATAACAACCAGGTAAGCTCTAAAATCCTACAAAGATAGAAATCAACAATACTTGGTAACTTTAAAGAGACCTACTTTACAAGCAAAAAGGCACAGAAACAGAAATGTCTGCTGTGACCCTGGAAAAGGAAGGCATTATTATGGACTTTCCATATGATTTACAAGGCCCTGGCCAGAATTCCTCGTAAAATAAGCTGTCTAGCCTTAGATAAAATCCTCCATGGTAAGGAAAAGAAGTTTGTGTTCTTGCAGTGGGCTCAGAACTTCATCTACAATTTAATGCAATAATGCCAAAACACAGCATGCTCCAAGAGAACCATCATCCCCAGACAACTACATAGACTTTAATATCCAGTGTAATCCTTGATTTTAACAAAATTGTTAAGCAGTAAGGTCCATTATTCCTGAAGTTTGATGCTTCAATGGGGCACATTTCTATGGCTTAAGGGAGATTTGACTACACAAAAACATGCATACCATACAGTTCTTTCCTCTAGTTGACTTTTGTTGGGGCAGTGGCCTTCATGTGATTCAGTGAAGATTGCTTTGGTCATTTTCTTGTCTTTTCATCATTGCTGGTTTTCAGGAAGGATTTGTTTTCCAATTCATAGGTTCATCAATGATCTATGATGATCTCTGCCCCTACAATGTTCCTGGGAAGAAAAAAAAAAGGTTAAGAGACCGCACACACAAGAAGCAGTTGGCCACAAATATGTTACCAGCAAGTCTAAACTCCCTTCATACCAGTTATGACCATAATGGTCTTTGAAAAAGAACAAGAACCACATGTACTACCCCTGGGAAATCCAGGTACAGAACCTTTGAAGAAGCCTGTTTAGGTTCTTTATAATGTGGGTGGCATAACCCACTGTCATGCCCCTATTGTTAACCTTTCTTTAATTTTACATTGCTAAATTGGAAATGAACGTCCTTATATTATTAAGGCTTATTCTTATTATCAATTATTATAATTATTTATGTAACATGGCCATGATAAGTTTAATTGAAGGTATAGTAACATGCCTTCTGCCCGGTGTACTGGTGTATGTTTAATCTGTGGTGTTCAGTGGTTACCCCCCCTCTCCCCCCCCTTTTGGGTCAACTACTCTGAGTGTTGGTGAGTCACGTCACGTGACCCACCTGACCTGTATGCTCAAGGTTGAGGGACGAACAGTGAAGAAGTAGCAGCCAACGAGAACACTCCTGCTCGTCTCTGGTAACTGGCCAAGGTTGATTATCCGGCCTGGACATATTCTGTTTTATTCTGACGGCTTCCAATTTGGAAATAAGACTTTATTCACCAAAGTAATCTCTGTACATATATGTTATATCAAGGATCTCCTCCTAATCATGTGTTATAAAAGCCTTATATATTTTGGACAATATAGAACAAACAAGCATTCTTAACTTATATACGATAATTCGTATAATATTGTTTTTGGCTTTTTGTTGTATTATAAATATACTTCATTAAAATTAGATTTCCGGAGGATTACTATTATTACCCTAACCTCTCTGTCCAATGTTGTTATGCTCTAACCAGAAGGAAATTGAGTGGTTACAACCCTTGGAGTGTAACACCCACCACCATTAAATATGCTTATTGCACCTCAAATCACAACCACATCACTTTGCAGATTTGCAACACAATACTGTAGGAAGGTTTGTAGAGACAATACAGCTCAAATCTCAGGTTCAAATACCATGTTACCCCTCTCCCTATATATAAAGAGTACAAGAGTTGCCTTTTGCCTAGCTCACTTGCTTATAGCATGGTAAACTAGATAAAAATGAATGAGCTAATGACAGCAGCAATTATATGGACAATATTTACAGATGCAAAAAAAAAAAATCATCTGTCGCAAGACACAGATTTGTTGCTTCACAAGGGTCCCACACACACCATCACAACTCTGGTGGGCTTCCTTCTCACTGACTTTGTTCAACCAAGGAGCTGTCATGAGAGTCCTTGTGGAACTTCAATGACAGAAGGACAGATGCTCCATTGTGCCCCATAACATAAACGTCTGCTGCTAACCCAGAAAAGGAAGGCATGAGCAGGGACTTTCACTAGATTTATGAGGCCATGTTCAGAATTCCTTGTAAAATAAACTGTCAAGCTTTGGATAAAATTCCCCCAAGGTAAGGTTAACATAGAAGAACAGGTGTCTGTTCCTGCAATGGGTTCAGAACTGCATCTACTGATGCCAAAAAACAGCATCTTTCATGAGAACCATTATCCCTCAGACAACTACATACACTTAAATAACCAGTGTAATTCTTGGTTTTAACAAAATTGTTATGCATCTGCTGTAGCCTGGTCCCTAAGCATTTTTCTGCAATATGGCTGTAGGTGGCCCTGTTTATTGTGATATGTACAGTAATAAGGTTTAAAAGCCCCAGCCCACTAGGCATAGGCTGGGGCCCTTGACCCTGGGGAACTGGGGTCGTCCTATTTGTTCCCTGTAGTCTTGGACGTGTGATGGCTGACTTAAAACTTTTCTGGGCATGTACTGGAGAATTAGGCTTATTAAAACTATGGTGGTTATTAGGCTGGAAAATGTGGCTTAAACTTCAGAAATTTCTTAATCCTACTTAGTAGGTTAGGAGTGGTAAGTACTACCAAGTTTTTGGTTAGCTAAAAATCTATCACCCAGCTGTAAAGCATAATTAAAATCATCAAGATCCTTCTCCTCATGATATACCATGTCCTGGGAGTGCCTTTTCCTCCTGAGTACTGTAGGTCCTGGTTGGCATTTTCTTCCAGAACAGCCTTATCACACTGTGTATGCCACTACGATTCTTAAATCTCTCAAACTAACCTTTGCTGGCTTTATATTCACCAATATGAGCACTAGTTCCAGGCATTTTTCCCTGTTCACTTGGGTGTTAGTCGACTGGTGTGGGTTGCATCCTGGGAGACAAGATTAAGGACTCCAATGTAAATAAGTTAGACAGTCTTTGATGACACTGACTTTTTTGGGTTATCCTGGGTGACTAACCCTCTGGGGTTAATTGTTTCTTGGTATTCTCAATAAGCCACACCAACAACGGTGCTACAGCAGCAGCAGCTGACAGTGCTACAGCAGCAGCTGACAGTGCTACAGCAGCAGCAGACGGTGCTACAGCAGCAGCAGATGGTACTACAGCAGCAGCAGCAGCAGCTGACGGTGGTACAGCAGCAGCAGCTGACGGTGGTACAGCAGCAGCAGCTGACGGTGCTACAGCAGCAGCAGCTGACAGTGCTACAGCAGCAGCAGCTGACAGTGCTACAGCAGCAGCAGCAGCAGCTGACAGTGCTACTGCAGCAGCTGACAGTGCTACAGCAGCAGCAGATGGTGCTACAGCAGCAGCAGACGGTACTACAGCAGCAGCAGCTGATGGTGGTACAGCAGCAGCAGATGGTGCTACAGCAGCAGCTGACAGTGCTACAGCAGCAGCTGACAGTGCAGCAGCAGCAGCTGACAGTGCTACAGCAGCAGCTGACAGTGCTACAGCAGCAGCAGACAGTGCTACAGCAGCAGCAGATGGTACTACAGCAGCAGCAGCAGCTGACGGTGGTACAGCAGCAGCAGCAGCTGACGGTGCTACAGCAGCAGCAGCAGCAGCAGCTGACAGTGCTACAGCAGCAGCAGCAGCAGCATCAGCAGTTGACCATGGTACTACAGTATTTTGATAATATTTCTCACCCTTTTTACCACAGGGTTGGCACTAGAGGCTTTCTTGGGGCCCATGGTCACTTATTTTGCAGATAAAATCACCAAAAACACTGTAATAATACGAAATGTTCCGATTGTATGCTTGGATGTTACCGCGGAGGCTGGCTGGTAAACAATGCCACCGGTGGAACATGTGAGGCTGGCTCAGGCCGCACATTAGACGCGTCTCGGACGAATAGTGTTGAGCGGGTTTTTTAGCGGTATGCGAGGCAAAATCTTAGCGATAAAATGTATCGGTATGCTGATTTAACGTTATGTGATGCCAACGGTATGCGGGGGTCCACTGTACCATAGGAACTTGGTATGTACTCTAGCATTATGTGACAAAGCGGAGGCAGCCATAAATGCTCCCGCATTGTTGTGGTATTCACTGCCATCTAGTGACTGCCTTTCGAAGGTGTCTATTATTATAATTATTATAGTACATTATTATTATATTATTATTATATGTATTATTATTGCATTACATTATTATTATAATGGGGAAGTGCTTGTGTGGGTGTAGGAGTTGGAAGGTATTCAGGCTTAATTTAGGGAACTGGAACACACATCCAATTCCCTAGATCAAGAGCCCCTCACCACGTACGTACATACTAATAATAATAATTATTATAACAATAATAGTAATACAATATAATAACACAATATAGTAATTATTATAATAATCACAATAATACAATATAATAGTAATAATAACAATAATAGTAATACAGTGGACCCTCAACCAATGATATTAATCCGTTCCTGAGAGCTCATCATTAGTCAAAATTATCGTTAGTCAAGTTAATTTTCCCCATAAGAAATAATGGAAATCAAATTAATCCGTGCAAGACACCCAAAAGTATTGAAAAAAAAATTTTACCACATGAAATATTAATTTTAATACACACAAACTGAAGATTACATGCACAGTTACATGACACTTACCTTTATTGAAGATCTGGTGATGATTGATGGGATGGGAGGAGGGGAGAGCATTGATCTTTTTAGTGTTTAGAAGAGGAGTGGTATTAGGAGGCAAAAACTTCACCTTAATGAAGCTCATGTCCCTAGAAAGTCGCTCTGCCAAGTCTGAAGGATGACCAGGAGCATTGTCTAATACCAGGAGGCACTTAAGGTCTAATTTCTTTTCAAATAGGTAATTTTTCACATTGGGGGCAAATGCATGGTGTAACCAGTCATAGAAAAAGTCCCTAGTGACCCATGCCTTACTGTTTGCCCTCCACAGCACACACAAATTAGCCTTGACGACATTGTTTTTCCTGAACACTCTGGGAGTTTCAGAGTGATACACCAATAAAGGCTTCACTTTGCAATCACCACTAGCATTGGCACACATCAACAGAGTAAGCCTGTCTTTCATAGGCTTATGTCCTGGGAGTGCCTTTTCCTCCTGAGTAATGTACGTCCTGCTTGGCATTTTCTTCCAAAACAGGCCTGTTTTGTCACAATTAAACACTTGTTCAGGTTTCAGTCCTTCACTGTCTATGTACTCCTTGAAGTCCTGCACATATTTTTCAGCCGCTTTGTGGTCCGAACTGGCAGCCTCACCATGCCGTATCACACTATGAATGCCACTACGCTTCTTAAATCTCTCAAACCAACCTTTGCTGGCCTTAAATTCACTCACATCACTAGTTGCTGGCATTTTTTTAATTAAATCGTCATGCAACTTTCTAGCCTTTTCACAAATGATCGCTTGAGAGATGCTGTCTCCTGCTAAGTAAGTAAGTTTATTCAGGTATACACAAATACAGTTACATAGAATTATCATACATAGCAGCATATGTGCAGAAAATCTAGGATAACCCAAAAAAGTCAGACAGAGTGACTTATCTGTTTCTTGTTTATCCACACCAATAACAGTCTCTCAACATCGTCTATCACTTGCGATCTCAGTTTCGAAAACATAGTTGCACCTTTGGCAAGAACAGCTTCCTTGATTGCCGTTTTCTTGGCCATAATAGTAGCGATGGTTGATTGGGGTTTTGTGTACAGCCTGGCCAGCTCGGAGACACGCACTCCACTTTCATACTTAGCAATGATCTCTTTCTTCATATCCATAGTAATTCTCGCCCTTTTTGCTGTAGGGTTGGCACTAGAAGCTTTCTTGGGGCCCATGGTGACTTATTTTGCAGGTGCAATCACTAAAAAGGCTGTGATAATATGAAATGTTCCGATTGTATGCTTGGAAGCGACCGCGGTGGCTGGCTGGCTTGTAAACACTGGCCAGAAGTGGATGCGTCTCAGACGGAACGAATAGTGTTGGTCGAGTTTTTTAGCGCTAATCGAGGTAAAATTTTTGCGATAAAATGTATCGCTAGTCAGATTTATTGTTAATCGATGCCATCGCTGGTCGAGGGTCCACTGTACAATATAATAGTAATACAATATAATAATTATTATAACAATAATAATATAATATAATAATAATAGTAATACAATATAATAATTATTATAACAAATACAATAATACTATATAATAATAATAATAACAGCAAAGAGAAGTTTCAAAAGGCTGGCAGTAGTTGGAGCCACCATCAACAAAACATTGGTACCACTGCTTTTCACCTGTCGAGACTTAAGTAGTCTATAAGTATTAGGTTAAGTGTGTGCGAAATGTCTCGGTATGCTTCATGTTATGATACGTAAACACACATTGTAACCCTTGCAAAGAAATATTTATTTATTTATCTATTTATTTATTTACGGAACTTCCCTTGAGGGGGAAGGACGCATCCTGAAATTTCGTTCGTATCCAGAAGGAAAAAAATCGACCGAACGATGGTTCGTATCCTGAAAAGTTCGCAGGGTGGGGCGTTCGTAAGCCGAGGTTCCACAGTATACTAATTCTTTATTTATTCAGACTTCTTACAATAAATATTTTAAGGTAAGTATTGTGTGTACTGTACAACCTCTCCTCACTTAATAATGGAGTTCTGTTCCTAATGCCACTAAGTGAGGAGCATACTATAATAGTAGTGAGTTTGTGTGTCTCATCTTTGATATTGTTTGAATGTCACCTTTGCACCATTTATAACCTTTTGAGTATATTCATAAGTGCTTATACAATAGTGTACTGTATATTGAAATAAAAAGAATAGAGGAAATCAGCTGTAATATACAGTGGACCCTCGGTTATCATCCATAATCCGTTCCAGAAGCTCGAGCTAAAACCGAAATGGCCGAAAACCTAAATAACATTTCCCATAATAATTAATGTAGTAATTACAATTAATTGTGTTCTAGACAAAAATATTCACCAAAAATATTTTAACAATTAAATCAGTATTACATATGTTTGTTGAAGACTAATGCTGGCTTCTGGAATGCTTGCTACACTTCCTGCATGCCTGTTACACTTCCTGCATGTCTGCTACACTCCCTACATGCCTGCTACACTTCTTGCATGCCTGTTACACTCCGTGCATGCCTGTTACACTTCTTGCATGCCTGCTACACTTCCTGCATGTCTGCTACACTCCCTGCATGCCTGTTACACTCCCTGCATGCCTCCTACACTCCTTGCATACCTGTTACACTCCATGCATGCCTGTTACACTTCTTGCATGCCTGCTACACTTCCTGCATGTCTGCTACACTCCCTGCATGCCTGTTACACTCCTTGCATGCCTGTTACACTTTCTGCATGCCTGTTACACTTCTTGCATGCCTGCTACAATTCCTGCATGCCTGCTACACTTCCTGCATGTCTGCTACACTCCCTGCATGCCTGTTATACTCCTTGCATGCCTGCAACACTCCCTGCATGCCAGTTACACTGCCTGCATGCCTGCTACACTTCATGCTTAAATTCCATGGTGTTTCTCACTTTCTTGACCACAGGAACTGTACTAGGAACTTTCTTTGGAGCCATGGTTATTTATTTTGCAGTTGCACTGCAAAAAAAACACTAAAAACACAATGGAAAGAAAGCAAAATGTTTGGATGTATGAGCAGAAGCTTCCTCATGCACCGAGAGACACAGGGAAACTGACACACAAGCGGCCCCTGCCGGTGGACGGATGCGTCCGAAAGGGCCGATCACCGAAGTAATGGGCGATCACAGGGAGCCGAAAAAGTGGCCGATCACCAAGTTGGCCAATAACAGGAGCGGCCGATAACCGAGGGTGCACCGTACATTATTTAGGTACAACTACTGGTCAGAGAGCCCGTCGTAAGTTTGAGGCATCGGTAAACAAGTATGTCGCAAAATGAGTAGAGGGTGTATATGTATTTTTTACACTTAGTTCTATTGATATAGTAAATATGTTATCAGGCTTTTACATTGGCTGGAAAGTGGAAAACGGCTATGTTTCACTTTTCAGCAATTTTTTTTTTTATATCTGTACCCTGGAACCTAACCTGCTGTTTAAGCAGGGCCTGCCATTGTATGGAACTGGGTTGTTTTCATTATATACTGTATAGTTAGAATAACAGTTATTACATTAACATAGAAAAGCTTTACAGAATAACAAATGCAAAATACCCAACCAAGGTGTATGTATTGTGAAATGTATATCATTCATGGGAATGTCTAATTCTTTATGTTGATTGGCAGTTGGTTGGTGCGAACAGTAGTTTGCAATAAGCACCAAACTTATAAGAAATTGAAGCAGGTGGCAATTGCTATCCACACCAGAATGGTTTGACATTAATAATTTTAAAGAAAGTAAGAGTGCACTGCATAT
>NC_091375.1:16512950-16580450 GCF_038502225.1 Cherax quadricarinatus
GTTATCTCGGAGAGACTGTCATTCCAACACAGAGGCTTCCTCTGATCGTCGTTACTTACACCACATCCTCCGTTCTGCAACATTGCTAACTCCTGATGTGTTGATTGCAACACGAGAGACCTAGAGCTATCAGTTAACTACCCTCGTGATTGTTTTGCATCTTCTGCCGCTTGTTCGCGATTTTTGTGTAATTATATATATATGTCGTGCCGAATAGGCAGAACTTGCGATCTTGGCTTAAATAGCAACGTTCATCTTGCCATATAGGACAAGTGAAAATTTGTGTATGTAATAATTTCGCCAAAATCATTCTGAAGCTAACGAAAAAAAATATATTTGATTGTGTTTATTTAGTACTAAATTATTGTAAACGTATTTAAAATATATTTAGTTGGGTTAGGCTAAAATAAATTGCTCTTGTTATAATAAGGTTAGGTAAGTTTTCTAAGATTCTTTTGGTGCAAAATTAAATTTTTTTTTCATTAACATTAATGAAAAAAATATATCTTTAAACGTACAAGAGAAAATTTTGGAAACGATTTAATTTTAAATGAGTTCTTGCTAATTGACCAGTTTTACATATTCGGCACGAAATATATATATATATATATATATATATATATATATATATATATATATATATATATATATATATATTATATATATATATATATATATATATATATATATATATATATATATTTATATATATAATATATATATATATATATATTTATATATATATATATATAATATATATATATATATATATATATATATATTTATATATATATATATATAATATATATATATATATAATATATATATATATATATATAATATATATATATATATATATAATATATATATATATATATATATATATATATAATAATATATATATATATATATGTCGTGCCGAATATGTAAAACTGGTCAATTAGCAAGAACTCATTTAAAATTAAATCGTTTCCAAAATTTTCTCTTGTACGTTTAAAGATATATTTTTTTCATTAATGTTGATGTAACTTTTTTTAATTTTGCACCAAAAGAAACTTAGAAAACTTACCTAACCTTGTTATCACAAGAGCAATTTATTTTAGCTTAACCCAACTAAATATATTTTAGATTTGTTTACAGTAATTTAAAACTAAACAAACACAATGAAATATATTTTTTTCGTTAGGTTCAGAATGATTTTGGCGAAATTATTGCATACACAAATTTTCACTTGTCCTATATGGCAAGATGAACGTTGCTATTTAAGCCAATATCGCAAGTTCTGCCTATTCGGCACGACATTATATATATATATATATATATATATATATATATATATATATATATATATATATATATATATATATATATATATATATATATATATATATATATATATATGTATATATATATATATATATATATATATGTATATATATATATATATATATATATATATATATATATATATATATATATATATATATATATATATTTATTTATTTATTTATTAACGAAACTGTGATTTAGAGAAAAAAAAGCAACGATTATTTTCCTGGATAAGCAGAACAAAAATTTGTGTGTACAATAAATTAGAGATAATCACTCTGAATATAAAGAAAAATGTACATAAATATAATTGATTTTATTGTACATTAAATAAATTTAAAATGATCTATAATTTATTCGGTAAGATTAGACTAAAATAAATTGCCTTCATTATAGAAGGACTAGTCGAGATCCCTCAATTTTTAAACCATTTATACGAAAAAAAAAATTATATCCACATATTCATTAGAGAAAAATCTTTGGAAAGATGAATTTTTATGGTAGTTTTGCCTAATTTATTGATTGTGCTTATGAAGCACACACACACACACACACACACACACACACACACACACACACACACTCCATTACAGGAGGGTTAGGGAATACATGTTAACGACATAGAAAATACTTCAAGGAATAGACAAGGTGGACAGAGACAGGATGTTCCAGAGATGGGACAGAAACAAGAGGTCACAATTGGAACTTGAAGACTCGGATGAGTCAAAGGGATGTTAGGAAGTATTTCTTTAGTCAGAATTATCAGGAAGTGGAATAGTCAGGCAAGTGAGGTAGTAGAGGCAGGAACCATACATAGTTTTAAGGCGAGGTATGATAAAGCTCATGGAGCAGGGAGAGAGGAGGACCTAGTAGCGATCAGTGAAGAGGCGGAGCCAGAAGCTGTGACTCGACCCCTGCAACCACAAGTACTCGTATGTATAACTATGTATGGGACTATTCCACATTTTTACCGATATCTATCCATATTTTTCTACCGATACCAATACTTCTCCGAAATATATTTTTTTAATTATAATTTTATGTTGAATATATAAGGGAATAATAATTTCGCAGTGGATATTAAATAACACAGGAGGTTTAATTATAACTCTTTACACGTTATATTGCAAGTTAGTGATTGTCAAAGGCACTTATCGATAGTGACAGTGCTAGTGCTCGCTCGCGCGTGTGTACATTTGTGTGTGTGTGTGTGTGTGTGTGTGTGTGTGTGTGTGTGTGTGTGTGTGTGTGTGTGTGTGAGAGAGAGAGAGAGAGAGAGAGAGAGAGAGTGTGTGTGTGTTTAGTATTTTATAAAGTATCGCCTGATACTCTGGCACATACCTAGTCAATACACTATCCCAAGTAGGTACACCTGCACACCTACATGTTCATACACAAAAATCTAATCAGCCAATCACGTGGCGGCATCTCAGTGCCTAAAACCATGGTCTAAAGATTCATTTGTTCAAACACAAACATCAGAATGGGAATATATCTGAATGGTTCAGAGAACCGACAAGTTGGTACATTAGACACATGTACAACACTTAAGTATCTTTATTGAGGAAACGTTTCGCCACACATTGACTTCATCAGTCCATAAAGGAGAATGGTGAAGAACAGTATATAAGCCACTTCTTCGCACATATGCTGTATTCTTTTCAAGACTGAGGGACGGATTACCTCGAACTCCTCCTGTTCTTCACCATTCTCCTTTGTGTGGACTGATGAAGCCACTGTGTGGCTAAACGATTCCTCATTAAAGATACACAAGAGTTATCTATGTATAGGTAACCCGAAAATCGATTACCATGATTTAATGGGAGTAAAAACTTCACTTTGACACACAACTGTCAAATCTGCAACAACACTTCTGAATGTCACTCCGCTATTAGTCGAAATTTTTGACACTGTTTTTGAGCCTTTTAACCTCCCTCACTCAGAACTTCGCAAATTATATTAACCATTCCAGGAGGATGGGAACGAATTGAACAGTTTTGGTCACAGGGTCCGTTAACAGGCTACTTATTCCAAGAATTTGATCCATATTACCATACACAAGTGTTTAAAATTTGCAGCCTATTGTATGAGGCGTTCTCGAGCAAGGTGCATAATGAAATAGAGAAAAATATAAGAAAAACTAGATATTCGGGATATATAATAAATTTACCAGATCCCATAAACAGAGAAAGCAAGAACGAGTATACTCAGTGGCTACATCTGGTATACTCACTCAGTGGCTCCACCTGGTATACTCACTCAGTGGCTACATCTGGTATACTCATTGGCTACACCTGGTATACTCCGAGACCAAACTCCAGTATGTATCAGTCAAGGATAAAGTGAGATATTGACCTCCAGAAATGGTTGATGGGGTAACATCAACCAATTTGAGGTTCAGTTGTCCCCCTGATTGGTTGATATTTATATATAACAATAATCGTCAATACTGGCGGGAGGTCTCGTCCCCAATTTTGGCGCCGAACAACTAAGGTGTAAGCAGATTGTGGATGGAATGCAGTGAGTGTGCTTCAGTGTGTGTTGTATATCGACTAAAAGTGATGCATTGGCTCGCACTAAAGAGGAAACAGAGATGGTGGTAAAGCGCAGCTTAATTAAGCAGAGTCCAGTGAAGCTTTGAGATGAGAGGAGTAAACAGATTACTATTATTATAATCAAAATGAAGCGCAAGCATTCTGAGAATGCTTGCCCGAGGTTTGGGGTATAGAATGTGAAGCTGCGGTTAAGACTGAGGTCGAGAAAAGGTGTAAAATCTCATGAATGGAGGACTAAGAAGGAGCCTCATTAAAAGCAGTTAGATGCGAGTAAAGGTCCCAATTCGCTCGGTCAAATTGCCAGCGTGGGCTACGAGGTGGTAAATACGAAGAAGTAAGGACGACTGGAAAATGATCACCATCATGCAAGTCCGGGAGGACAGACCTGGTGAAGTATAGTACTGTTGAGGAACAACAGACCGAGAGAGCGATGCAAGAGAGAAAATGAGTACGAGGATCAAAATGGGTGGGAGCACCCATTTTTAAAACATGGAGGGGGGGGGAGGGAAGCGAGAAAAGCCTCCAACTGAATGCAACGGGAGTCACAGTGAAACACCCTCCTCCCCCCCCCCCGGAGAAAATGGTGGGCATTAAAATCGCCAAGTAACAGAAATAGTGGCGGTAAGGAAGAAACCAGAAAGGCAACATTTCAGATAGATAATGCCCGAGGAGAGAGATACATAGAACAGATTGTATACCACTTATTCAAGTGGATATGGGATGCATCTTAGTATGGGCAAAGAGCTGACGGTATGGAATGTCAGTGTATATAAGAGGTGCACTTTCATTAAAGGTTCCATCGGATAAAGGATCCAATGAATATAATAAATCAGACTGAGATGGGATGGATAACAACAGAGTGTAATTTTGGTTCTTGTAAACAAACACAAACAGGGTAAAACTGGGAGAGCAACACCTGAAGCTCGCCCAGTTACCTCTGAGGCCACGGATATTCCACTGTAAATAAGCCATGATTTGTGAAGAGAAAGATGCAAGAAATCTGGAGGCAGCAGGAAACTTTTAAGTAGCAAAGGACTGGGACGTTGCTAAGAAAGGAGATGAGCAGATGGAGGAGAGTGAAGAGGAGGAACAGGAGGTGGATCGGTGGCCATCAATGGTCTAGTCTCCTCAATACATTCTGAGATAACTTCAAGTTCTGGAGATGGAAGAAGGAGGGTAAGTAAAGATCAGGGAGACGATGAACTGTACCAAAGTAGGGGGGGGGGCGATAGGGTAGAGGGAAGTAGAGAAGCTTGGGAAGGGTCAGGAGAGGAAGCAACCTGGGAGGGGACAGAAGAGGAAGAAACTTGGGAGGGAACAGGGGAAGAAGGTACTGTACAAGGAGGAGGATGAACCTCCACACTCGTAACAGAGACGGTTAGAGGTGAAGAACCGGGTACAGAGACTGGGAAGGAAAAATGTGCAGGTTGCAGAATGGAAGGAGGGGTTAATTGAGATTTTAACGATGGGGGATGTTGTGGACTTAGGAGAAGGAGAGGAGCAGTGGGGAGTAGATTTTATACGAGGTCTTGTAGACACAAACTTGAGAGTGAGAAGAGGAAGAGTTGTAAACAGAATGAGGTGCCGAGGTAGGTACTTCTGAGTTCAAGGCAAGCAAAAGAATTAAAGACAGGGGTGACTATGGAAGGGGTGACCACTGAGGAGGCTGCAGAAGTTGGGACCCCAGAGGAGGGGGGATGTTTAGTAGTTCGAGAATAAGAAATACGTAGATGAGAGACTGCCATAGCACATGGGAAGCCTTCTGCCTCTGAGACAACGGATTTCACGCTCATTTAGGTAAACTTGGCAACGGCGAGAGTAAGATGAAGGAGCTTCAAGACAATTAAAGCAAGTGGGATGTATTGGTATGGTCGTCGGCACCACAGACTAGGCATTCGGCGATGGACCTGCAATATTTTGCTGGATGACCAAAATGCCAGGAATTTCTACACTGTTGCAGTGTAGGGTTCACCTTTCGAACTTGTTAAAGGTGTCCTGCTATATATATACAGAGGACAGAAGCTCACGGCAGTCAAAAGTTAAGCGAGCTACATTGCGAGGGTATTGGTATCGTCTATGCCTGCGGGCAGGGAGGACATAAGTGTCTACTTTGAGGATTGGGAGGTCTTGGAGGTCTAGCTGTTCCAGAATGTCATCGCCACATGTCTGAAAATTCTGTTGGACAATGGTATAGGGCAGAATGACAGTACCACTACAAGAACTGAGGGAATGGTTTTCAATAGTTACATGTGTGAGGAGAGAAAGATCGTGAGCTTAGGTAGCATTCTGGACAGTGATGATGCGTGTACCGCTCTTGAAAGCATGAAAAGATATATCCCTACCAATATGGCATAGGATACACAAATAACCCGCACATAAAAGAGAGAAGCTTACGACGACGTTTCGGTCCGACTTGGACCATTGACAAAGTCACACTAACCAGAAGTGGAGCAGGACGGATATATATATATATATATATATATATATATATGCAAAACAACCACTCTGAAAGAATAGAGAAATTCCAAGCGCTACTCACATTATCCTTGATAATGTGAGTAGTCACGAAAGCGCTTGGAATTTCTCTATTCTTTCAGAGTGGTTGTTTTGCATATTTTGAAATCACCTGTTTACTGTGATCTTACTGCATGTATATATATATATATATATATATATATATATATATATATATATATATATATATATATATATATATATATACATTTAAACTGGAGCCTGAACTTAAGATGCTGAACAAAACTAAGAATTGCAGACAGTTGCAAGAGTTACTTCACGAGTAAAAACTGAAAATATTTCTCTTTACAGTGCATAACTCATAAGTTATATACATTTTCACATATCACAGTTCATCGAGACTCGAGCAAAGGAGGTAGTCATAATTTCTGGGTAAGAGTCAGAAGCTCGTGGAAGGTTGCTGGTCTTAGCTACGCCATTCTTTGAGAGAAAACAAAAATCCTAATATGCTGAAAACACTCTCAGAGTATTGAAGTGGCAGAGCAATCCATCATTTCTCTTGCTTGTTTTTTGAGAGGGAGCATCTGTGGAGGAGAATACCATCAATAGGACGAGGAATCTAAGTCAACTGGAACTCTTTTGTTATACCTAATCAGTGGGTGATTCCTGTTTATTCTCAGCTTAATATCTGTATAATTCATTACTGTGTAACTTGCTTAGCTGCCAAAATTCTGGGACTCGGTCTGTAGACTCTCTGGTATTTTGACTGTCACCCACAGGACGAGTCTGAGTTTCATAATAACGATATTAACACTAAGTTCAGCTAAAGAGAGAATGAAGGAAATAAAGTGGCGGCCATTTCCATGAATTGACTTGATTGCAAAGAGGATCCTCATCTCAGAGTATCTGTTGTCGTTTCTTATTTTCATGTTAGCCAATCCAACTTGAAGCAAGAATCAGAGGAGTAACTTATGTCAGTCATCTCCAAAAATGGAGCATACAACACTGGTAGCTGATAGGATGTAACACTGGCAGGTGATAGCATGCAACACAACGCAGTTTTTTAGGATCTTCGTTGCTGAAGTTCACTAACCTCTATCACTAGTAAAACGTGACATCATAGATGATTCCTTCTGTATAAAGTGGAAGCAAGCAAGTATGGACGCCATCAGGTGCAGCTTCAGGTGATCGGCAAGTTGAAAGTTCTGACTGAAGTCCGCGAAGTGTGACAAGCACAGATTTCATAATGCGTGAAGTAAAATACTGACTTTGCTAGTTTTGGAAAGAAGAAACAAGAGCAAAAGATGGAGCCCTTGAGATATAGAGAGATGAAGAAGTCCAACTTCCGTGGCAACCTCAGGAGGGTCTGCAATGCTGACATCAGGAATCACAAGAAAGGGAGCTAAATCTGAAGAGTACTTCCACTCAAATCCGGTATTTTTCTCCAAACTTCTCTCACAGAAGTAGCTGAAGTGACAGTAGAAACAATCTCGCCAACAAGTACGTTTTGTTTCTTGAATTATACGACGGACAACTTCCCCCTCTAGTTTAAAATCTAGGAATCGCCCTGTGCTTGTGTTGTAACAGTAGCGGCCCCACGCAGCTGGTTTCATACGGAATGCACGAGCAGGAGTCTAATGGGATACACATTTCCCAGAAACTCTTCTAGGTTTGGGAAATTTTAATTGAGGCTGCTGTTAAAACAGAGGATGTAAATATTTGCAACAGCTCATCTGAGGAAGATGGAGGAGCCAAACATAACAGAGGTATGATGCAAGTAAAGGGCCCCATCAGCCCAACGTGAACAACAAGGTCGGGAAAATGAGTGGGAAGTAAGGAGAACAGGGAAATGATCATTGTCATGTAGACCAAATACAGTCAAGCACCATAGAAGATCTAACAAAGATATGTAGGAAAGAGTAAGACTGTGAGGGTCAAAATAAGTAGGGGCGCTGGTATTTAAAACATGGAGAGGAAGAGAAGTAAGAATAACCTCCAACTGGTCACCTAATGAAACAAGTGGTGGAGGTAAGGAAGAAACCAGAAAATCGACATCAGAAATTATGGTCGAGAAGGAGAAAGATACAAAGAGCAGACAGTTTACCACTTGTTCAAGTAGACAAGCTGCAGTGTAATGTAGCGAAGAATGAACTAAGGGCTGAGAATACGGTATATCAACACGGATAAGAAGGGTATTTTAACTGTCTCATTGGGAAAGGATACAGTGATGACAGTAAAACACAGTCAGGGAGAGGGAGGCTAACAAAGGAGTGCAATTTTAGTTCTTGTAAACAGACACAAACAGGGAACAACTGGGAGAACAACACCTGAAGTTCCCTTTGATTATCGCTGAGTCCCCTAATATTCCACTGTAAGAAAGCCATTAGTTGCAAAAAGTATAACAGTAACAGTATGTAGCTGTCGTCTACGGACTAGAATGGTCTGTAAAGTTAATGTGTGGCAGTAATGTAAATTAGCTGGAAGCACTTTACGAGAACTCCGGGAAGAAAGGCGGTGTGCAGAAGAAAATGTGTAGGAGTCTTAAAGGTGAGATTAGGAGGTGGGTTAGTACCTTCAGTAACCGCCTAGATGGCTTGAATTGTTTCATCTGATAAAGAAGCATGGTGCTAGAGTCAGTAGATGTCAGTAGATAGGAGAGAGACTGGTAGTTGCCAAAGGTGAAGACGAAGAGAGGTTAGAAATACCCGGGTGAGAAGTTGAGTGGGAGAGATGAGCTTTCACAACTGTATTTGAAAAGTAAGAGATAAAGAGCTATACTCAGGAGGTATTATAAGTGAAGTTTGGGGGTAAACGATATACGGTTTAGTGGCTGAAGAAGTTTTGAACTTCGGAGATGTTTTGGGCTATGGTGATGTGGAAGAATTATGTGAAAGTTTAGCCATGGTAGGCAGTATAGATGATGAGAAACGTGTTTAGGAGACGAACGAACGAAGTCTGATGAAGTAGGAACGTCAGAGGTAAGGACTGCATAAGGGTTGAACACAGAGGTGACTGTAGAAGTGGATACTACAGAGGTCTGAGGACACCGAACAACTCTGGAGAAGGAAAGGTGTGGTAGTCTTCCTTGATGAATGAAATGAGAAACTGTCATGGCCTAAGAGAAACCCTCTTTATCCTTAAGACAATAAATCTCCTTTTCTCATAAGAAACCCGGACAACGGGGACAATATGTAGGGTGAACCTCTCTACAGTTAAGGCAAGTGAAAGGTCTGTTACAGGATGGATTGTTATGGTCAGCTGCATCACATATTGGACATTCTGTCAGCGATCTACATTACTTGGAGGGCGGCTAAAGCGCCAGCAATTTCTGCACCCTTTTGGTGTATTAATTCCTGTACTTGTAAACTCTATCCCGCTGTATATACTAAAACTGCAAGTTCTCGCAGTCAATTGTTAATTTAGCTATTTTAGCTATATTACAAGGTTAACGACCTCGGGCAGGAAGGACAAGTGTGTCTACTTTAAGAATCGGAAAGTTCCGGAGCTCAAATTACTCCTTAATGTTTGCATATTCCATTAAGTCTTGTTAGACTATGATATGCAAAATAAGAACAATTTCGCGGAAGAACTGAAGAATGTTTACGTATTGTAACAGAGCTAAGAAGAGGTATATTTATATTCCACTCTATATTGCAAATGTTGTAAGAAAGCTTTCCTGACACTACAGTCCGAAATACTGTCTGCTAGGTGAAGAGTAAAGATTTTTGTCTAGATTGGAGGCGGAAGAGATTTTCGAGCAGGTTGTTTCTGAGAACAGAGAACATATCCAACACATAAAAAAAGTATCCAAAACGGTGGAGATCCTCTCCAAGATATGATACTACGTGCCGCAAACTGCCCTTCTCACACTATACCATTCACTTATATATCCATACCTCACCTATGCTATCTGTGCTTGGGGATCAACTGCAGCAACACACCTAAAGCCAATAATAACCCAACAAAAAGCCGCAGTAAGAATAATCACTAAATCCCATCCCTGGCAACACCCCCCCCACTCTTCATAGATCTAAACTTACTCCCTGTTCAGAACATCCACACTTACTACTGTACAATCTATATCTACAGGACCTTAAATTTCAATATTAACCTTGACCTAAAATGCTTTCTCGATAGTTGTGACAGGATCCACAGGCATAACACCAAACAAACATCTCTATGACATTCCCCGTGTTCGACTAAACCTTTACAAAAATTCAATGTATTTCAAAGGACCTAAAATCTGGAACACCCTACCTGAAAACTCTAGAACTGCAGACACATTCATCACTTTCAAAACTACAGTTAGAAAACATCTTATCTCCCTGATACACCCCGACAACTAACTACATGATAACCACCTGGTGGTTCACAATTACACTCACTCACCCACTGACTATAAACACAGAAATACTAATCTTAAAATAAATCCTAACTAGTCATAAGTTTGCCTATGATACTCCAATATAGACACTTTGTATTGTGCCAAAACAAAAGCATTCACATTGCTAAACTCACAAATTATGATGTAGTCACTTAGCCTTAATACCATAATCTGTAAGGATTTAATGTTAAAAATTAATCTAAGTCTGCCCGAAATGCCTAGCCATGCTAGGTGTCCTAGTGGCCCCCTCTGTAATTAGTATTTTATAACATGTAAACCACACAATACTCAAAACCTGTAAACCCCACATTGTAACCCTTATAGAGAATAAACTTGAATTGAATTGAATTGAATTGAACAGCGAGAAATAGCAGTAACAGGGTCAGGGTCAGCATCATCAGTTACAGGACGAGGTCGCCTGGACGAATGGTCTTGAGTCGATCCGTCCTTCAACACATGGAAACTATCCGAAAATTGACGCTCCATCGGGGAAAACCAAAATCATAGTTAAGGTCAAGCAAAGGCCAGAAGTATCAAAATGACCAGTTGCAAGTCCAGCACTAGTCAAGCAACATGTTGCTTCTCGCAGGAAGTACCGGGTTTGTGGACTTTCGATAAGAATGCCACTGAGGAAGGGGCCCAGGAAAAGGCAGATCATGGACACGAATGTCCTTGGAATTTTCTGTTTAACAACAGAATCAGATTCTGTTGTTAAACAACTCACAGCATTAATAAAGTATATAAATTCAAAACAAGTAGAGGAAATAATATTTCCGATGAAGTAACTCCATTATCCAGTCACCTCTCGCCTCCCTCTCACCTTCTGTCACCTCTCGCCTCCCTCTCACTTTCTCTCGCCTCCCTCTCACCTTCTGTCACCTCTCGCCTCCCTCTCACTTTCTCTCGCCTCCCTCTCACCTTCTGTCACCTCTCGCCTCCCTCTCACTTTCTCTTGCCTCCCTCTCACCTTCTGTCACCTCTCGCCTCCCTCTCACTTTCTCTCGCCTCCTTCTCCCCTTCCGTCACCTATCGCCTCCCTCTCACTTTCTCTCGCCTCCCTCTCACCTTCTGTCACCTCTCGCCTCCCTCTCACTTTCTCTCGCCTCCCTCTCACCTTCTGTCACCTCTCGCCTCCCTCTCACTTTCTCTCGCCTCCCTCTCACCTTCTGTCACCTCTCGCCTCCCTCTCACTTTCTCTCGCCTCCCTCTCACCTTCCGTCACCTTCTCTCTCCTCTCTCTCACCTTATTATCTTTGCTCGCCTGAAACTACATAAAATAAACAAAAAAATCTTGAAAGCCTACTATAAAACTGTTTTATAAGTCAGCCTTATAAAAAATTATGAAACTAATTCTCCTCGTTCATTTTATCAGTCAAAAACGTTATCGATTCAGTACACAAATAATTATTTGTGTACTGCGGGTTATAACCCGCATATAGGAGAACTTTATGACGACGTTTCGGTCCAACTTGGACTATTAACTAGTTACACTGACTAGTTCACCTGGAGGTTACTTGGAGGTTATTCCGGGGATCAACGCCCCCGCGGCCCGGTCCATGACCAGGCCTCCCGATGGATCAGGGCTTGATCAACTAGGCTGTTACTGCTGGCCGCACGCAGTCCAACGTACGAGCCACAGCCCGGCTGATCCGGCACTGACTTTAGGTATCTGTCCAGCTCTCTCTTGAAGGCAGCCAGGGGTTTATTGGCAATTCCCCTAATGCTTGATGGGAGGCTGTTGAACAGTCTTGGGCCCCGGACACTTATGGTGTTTTCCCTTAGTGTACCAATGGCGCCCCTACTTTTTATTGGGGGCATTTAGCATCGCCTGCCCAGTCTTTTACTTTCGTAAGAAGTGATTTTTGTGTGCAGATTTGGGACCATTCCTTCCAGGATTTTCCAAGTGTAGATTATGATATATATCTCCCTCCGTTCCAACGAGTACAAGTCAAGTGCTTCCAAGCGTTCCCAGTAGTTAAGGTGCTTGACAGAACTTACACGTGCAATAAAGGATCTCTGTACACTCTCTAGATCTGCGATTTCACCTGCTTTGAATGGAGATGTTAATGTACAGCAGTATTCCAGCCTAGAGAGAACAAGTGATTTGAAAAGGATCATCATTGGCTTGGCATCTCTCGTTCTGAAAGTTCTCATTATCCATCCTATAATTTTCTTTGCACGTGCGATCGTGGCACTGCTGTGATCCTTGAAAGTGAGATCCTCAGACATTACTACTCCCAGGTCCTTTATATTATTTTTCCGCTCTATTGTATGGCCGGAGTCTGTAGTATACTCTGTTCTAGTTATTATCTCCTCCAGTTTTCCATAACGGAGTAGTTGGAATTTGTCCTCATTGAACATCATATTGTTTACCGTTGCCCACTGGAAAACTTTGTTTATATCTTCTTGGAGGTTAACCGCGTCCTCAGCAGATGACAGCCTCATGCAGATCCTAGTATCATACGCAAAGGATGATACGGTGCTGTGGTGTATATCTCCGTCTATGTCTGATATGAGGATAAGGAATAAGATGGGGGCGAGTACTGTGCCTTGTGGAACAGAGCTCTTCAGTATGGCAGCCTCCGATTTAACTCTGTTGACCACTACTCTTTGTGTTCGATTTGTTAGGAAGTTGAAGATCCATCTCCCCACTTTCCCAGTTATTCCTTAGCACGTATTTTATGGGCTATTACGCCATGATCGCATTTGTCAAATGCTTTTGCAAAGTCTGTGTATATTACATCTGCATTCTGATTTTCTTCCAGTGCATCCAAGGCCATGTCATAGTGATCCAGTAGTTGTGAGAGGCAGGAGCGACCTGCCCTGAACCCATGTTGCCCTGGATTGTGCAGAATTTGGGAATACAGGTGATTTGCAATCCTGCTTCTTAGCACTCTTTCAAAGATTTTTATGATATGGGACGTCAGAGCTATTGGTCTATAGTTCTTAGCTAATGCTTTGCTGCCACCTTTATGGAGTGGGGCTATATCAGTTGTTTTAAGTGACTGTGGAATTTCACCCATGTCCAAGCTCCTCCTCCATACTGTACTTAGGGCACGCGAGAGGGGTTTCTTGCAGTTCTTAATGAAAACAGAGTTCCACGAGTCTGGGTCCGGGGCTGAGTGCATGGGCATGTTGTCAATGGCTTTTTCGAAATCTATCGGAGTTAGGGTAATGTCGGAAATCTGGCATACATTTATGGAGTTTTGAGACTCATTCATGAAGAAATAATTTGCGTCGTCGATCCTCAGACCGATTAGTGGTTCACTAAACACAGAGTCGTACTGGGATTTCAATATTTTACTCATTTCCTTGTTGTCATCTGTGTAAGTCCCATCCTGTCTGAGTAAGGGCCCGATACTAGATGTGGTATTTGCCTTGTTTTTGGCATATGAAAAGAAATATTTTGAATTTCTTTCAATTTCACTAATAGCTTTAAGCTCCTCTTGCCTCTCCTGGTTCCTGTAAGAGTCATTTAACTTAAGTTCGATAGTTTCCACTTCCCTGGTCAGCGCCTCCTTTCGTGAATCAGATATTCTAGCACTCCTGAGGAGCTCAGTGACTCTTCGTCGTCTTCTGTAGAGGGAGTGTCTTTCTCTCTCCAGTTTACTTCTGCTCTTCTTCTTTCTTAGGGGAATATGCCTAGAACATGCTTCGGCTGCCAGGAAATTGATCCTTTCAAGGCACTGGCTTGGATCCATATCATTTAAGACATCTTCCCAACATGTTTCGTTTAGGACACGGTTTACCTGGTCCCAGTTGATGTTCTTGTTGTTGAAGTTGTATTTTGTGAAGACACCTTCACAGGTACATGCATTCTGCTGATCAGGACCCCTATGCATGTACGTCTGGACTTCGATTAGGTTGTGATCGGAATTAGTTGTTTTTTATATTCTTATGTCTCTTATCAGGTCCTCATTATTTGTGAAGATAAGGTCAAGTGTGTTTTCTAGTCTTGTTGGCTCCACTATCTGCTGGCTTAAGGTGTGTTTTTCGCAGAGACTTAGTAGCTCATGTGTGTGTGACCTTTCATCTGCGCTACCTCCGGGGATTGTTTCAGCTATAACATTTGCTACATTCTTCCATTTTGTATGCCTTAGGTTGAAATTACCAAGCAGTAAGATGTTTGGGGATGGAGCTGGAAGGTTTTCCAAACAGTAATCAATTTTCAGTAGCTGTTCCTTGAACTGTTGTGAGGTTGCATCTGGTGGCTTGCATACAACCACAATGACTAGGTTTTGGTTCTCGATCTTTATTGATAGAACTTCGACTACCTCATTTGTGGTATTCAGCAACTCCGTGCAGATAAGGGACTCTTTGACATACAGGCCAACCCCCCCTTGTTGCCTGTTTTTTCTGTCGCATCTAAAAATGTTGTAACCACTTATCCATATTTCACTGTCAAAGTGATCTTTTGTGCGAGTCTCTGTGAAGGCTGCAAACATTGCATTAGACTCCTCTAGAAGTCCACTGATAAAAGGTATTTTGTTGTTGGTGGATGGCTTAAGGCCCTGTATATTAGCAAATATGAACGAGGTTGTATTCTGTGTTTGTTGGGTGGATTTTGTTTTTGGTATAAGTAGTTGTAATTCTGGAGGGCCATGGGTGGCCACTGGCTGCGCCTCCAGTCCAACAAGACTCCGAGGTAGTGGAATATTTTTGTTATTTCCTTCCATTTTCTTTTTCCGTTTCCTGCCACTAAAAAATCACCTGGAGTTGGGTTGTCGTAGCTGCTATTGTTTGTCTTGTGGGGTCTGTGCCTCCTGGTCCCTTTTAGATGGTATGCAGGGCAGTCGATGTTGTAACACTGCTTCTGGAGGACCGAGGAGTGGCACATTTTTGGGTGAAAAAGTACAGGAAGAAGAACGACACACTCCTTTAGACAGGAGGTCGCTACATTTTTTTGGGATGCTCAAAGTTGCATGTCCCATTTTTTTCCCTGTTATTCCATGCTTACAAATGCCCCAAGCATAACATTTGCACAAATTCACCTTTGGTTGAGAATTGTTGGGAGGTGTGTTGTCAATTTCTGCAGGTTCTGGGACTGCACTATAATCCTCAGTATCCAAGCCAGGGCCACCCCGTGCTGGATTCCATCTACTTTCCCCAGTAGAGGAAGAAGGAGGAGACTCCTCTCCAACATCTGTACTGTGGGCCACTGTCTTGTGCAATGATGGTTGTATATTTACGGTTCTAGATGGTTGTATATTTACTGTTTTTGTGGTGGTTTTGGTAGTGTCCCTAGGAGAGTCTGGGCTGGCAGTAAGGCTGGGGGCTGGGTCTGGGTCAGCACTGGGGCTGGGGGCTGGGTCTGGGTCAGCACTGGGGCTGGGGGCTGAGCCTGGGCCAGCACCAGCACTGTGGGTATTAGTGCTATAACTGGGGGAGCCGGGCCAGCACCAGCACTGTGGGTATTAGTGCTATGACTGGGGGATGGGTCTGGTTTAGCACCATGTGGGTGACTAGATAGTTTTGAGTCATCTGTTGTGGTATGGGCATTCTGCATTTTTTGATACACTATCTCTTGCTCCCATGTTTTATATATTTTGGGTAGACTATCCAAGAGGTCATCCTTGTTTTCTTGATTATTTTTATCATTTATTACTCTCCTTAGTACCTTTCTGATACCTGCCCAAAGTTCTACATCTTTATTGCACAACCAGAAGCACCTTGCTAGTTCGAGGTCATTTTTTGAGGCTGTATTTAGTCTAGTTCACGGTCCAATATTGCCATAAAATTTCTGTGCGGCTTATTTGTGTATTGTTCCACTGTGTTGTGACGTCGTGTTCGTTATCGTGTCTGAAACGTTCGTTAAACCCTTGAACGATTATCCATTCGAAAATTCATGGCCAGTGGCTTCCTGTTTTAATAAATATATTTTGCCCATCTCATGCCACATTCAAAATGTTACTTATTAACGTCTCCAAAAAAAATAAAACTTTTGAAATGAAAAACGGCAACTTACTGTTTCCAGGAAACAGTGAGTCCAGGAGTCAACAAGTCTGGACTGAGGGAGGAGGTCAGTCACATATAAACAAGACTCTCAACTCTACGAGTACTAAACTCAGCTTATGTACTAGTTTTATGTAATTTAAGCAGGTGTAAGATTGACTCACGAAATCGTAATGACACAATTGCAAACAAACCATACCAAGGGCGGAGACAGAACCCGCGGTCAGAGAGTCTCAAAACTCCAGACCGTCGTGTTAGCCACTGGACCAGCTAGCCACAATAAGATTCATCCAACCAGGTATATTTCTACACCATAGGAAGGTTAACATAGGCCACCACTGTGACCACAAATGCAAGTTTTTACAGACGAATCTCCAGCTAGCGTGACCGTGACGGTCTGGAGTTACGAGACTCTCTGATCGCGGGTTCTATCCCCGTCCGTGGTATGGCTCGGTTTAGGTGTAAAATTTAATAATTTTTATTCTAAAAGTTTAATTACAATTACTAAAAAAAATAATTACATTCATCTTCGATTACATTTATTCAAAGCTTATTTAGGATGTGGTTAGGCTATGTTTATGTTGTTTAGGACATGATTAGTCTGTGGTTATGTTGGTTAGGACGTAGTTAGGATATCAGGATGGTTAGGTTATGCCTGCCATATGACAAGTTAGCAAAGTAGTTAAGGTGTGAGAAGTTTATGAAGTTTATTATGGGTTTGTCAAAATTTTATTTTTCTCTTTCCTTCAATGCTTTTGTTTTAACCTTTAAAACGCCTTTTAAAATCAGCTTCAAATACCGAACACTATAAACATTCCTAGAGAAAAATCTTGATTGTTATAGTACAGGTGTAATTTCTTACATAGACCAAATGTGAATTTGGTCTATATGTGATAACCCGAGAGAGGCTTTTCTGACCAACTTTCATCGTGTAACTTACTTACTGTGTTCAAATTGTTATTAGTTTGTGAAAGGGCCAAAGTGTCAAATTTATTTTTTAATTGCCCTGGAATTTATTTCTGTACTGTAAATGATTCATCCTGTAAACGGTGATTCATCTAATGTAAATATCTCGACATAGTTCTGGACTACTTGGGTTTTAATTTGCTAATTTACGTATATAGTTATAAAATTGGTTGGTTTCGATACGATGACTGGAGAATGAATCTTCTGATCGACTTCAAACTTTCAGTACTGGTGTGTCTTGCTTAGAGAAAAGTTAAGAATTTTAGTGTTGTTTGCGTGCAACAGTTGCCAGTTTTCTATTTTATTTCATCTACACCTAACTATACCACTAAGTAAGTCAGGTATCAAGCAGAAAAATTAAGAATAACTGAGCCTTAATGTTCAATTGATCTTTTAACGTATTTTCTTTAATTGTTTTGGAGTAAATAGTTCTGATTTTAAATTATTTTTTTTAATCAAATATTTTTATTTTTTCAATGTTGTGGTGAGATCAACACCACCAGCTACGTTCGGTAAGATTTGTCAGGAAACAGGACAAGTGTTTCCTAACGCGAATCTTACATCATATGATGGCCTGGAGCTGGAGCTTTTGGTCATCTGACCGAGGCCTTCCGCTGGCGTACCAGTTCAACCCCCTTTAAAAATTATGGTTGTACTTGTTTGCTTGGTATCAGAGGAACCTCAACCGCTCTCTTTCTACTGCCATAAAATAGCATGGGTGACTAGCCTCTAAGGATATAAAACTCTACCGACATCTCCCGACAACTGTCACCGACTGGCTCATCATATATTGGTGGTGATTTATTAGTTAGTAAAGCACCGTCTCTCCCGACACTAGCCTCGGTTGTTGGCCCGTACTCTGGTGAAGCTCCGCCGGCTTACCTAAGCTAGGTCTTTGATTACCCCAGCTAGGTCACTGCTTATCTCAGCTAGGTCTCTGCTTACCTCAGCTAGGTCACTGCTTACCTCAGCTAGGTCACTGCTTACCTCAGCTAGGTCTCAGCTTATCTCAGCTAGGTCTCAGCTTACCTCAGCTAGGTCTCAGCTTATCTCAGCGTTTGGGATTTCGCTATTCTTTCACAGTGGCTGTTCTCCACATGTATTTATACCCATATTTAGCAAATAAGGCCAAGTTCTGTATATATTCACACTTTTACGAACGCACACATTCTTAAGCATACACTAGTGTGCGTGCGTGCACGCACACACCCGCATCACCCCCCCCCCCACACACACACACCTACTGGAGTTTTACTACAAGGTGACAGAAGTAAGACAGTAAAGCAAGACGTGGGGACGGGGGTAGACTGCCTTATTATGGACTGCAAGAAGGCTTTGGACATAGCTCCGCACAAGAGATTAATGCAAAAGGTAGAGAGACAGGCAGAAATATAATTCGGAAATACATTATTTCTACCTTTTGTACTAGCTAGATAAATGAAGAGTTAGGTGACGCGATGGTAAACTAGTCGGTTAGGTTTTCACGGGAAATGATACGATATTTGTTTTCTCTATTTTGTAATGTGTAGATTATAACTCTGAAGAAACTGTAATACACTGTAGGAAGCAAGCCAGTATAAGTGGGTCTGGGAGGTGTAGCCTGGGTGTAGCCTGAGTGTAGCCTGGGTGTAGCCTGGGTGTAGCCTGGGTGAAGCCTGGGTGGTGTAGCCTGGGTGTAGCCTGGGAGGTGCAGCCTGGGTGTAGCCTGGGTGGTGTAGCCTGGGTGGTGCAGCCTGGGTGTAGCCTGGGTGGTGTAGCCTGGGTGTAGCCTGGGTGGTGTAGCCTGGGTGGTGTAGCCTGGGTGTAGCCTGGGTGGTGCAGCCTGGGTGGTGTAGCCTGGGTGAAGCCTGGGTGGTGTAGCCTGGGTGGTGTATCGTGGGAGGTGCAGCCTGGGTGTAGCCTGGGTGGTGTAGCCTGGGTGGTGCAGCCTGGGAGGTGCAGCCTGGGAGGTGCAGCCTGGGAGGTGCAGCCTGGGAGGTGCAGCCTGGGAGGTGCAGCCTGGGAGGTGCAGCCTGGGAGGTGCAGCCTGGGAGGTGCAGCCTGGGTGGTGTAGCCTGAGAGGTGTAGCCTGAGAGGTGTAGCCTGAGAGTCAGAAATGTGTAGACTCCTATTACAACCTAGGTACTCAAAGGCCTGTTATCCTGGGTTTAAAGGGAGCAAAATAAGCATAGCAGTGAAACTTTGAATTATATTATCCTTTACCAAGTATAGACAGAAGTATGTGCACTATATGCACTATGTACAGCAATAGGTATTAGTGAACGCCACGGTAATCCAGGCAGAATTGAAGCCAATAGAATGCAGATCACCGTGCTGAAGCAGCTCTCGAATGGAAATGACAAGGGTGAAAACGTGAGTGGTAACCACGTCACCGTCACAATTGCCAGATCCACCTTCTCATTGGCTGAACCTAGATGCTGATCTGACGATTGGGCCCCGTTAGATCCTTATTATCTGGCTAGGTGGTTGGGGAGGCAGCCCATGCGAGTGTGTTAACATGCTCCGAATCAAGATTACATACTCTTTGCATGCAACACCACCTAGACTACATGCCACAAAGATCACCAATAATGTATATTTCATTCGATATTCTTCATGTCTCTTCTCTACTTTTCCGTTTTTCTTCTCCCTCCATCTCACCTTCTTTCTCCATCTTTATCTCACTCCTTCTTTCCTTTGTCTCCTGTTTTGTCGTGTTTGCTTAATACCAGAATTACAAAGCATCAATGACGTCATAATGACTGACGAGCTGGTGCCTTGTTTTCCTAAGTTAACTTCTAGCTCCTGGGTACTTATATCGTCAAAACGGATCCTTAAGTTAAATACTACTACTGTAAAGTAGAAAAGTAAGTCATATATCTGTTACGCTCAAGCTTTCTATTAAGTTTACATTTCCTCCCGTATATCTCTGTTCGATAATTTCCATTCACCTCCAAAAAATTTCTATGGGTATATTACCAGATATATCTCCCATTTCGAGTGTTTTGAAGCGATCCTCGGTGTTTACATTTTTATTAATCTAAGGGGACAATAAAGGACTTACGTTTTCCTCATCTTCCGTCTCCTCTTCCTTGAACGATGTTCC
This sequence comes from Cherax quadricarinatus, assembly GCF_038502225.1. Lineage (NCBI taxonomy): Eukaryota > Metazoa > Arthropoda > Malacostraca > Decapoda > Parastacidae > Cherax > Cherax quadricarinatus. The sequence continues at coordinate 16,533,697 of NC_091375.1, forward strand.
ACTCACAGACGTAATTTGAGCAGCACCATAACTGACGTAACTTTCCTTTCTTTCAGAGTTCTCATAGTCCAATTTGTCATTTTCCAGGCCTTTCCTGCTGTTTTTTTTGGGGGGGGATTCTGAAATGATGCTAATTTCGTTATACGAGGTAATCCTATAATATATATATTATCTTGTGGTCTTCCTTCTTATTATGTCTATGTAAATGATATTTGTTACGACTGATCATAATTTTCTCTGTCAATGGCAGACTTTGTTCATATCCGTAATTATTTTTCCCGTATTTCCACCGAGGAAACTTTGATGCTTATGAAGGCGTTGGTGCTTTTATTATAGTGGTTTTAGAGGTCCAGAGGTCCTATGTTGCACAAGTTTTCCAGTGGGCAACGGACAATATGATGTTCAATGAAGACAAATTCCAACTACTCCGTTATGGAAAACTGGAGGAGATAATAACTAGAACTGAGTATACTACAAACTCTGATCATACAATAGAGCGGAAAAATAATGTGAGGGACCTGGGAGTAGTAATGTCTGAGGATCTCACTTTCAAGGATCACAACAGTGCAACGATCGCAAGTGCAAAGAAAATGATAGGATGGATAATGAGAACGTTCAAAGCAAGAGATGCCAAACCATTTATGATCCTTTTCAAATCACTTGTTCTTTCTAGGTTGGAATATTGCTGTACATTAACATCTCTGTTCAAAGCAGGTGAAATTACAGATCTTGAGAGTATACAGAGAACCTTTGAGTTGAGGTGTTTTATCAAACACCTCAACTACTGGGAACGCCTGGAAGCACTTGACTTGTACTACCTGGAACGCAGGGGAGTGATCATAATCTACACACAGAAATCACTCCCTACGAAAGTAAAAGACTGGGCAGGCTGTGCAAAATAACCCCACTGAAAAGTAGGGGCGCCATTGGTACAGTAAGAGAAAACACAATAAGTGTCCGGGGCCCAAGACTGTTCAACAGCCTCCCACCAGGCATAAGGGGAATTACCAATTTGACCCTGGCTGCTTTCAAGAGGGAGCTGGACAGATACTTAAAGTCGGTGCCGGATCAACCGGGCTGTGGCTCGTACGTTGAACTACGTGCGGCCAGCGTTAACAGCCTGGTTGATCAGACCCTGATCCACCATGAAGCCTGGTCGGGGACCGGGCCGCAGGGGCGTTGATCCTCGGAATACCCTGCAGGTAGATTCCAGGTAGACAACCTGGTTGACCGGGCAAGAACCAAACGAGTCTCGCCCATGACCAGATTCTGGTAGCAGAAAGACACTCGAAACCCATCAAAGGTATATCAAGGTATATAATTTAGCTGTCCTCTTTATGCTCCCCCCCCCCCTCCTGTTGTCACCAATAATAGTGTAAATATAATTTTATTATAATTTTAACAAAATAATGTTAAAATTAACATTATAATTGCAACATTTCAGCTAAACTTACAATTAATTATACAACTTCCGGTGGCACGCTGCCAGCAAGCTGTATCAATATAATTTTTAATGAAAAATAAACGAAATGTGAGAGAAACTTACTTGAAATCTAAAGAAATTAAATAATATGAAAGTAAACATTAAAGATGGCGATTGAGACACTTATCAATATATGGGAATCTTTATTGAGGAAACGTTTCGCCACACAGTGGCTTCATCAGTCCAATACAAAGCAGAAAGGTGTAAGGAGAGTAGTAGTTTGAGGTAATCAGTCCCTCAGCCTGGAGTCGATGTGTTCAGTCCATCAATCTTGTAGAATGTACAACTTCGCCTCACCTCACTACAGTATATAAGCCACGTCTACGGCCTTATGCTGTACATTCTACAAGATTGATGGACTGAACACATCGACTCCAGGCTGAGGGACTGATTACCTCAAACTCCTCCTCTCCTTACACCTTTCTACTTTGTATTGGACTGATGAAGCCACTGTGTGGCGAAACGTTTCCTCAATAAAGATTCCCATATATTGATAAGTGTCTCAATCTTCAACTTGTCGGTTTTCAAAATCATTCATCACATTAAAGATGGCGCCTGACTATGACTCAAGGCTCCTAATATTTACTTTTGCTAAAACTACACTTTCTTTCTATTACTTTTATGATCTTTTATCAAAAGTCAAATATCAGTTTCCCTACTTTTTTTTTTAAACATCATTTCACTTGCTGTCACTCCTAAGTCGCTTTTGTTACATGATTTAACAAAATCCCTGTTAACCACATCTCCATTTTGTCATCCACTGCTTCTGTGATGTTATCACCACAGTCTTGTGAGAGGAAAGATCTTCCTGCTCGAACATTACATTTTCCTGGGATTTTCAGTTCTTGATTTTTATAAAATCAATAAGATGACGTCTTAGCACATTTTCAAAGACTTTTATTACCTGTGATGGGAGTCCTGCTAGTCCTTTATTTTTGCCAGTGATCTACTTCCTCCTTCGTGAAGAGAGGTTGAGTCAGTTCTTGGTAGAGGCCGTGGGATCTCTCCTAACACACCCCAAAGGACACAGTGCTGGTGATCTGGGTATTTTGCATTTCTTTTACACTCAACACTCCTGGAATCAGGTCAAGGTTCCGAGTGCACAGACAAGCAGTCAGCTTCCCTACCGAAGTCTGTGGGATTTGTGTATATGTCGGCTGTGTGACGAAGGGTGAGCACAACATAACGACCTCATCAAAACATGGCACTCTAACACAACCACAGTCTAAACCACAACGTAACCACTTTATTTATGAAAGCTGTGAGTTCCGATAAAGTTATACCAATTCCCAAAACCCTAGTCCTCTGCACCTCAATCCGAGAAGTATCCCATATCCCGTAACCCCAGCCCTCTGTACCTCACTGCAGCAATATACGAATATACATAAATTTTCTCGAGTCCCAACCTGCTTGTGCGTGTGCACAAGTGTGTGTGTGTGTGTGTGTGTGTGTGTGTGTGTGTGTGTGTGTGTGTGTGTGTGTGTGTGTGTGTGTGTGTGTGTGTGTGTGTGTCTGCATGTATGTGTGAGAGTATGTTTGATAAGTTTTTGCCTTGTTCCGCCTAAGCTGTTAGTTTACTGTGCACTTTAAGTAGAAAGGCGTGTTCTTGGGGGTACGAGGTGCAATCTGGGAGGTATAGTGTAAGCGGTGTGGTCCTGGAGGTATCTTTTAAACTAGCCTCTGGCTGTATTTTTTTTCCAGAGCATCACTTCAACTGATATCATTAATTCCTAGGATGACTCGGGCTCTAGTATACAAGTCTCCACTCTCATTTTTCTGCAGTCGATCTATCGAGGTTAAAAAAAATGAATCTTGGAATTACCTCTCACTGCTTCCACTGTCTCTAGTGTTGTCGTAGCCTTTATTAGAAGAAGACTGATGTGCGTATGAAAATTCCCGTGCAAAAAGATGTCCATTATACTATGAATGTCGAATAGCTTTCACTTTTATAAACTGAAGTGTAATTTGTACTTCACAACTGTGTGGAAGTTACAGTGAAGAACACTGTACTTCACAACTGTGTGGAAGCTACAGTGAAGAACACTGTACTTCACAACTGTGTGGAAGCTACAGTGAAGAACACTGTACTTCACAACTGTGTGGAAGCTACAGTGAAGAACACTGTACTTCACAACTGTGTGGAAGCTACAGTGAAGAACACTGTACTTCACAACTGTGTGGAAGCTACAGTGAAGAACACTGTACTTCACAACTGTGTGGAAGCTACAGTGAAGAACACTGTACTTCACAACTGTGTGGAAGCTACAGTGAAGAACACTGTACTTCACAACTGTGTGTAGGCTACAGTGAAGAACACTGTACTTCACAACTGTGTGGAAGTTACAGTGAAGAACACTGTACTTCACAACTGTGTGGAGGCTACAGTGAAGAACACTGTACTTCACAACTGTGTGGAGGCTACAGTGAAGAACACTGTACTTCACAACTGTGTGGAGGCTACAGTGAAGAACACTGTACTTCACAACTGTGTGGAGGCTACAGTGAACACTGTACTTCACAACTGTGTGGAGGCTACAGTGAAGAACACTGTACTTCACAACTGTGTGGAAGTTACAGTGAAGAACACTGTACTTCACAACTGTGTGGAGGCTACAGTGAAGAACACTGTACTTCACAACTGTGTGGAGGCTACAGTGAAGAACACTGTACTTCACAACTGTGTGGAAGCTACAGTGAAGAACACTGTACTTCACAACTACTGTGTGCAAGCTACAGTGAAGAACACTGTACTTCACAACAAGCTACAGTGAACACTGTACTTCACAACTGTGTGCAAGCTACAGTGAAGAACACTGTACTTCACAACTGTGTGAAGCTACAGTGAAGAACACTGTACTTCACAACTGTGTGGAGCTACAGTGAAGAACACTGTACTTCACAACAGCTACAGTGTGTGTGGAAGCTACAGTGAAGAACACTGTACTTCACAACTGTGTGGAAGCTACAGTGAAGAACACTGTACTTCACAACTGTGTGGAAGCTACAGTGAAGAACACTGTACTTCACAACTGTGTGGAAGATACAGTGAAGAACACTGAACACTGTACTTCACAACTGTGTGGAAGTTACAGTGAAGAACACTGTACTTCACAACTGTGTGGAGGCTACAGTGAAGAACACTGTACTTCACAACTGTGTGGAGGCTACAGTGAAGAACACTGTACTTCACAACTGTGTGGAGGCTACAGTGAAGAACACTGTACTTCACAACTGTGTGGAGGCTACAGTGAAGAACATTGTACTTCACAACTGTGTGGAGGCTACAGTGAAGAACACTGTACTTCACAACTGTGTGGAGGCTACAGTGAAGAACACTGTACTTCACAACTGTGTGGAGGCTACAGTGAAGAACACTGTACTTCACAACTGTGTGGAGGCTACAGTGAAGAACACTGTACTTCACAACTGTGTGGAAGCTACAGTGAAGAACACTGTACTTCACAACTGTGTGGAGGCTACAGTGAAGAACACTGTACTTCACAACTGTGTGCAAGCTACAGTGAAGAACACTGTGCTTCACAACTGTGTGGAAGCTACAGTGAAGAACACTGTACTTCACAACTGTGTGTAGTCTACAGTGAAGAACACTGTACTTCACAACTGTGTGCAAGCTACAGTGAAGAACACTGTACTTCACAACTGTGTGCAAGCTACAGTGAAGAACACTGTACTTCACAACTGTGTGCAAGCTACAGTGAAGAACACTGTACTTCACAACTGTGTGGAGGCTACAGTGAAGAACACTGTACTTCACAACTGTGTGCAAGCTACAGTGAAGAACACTGTGCTTCACAACTGTGTGGAAGCTACAGTGAAGAACACTGTACTTCACAACTGTGTGGAAGCTACAGTGAAGAACACTGTACTTCACAACTGTGTGGAAGCTACAGTGAAGAACACTGTACTTCACAACTGTGTGGAAGCTACAGTGAAGAACACAGTTTCAATAAACTGATCTGGAATCTCGTGAACTTGTTAGTTTCTGGAATCACGTCTGCAAGGATCGCTTCTCCAAGCAAAGAAACTTGACACTCAAGACTTTCTATTACCTGGAGTTTTGAGACACACATATCACTGGTTCTAACCCCACCGGTGGTATTGTTAGCCTATGTATATGAAAGTACGTTTTCTGTGACGAAGCCAAAGAAATTAATTTCTGAACCCTGTCTTCCCCTCATTGCCACCAATATTGATACTGTTACTTGAAGACCAGAAAAACGAAACATTGATTTAAGAACTCCCTAAAATGAGTTAACTAAATTATCATTTAAGGTAATTTGAATGCGTTTTTTTGTGTATTATTATTATTATAATCAAGGGGGAAGCGCTAAACCCGGAGGATTATACAGCGCCTGGGGGGGGGGGGGGTTGTGGAAGGCATTTTTTTGTGTAACATTCTTTGTTTCTATTCAATTTATTTTGTTTATTCTTCATGAAGCTTGGAATTAATTGTTTTGAGGTAGAAACAGGTAGAACAGAAGGTTGTTGCGTAGTACTGATAAAGTGGCTGACGGGGATTATGTTCCTAACGTGTGAAATACTCCTAGGAACCGGTAGTATAAATACTGACAACCTACAAAGCATGAATGAACCAGAACCAGAAGCTGCACACTGGCAACGGATGATGTTGCATCCCAGAGACGTTAGAAAACACTTCTTCCGAGTAATAACATCGAAGTGTTATTGAATGTTAAAATATCTAGAGTAAAATTAACTCATAATATAAACTGCTACCCGAAGTATGTCAGTGAACCATATTAAGATGCCCAGCATCAGTTTCCAAGTAATAAAGTTGAACATTAAAATGGTATAAAATACCGACAGGTTGTTAGGTAAGACACATACGCAACAGTTAGGTATCTTTATTGTGAAACGTTTCGCCTACACAGTAGGCTTCTTCAGTCAAGTACTTTCCTGTACTTGACTGAAGAAGCCTACTGTGTAGGCGAAACGTTTCACAATAAAGATACCTAACTGTTGCATATGTGTCTTACGTAATTAAGTTGGTAGAATTACCGACAATATGTGAAGTAAAAGGACACAAGTGCAACTAATGTGACGTTTTATTGTGGCAACGTATCGCTCTCCAGGAACTTTATCAAGCCATTACTTGTAATGGCTTGATAAAGTTCCTGGAGAGCGAAACGTTGCCACAATAAAATGTCACATTAGTTGCACTTGTGTCCTTTTACTTCACTGTTTCAAAGTAATTTATGCTAGGGTAGGAAAGCCAAATATCCACGTCATGTGAAAATTTAACTTGTTGCATGTTTACCGGGCCCACTGGGCCTGCCACTTACCAAAGATATGTACGTGTACGTGACATTCACATGTGTGTGATCCAGTAAGTCACAGTAAGACACAAATCTGTCATTTATTCTCCAAGTATCAGCCTTCACCTTAGAATCCATCTTGGATTTTCGGGACGTCGACAAGTAAAAATTCCTAGGTTTTAACGCCGGAAAACTGAGGAATTAAATTTGTGTATTCACTTTGTCCCATCCATAACCCAGCACAAAAATAAGTCACGCAATTCTTTATAACTATAACCACTCTAAGGTTTATAAACTGCTTTGTTACAGCTCTACTATAACTTTCAAGGGAGCATTTGAATGTTAAAGCTTTCAAGCTTCATGATAGAATGAGCTTCCCATACTATTACCATTTCACAGGGTAACACAGCTAGTTTTCCATGGTCATTCATTCTTAAAGACCAAATTTCCATTTTCCCCATCAACCTTCGATCTTGTCTACTCTCAGGTCGTTGTGTACAGCTAAAAGTATTTTCAGAAATCATGTATTCAAAATTTAATTCAAAGTCATTCGCGGTGAAATAAAAATCCCTAGAAGATTTGTCTCCGTATTATTATCACACACAATTGCTTTATGATAAGTATCACTGAGAGAAAAAATGACAGCGTGAGTTTGACAAAATACCGCACAATTCTCTGGGGAATTACTGAGTAAATTCCAAACACAAGAATAAGATTTAGTGAAGAATAAAAAGGAACAATAAAGTGACAAACAATACACAAATAACCCGGACATAGAAGACAAACTAATGACAACGTTTCGGTCGTACCTGGGACATTATCTAGACACGCAAACTTCGTCCAAAGTTTCACTCTCCTAATTGGAGGTTATGTATGTACTAAGATAATCAGTACTTAACTGGCTTAATGCATGTCGCTAAGTTCAGTTACTGGATCTTTAAAACTTTACTGCAGTTACGGCGACTGACAACACTATGGTTTATTGACTACAAGTTTCCACTCCACCACCCTTAGGTAGTGTTTACCTTAATTAGTCCCTTCTGGCTACCTTAGCAGCCTACCAAACACTGATGTTAGATTCTTGGGAACCTGGTAACCCTCTAAGATAAGAATATATCTCGCAAGCTTCCCATAACGTATCAGGAGCCACGCTCTCGCAAGCTTCCCTTAACGTATCAGGAGCCACGCTCTCGCAAGCTTCCCATAACGTATCAGGAGCCACGCTCTCGCAAGCTTCCCATAACGTATCAGGAGCCACGCTCTCGCAAGCTTCCCATAACGTATTCCGCAATAACGTATCAGGAGCCACGCTCTCGCAAGCTTCCCATAACGTATCAGGAGCCACGCTCTCGCAAGCTTCCCTTAACGTATCAGGAGCCACGCTCTCGCAAGCTTCCCATAACTTATTAGGAGCCACGGTCTCACAAGCTTCCCATAACTTATTAGGAGCCACGGTCTCACAAGCTTCCCATAATTTATCAGGAGCCACGCTCTCGCAAGCTTCCCATGACTTATTAGCAGCCACGGTCTCACAAGCTTCCCATAACTTATCAGGAGCCACGGTCTCGCAAGCTTCCCATAACGTATCAGGAGCCACGCTCTCGCAAGCTTCCCATAACGTATCAGGAGCCACGGTTTCACAAGCTTCCCATAACGTATCAGGTGCCACGCTCTCGCAAGCTTCCCATAACGTTCCCACGCTCTAAGCTTCCCGTATCAGGAGCCACGCTCTCGCAAGCTTCCCATAACGTATCAGAAGCCACGGTATCAGATAACGTATCAGGAGCCACGCTCTCGCAAGCTTCCCCGTATCAGGAGCCACGCTCTCGCAAGCTTCCCACGTATCAGAAGCCACGCTCTCGCAAGCTTCCCATCGTATCAGGAGCCACGCTTTCGCAAACTTCCCATAACGTATCAGGAGCCACGCTCTCGCAAGCTTCCCATAACATATCAGGAGCCACGCTCTCGCAAGCTTCCCATAACGTATCAGGAGCCACGCTCTCGCAGGCTTCCCATAACGTATCAGGAGCCACGCTCTCGTAAGCTTCCCTTAACGTATCAGGAGCCACGCTCTCGCAAGCTTCCCATAACGTATCAGGAGCCACGCTCTCGCAAGCTTCCCATAACGTATCAGGAGCCACGCTCTCGCAAGCTTCCCATAACGTATCAGGAGCCACGGTCTCGCAAGCTTCCCATAACGTATCAGGAGCCACGCTCTCGCAAGCTTCCCATAACGTATCAGGAGCCACGCTCTCGCAAGCTTCCCATAACGTATCAGGAGCCACGCTCTCACAAGCTTCCCATAACGTATCAGGAGCCACGCTCTCACAAGCTTCCCATAACGTATCAGGAGCCACAGTCTCGCATGCTTCCCATAACGTATCAGGAGTCACGCTCTCACAAGCTTCCCATAACTTATCAGGAGCCACGGTCTCGCAAGCTTCCCATAACGTATCAGGAGCCACGGTCTCACAAGCTTCCCATAACGTATCAGGAGCCACGCTCTCACAAGCTTCCCATAACGTATCAGGAGCCACGCTCTCACAAGCTTCCCATAACGTATCAGGAGCCACGGTCTCACAAGCTTCCCATAACGTATCAGGAGCCACGCTCTCACAAGCTTTTCATAACGTATCAGGAGCCACGCTCTCACAAGCTTCCCATAACGTATCAGGAGCCACGCTCTCGCAAGCTTCCCATAACGTATCAGGAGCCACGGTCTCACAAGCTTCCCATAACGTATCAGGAGCCACGCTCTCACAAGCTTCCCATAACGTATCAGGAGCCACGCTCTCACAAGCTTCCCATAACGTATCAGGAGCCACGCTCTCGCAAGCTTCCCATAACGTATCAGGAGCCACGCTCTCACAAGCTTCCCATAACGTATCAGGAGCCACGCTCTCACAAGCTTCCCATAACGTATCAGGAGCCACGCTCTCACAAGCTTCCCATAACGTATCAGGAGCCACGCTCTCACAAGCTTCCCATAACGTATCAGGAGCCACGCTCTCACAAGCTTCCCATAACGTATCAGGAGCCACGCTCTCACAAGCTTCCCATAACGAATCAGGAGCCAAGCTCTCACAAGCTTCCCATAACGTATCAGGAGCCACGCTCTCGCAAGCTTCCCATAACGTATCAGGAGCCACGCTCTCGCAAGCTTCCCATAACATATCAGGAGCCAAGCTCTCACAAGCTTCCCATAACGTATCAGGAGCCACGCTCTCACGAGCTTCCCATAACATATCAGGAGCCAAGCTCTCACAAGCTTCCCATAACGTATCAGGAGCCACGCTCTCACAAGCTTCCCATAACGTATCAGGAGCCACGCTCTCGCAAGCTTTCCATAACGTATCAGGAGCCACGCTCTCGCAAGCTTCCCATAACGTATCAGGAGCCACGCTCTCGCAAGCTTCCCATAACGTATCAGGAGCCACGCTCTCGCAAGCTTCCCATAACGTATCAGGAGCCACGCTCTCGCAAGCTTCCCATAACGTATCAGGAGCCACGCTCTCGCAAGCTTCCCATAACGTATCAGGAGCCACGCTCTCGCAAGCTTCCCATAACGTATCAGGAGCCACGCTCTCGCAAGCTTCCCATAACGTATCAGGAGCCACGCTCTCGCAAGCTTCCCATAACGTATCAGGAGCCACGCTCTCACAAGCTTCCCATAACATCGTCTCAGAAGCCACTTCAACAAACGATTAAATAATCACCGGACACAAAAATGCTGTCATAAATTATGTATACATAAAGGTAGGAAAATTGACTTACCTGACAACTGGTGTGTAACCTGACGCGCGATGACCTGTTTATCCACGCTTTCCTGTAAAGGAAATTAAAGAAATTTATCATTGGCGTCCATTTCGCTCCGCCATCAATTAGCATCTGATTCTTCGTAGAATAATTTATTAATGAACATTGAAATTATATAACTTCAGTCGACACAAGACTGAAGATACCGAGGAACAAGGGTAGAGTCGGTAGGGGACACCCAGATTATTATTATTATTATAATCAAAAAGAAGCGCTAAGCCACAAGGACTATACAGCAGGGGACACCCAGAGACGAGTGGAGCAGCAGGTACAATCACAGGGCCACTCATAGTACCCCATAATCAAACATATTAGCCCAAAACAAGACATTCCACATTCACACTTACCTTATCAGGACGGTAGAACAAGAGTGTCATCATCATACGCTGCTCTGGACTCTCACTAACCATCATCTCACCTGCAAAAGTTATTCCTTCATCACTTCTGACAAGGCAAGATTAATTCCCAGTTAATATACAGGGTGACCACAAAAACACTCCCTGATATCAAACAGGTATAATATGTAACTTTATTGTAATAATCTTTCACAGTTAGTAGCTTCAGATGCAGGATTTCATTCAGTTTCATGTGGTATAAAGTAGCATTAAAGGCGCTTAATGTGCGCCCCTCTGGTTGCTCGGCAAACATCTATGTGATAGTCCAGTTCGGTCCAGACGCTCTGCAGAATATCTGGTGTTATCATGCGATCTGCTTCGGTGATCGAAATTTTCAGCTCCTCCAGGGTTGCAGGTAGTGGTGGTACGTAAACTGTGCTCTTCACGTACCCCGAAAGAGAGAAGTCACAAACAATTAGGTCTGGTGACCTCTGCAAGTGGCCTACGAGGTCACCAGACCTGTTTGTGAAGAGCACAGTTTACGTACCACCACTACCTGCAACACTGGAGGAGCTGAAAATTTCGATCACTGAAGCAGATCGCATGATAACACCAGATATTCTGCAGAGCGTCTGGACCGAACTGAACTATCACATCGATGTTTGCCGAGCAACCAGAGGGGCGCACATTAAGCGCCTTTAATGCTGCACTATACCACATGAAACTGAATGAAATCCTGCATCTGAAGCTACTAACTGTGAAAGATTATTACAATAAAGTTACATGTTATACCTGTTTGAAATGAGTATTATTTATAAAAAAAATATAAAGTTTAGATCTACAAATTAGGATTTATCCTTAAGGAGTTAATACAGCGCAATTATTATTATTATAATCAAGGGGGAAGCGCTAAACCCGGAGGATTATACAGCGCCTGGGGGGGGGATGTGGAAGGCATTCAGGCTTAATTCGGGGAACTGGAGCACAGATCCAATTCCCTAAATCAAGAGCCCCTCACCAACATCAAGGAACCTTCCTTGAGGGGAATACAACGCAAAACATAAAACTGAATTATTAGATGGAATTCAATACTTCGCAAAAATACTGAAATTTCTTTAAAGATTTTAACCAGAGAAACAATATAATTATCCATGATTATTAATCACTTAAAAGCTTAGCAAGAAGCTAATTTATATATAATAATCATTGGGGAGCGTTAAACCCGTAGGATTATGCAGCGCATGTGGGGGGGGGGAAGGAAGATATTCAGGATCAATTCAGGGAACTGTAGCACAGATCCAGTTCCATAGATCAAGAGCCCCTCACCCAGCAAGAAACACTGGCGACAACGTTCACTGTGAGAGTAAACAGTAAATAGCATTTACTGGCGAGTATTTTGGTAAGTTTTCTTTCCCCGGGCTCATCCTGGCATTAAAAACACCGAAAAGGTGCTAAACGAGATCACATCACTCAGTGGCATGTACATACATCAAGCACTCGGTGGCATGTTAGGTAAGACACATATGCAACAGTTAGGTATCTTTATTTTGAAACGTTTCGCCTACACAGTAGGCTTCTTCAGTCGAGTACAGAAAAGTTGATAGAAGCAGAAGATACTTGAAGACGATGTAATCAGTCCATCACCCTTAAAGTTTTGAGGTGGTCAGTCCCTCAGTCTGGAGAAGAGCATTGTTCCGTTGTCTGAAACAATATGAAGTTGAAGTGACAGAATCGGGCCTTATATAGTGCCAGGAGGCGAGACGTAGGTTGATTTGGGAGGGCAGGACCTTCTCAAACCCAGCCGTTCTCACTAGTAGAGGACCTGCCCTCCCAAATCAACCTACGTCTCACCTCCTGGCACTATATAAGGCCCGATTCTGTCACTTCAACTTCATATTGTTTCAGACAACGGAACAATGCTCTTCTCCAGACTGAGGGACTGACCACCTCAAAACTTTAAGGGTGATGGACTGATTACATCGTCTTCAAGTATCTTCTGCTTCTATCAACTTTTCTGTACTCGACTGAAGAAGCCTACTGTGTAGGCGAAACGTTTCAAAATAAAGATACCTAACTGTTGCATATGTGTCTTACCTAACAATCTGTCGGTATTTTATACCATTTTAATGTTCACTCGGTGGCATGCACATACATCAAGCACTCGGTGGCATGCACATACATCAAGCACTCGGTGGCATGCACATACATCAAGCACTCGGTGGCATGCACATACATCAAGCACTCGGTGGCATGTACATACATCAAGCACTCGGTGGCATGTACATACATCAAGCACTCGGTGGCATGTACATACATCAAGCACTCGGTGGCATGCACATACATCAAGCACTCGGTGGCATGCACATACATCAAGCACTCGGTGGCATGTACATACATCAAGCACTCGGTGGCATGTACATACATCAAGCACTCGGTGGCATGCACATACATCAAGCACTCGGTGGCATGCACATACATCAAGCACTCGGTGGCATGTACATACATCAAGCACTCGGTGGCATGCACATACATCAAGCACTCGGTGACATGCACATACATCAAGCACTCGGTGGCATGTACATACATCAAGCACTCGGTGGCATGCACATACATCAAGCACTCGGTGGCATGCACATACATCAAGCACTCGGTGGCATGCACATACATCAAGCACTCGGTGGCATGTACATACATCAAGCACTCGGTGGCATGTACATACATCAAGCACTCGGTGGCATGTACATACATCAAGCACTCGGTGGCATGCACATACATCAAGCACTCGGTGGCATGTATATACATCAAGCACTCGGTGGCATGCACATACATCAAGCACTCGGTGGCATGCACATACATCAAGCACTCGGTGGCATGTACATACATCAAGCACTCGGTGGCATGCACATACATCAAGCACTCGGTGGCATGTACATACATCAAGCACTCGGTGGCATGCACATACATCAAGCACTCGGTGGCATGCACATACATCAAGCACTCGGTGGCATGCACATACATCAAGCACTCGGTGGCATGTACATACATCAAGCACTCGGTGGCATATACATACATCAAGCACTCGGTGGCATGCACATACATCAAGCACTCGGTGGCATGCACATACATCAAGCACTCGGTGGCATGTACATACATCAAGCACTCGGTGGCATGCACATACATCAAGCACTCGGTGGCATGCACATACATCAAGCACTCGGTGGCATGCACATACATCAAGCACTCGGTGGCATGTACATACATCAAGCACTCGGTGGCATGCACATACATCAAGCACTCGGTGGCATGCACATACATCAAGCACTCGGTGGCATGTACATACATCAAGCACTCGGTGGCATGCACATACATCAAGCACTCGGTGGCATGTACATACATCAAGCACTCGGTGGCATGCACATACATCAAGCACTCGGTGGCATGTACATACATCAAGCACTCGGTGGCATGCACATACATCAAGCACTCGGTGGCATGTACATACATCAAGCACTCGGTGGCATGCACATACATCAAGCACTCGGTGGCATGTACATACATCAAGCACTCGGTGGCATGTACATACATCAAGCACTCGGTGGCATGCACATACATCAAGCACTCGGTGGCATGTACATACATCAAGCACTCGGTGGCATGCACATACATCAAGCACTCGGTGGCATGCACATACATCAAGCACTCGGTGGCATGCACATACATCAAGCACTCGGTGGCATGTACATACATCAAGCACTCGGTGGCATGCACATACATCAAGCACTCGGTGGAATGCACATACATCAAGCACTCGGTGGCATGTACATACATCAAGCACTCGGTGACATGCACATACATCAAGCACTCGGTGGCATGTACATACATCAAGCACTCGGTGACATGTACATACATCAAGCACTCGGTGGCATGTACATACATCAAGCACTCGGTGGCATGTACATACATCAAGCACTCGGTGACATGCACATACATCAAGCACTCGGTGGCATGTACATACATCAAGCACTCGGTGGCATGCACATACATCAAGCACTCGGTGGCATGTACATACATCAAGCACTCGGTGGCATGCACATACATCAAGCACTCGGTGGCATGTACATACATCAAGCACTCGGTGGCATGCACATACATCAAGCACTCGGTGGCATGCACATACATCAAGCACTCGGTGGCATGCACATACATCAAGCACTCGGTGGCATGTACATACATCAAGCACTCGGTGGCATGCACATACATCAAGCACTCGGTGGCATGTACATACATCAAGCACTCGGTGGCATGCACATACATCAAGCACTCGGTGGCATGCACATACATCAAGCACTCGGTGGCATGTACATACATCAAGCACTCGGTGGCATGCACATACATCAAGCACTCGGTGGCATGTACATACATCAAGCACTCGGTGGCATGTACATACATCAAGCACTCGGTGGCATGCACATACATCAAGCACTCGGTGGCATGTATATACATCAAGCACTCGGTGGCATGCACATACATCAAGCACTCGGTGGCATGCACATACATCAAGCACTCGGTGGCATGCACATACATCAAGCACTCGGTGGCATGCACATACATCAAGCACTCGGTGGCATGTACATACATCAAGCACTCGCTGGCATGTACATACATCAAGCACTCGGTGGCATGCACATACATCAAGCACTCGGTGGCATGTACATACATCAAGCACTCGGTGGCATGTACATACATCAAGCACTCGGTGGCATGCACATACATCAAGCACTCGGTGGCATGTACATACATCAAGCACTCGGTGGCATGCACATACATCAAGCACTCGGTGGCATGTACATACATCAAGCACTCGGTGGCATGTACATACATCAAGCACTCGGTGGCATGCACATACATCAAGCACTCGGTGGCATGTACATACATCAAGCACTCGGTGCATGTACATACATCAAGCACTCGGTGGCATGTACATACATCAAGCACTCGGTGGCATGCACATACATCAAGCACTCGGTGGCATGTACATACATCAAGCACTCGGTGGCATGCACATACATCAAGCACTCGGTGGCATGTACATACATCAAGCACTCGGTGGCATGTACATACATCAAGCACTCGGTGGCATGCACATACATCAAGCACTCGGTGGCATGTACATACATCAAGCACTCGGTGGCATGCACATACATCAAGCACTCGGTGGCATGCACATACATCAAGCACTCGGTGCATACATACATCAAGCACTCGGTGGCATGCACATACATCAAGCACTCGGTGGCATGTACATACATCAAGCACTCGGTGGCATGCACATACATCAAGCACTCGGTGGCATGCACATACATCAAGCACTCGGTGGCATGCACATACATCAAGCACTCGGTGGTGCACATACATCAAGCATGCATGTACATACATCAAGCACTCGGTGGGTGGCATGCACATACATCAAGCACTCGGTGGCATGCACATACATCAAGCACTCGGTGGCATGTACATACATCAAGCACTCGGTGGCATGCACATACATCAAGCACTCGGTGGCATGCACATACATCAAGCACTCGGTGGCATGCACATACATCAAGCACTCGGTGGCATGCACATACATCAAGCACTCGGTGGCATGCACATACATCAAGCACTCGGTGGCATGCACATACATCAAGCACTCGGTGGCATGCACATACATCAAGCACTCGGTGGCATGCACATACATCAAGCACTCGGTGGCATGCACATACATCAAGCACTCGGTGGCATGCACATACATCAAGCACTCGGTGGCATGCACATACATCAAGCACTCGGTGGCATGCACATACATCAAGCACTCGGTGGCATGCACATACATCAAGCACTCGGTGGCATGCACATACATCAAGCACTCGGTGGCATGTACATACATCAAGCACTCGGTGGCATGCACATACATCAAGCACTCGGTGGCATGCACATACATCAAGCACTCGGTGGCATGCACATACATCAAGCACTCGGTGGCATGCACATACATCAAGCACTCGGTGGCATGCACATACATCAAGCACTCGGTGGCATGTACATACATCAAGCACTCGGTGGCATGCACATACATCAAGCACTCGGTGGCATGCACATACATCAAGCACTCGGTGGCATGTACATACATCAAGCACTCGGTGGCATGTACATACATCAAGCACTCGGTGGCATGCACATACATCAAGCACTCGGTGGCATGTACATACATCAAGCACTCGGTGGCATGCACATACATCAAGCACTCGGTGGCATGCACATACATCAAGCACTCGGTGGCATGTACATACATCAAGCACTCGGTGGCATGCACATACATCAAGCACTCGGTGGCATGTACATACATCAAGCACTCGGTGGCATGCACATACATCAAGCACTCGGTGGCATGTACATACATCAAGCACTCGGTGGCATGCACATACATCAAGCACTCGGTGGAATGCACATACATCAAGCACTCGGTGGAATGCACATACATCAAGCACTCGGTGGAATGCACATACATCAAGCACTCGGTGGCATGCACATACATCAAGCACTCGGTGGCATGCACATACATCAAGCACTCGGTGGCATGCACGTCATCAAGCCCAGCTGCTCCCTAAGTATGTTAAGAGGTCCCAGTACCAGTCTCAAACCGATGATTACCATTCACACAGCTAGAAATATGTCTTGTTAGGAGTGTGCTCGCCACCATTGCTATGAAAGCTAGCATTATAATCATGGGGAGCGTTAAACCCGTAGGATTACAAAGCTAGCATTAAATTAAGCGAATATTCAGTGAAGAGCTAGAAACCCTGTGCATATTATTATTATAATCAAGAGGGAAGCGCTAAACCCGGAGGATTATACAGCGCCTGGGGGGGGATGTGGAAGGCATTCAGGCTTAATTCGGGGAACTGGAGCACAGATCCAATTCCCTAAATCAAGAGCCCCTCACCAACATCAAGGAACCTTCCTTGAGGGGACCCTGTGCATAAATACCTTCTGAATCTCACTTGTATAATGAATAACTAAAGTATAATGAATACTTATCAATGCTCAGTGGAGACAAGTTCAGAAAATTAATTAATGTGTATAATAAGACCCTTTCTGGGGTCGTCTTCTGCGGAAGAGGATCCCATAGGAGTGGAAATATACAGACCCATTAGTCTCCCGAGTCTGTGTCTCCATGTGAGTTATTATCGAGCAAACACTTGTGCAAATATTTTAGTCAAATATATCTCTGCTCATCATTTGTATATTAAATGTAAAATAAAACTGAAAAAAAAATGTACACGTTATCCATATTGTAAACCGCAGGTTTATTCTTACCTCTTATGTGTTATAACTGTATCATACCATCAAGGTTTTATATATAATATTTCGGACGGTGCTACACCTCAGATCACTACGTCACTCAACACAGTAATGATCAGTGACGTTGTTAAGCTGAGGCAGCTGCACCAACACCTTCCCTCAACACCTTCAAACTGCTTATTCGTACATAAATGGTCGTTTACGCTATTATATTAACGTTGCTTTAAGCTCCTAAGCATTTTTTTTGCTACAAGTCTGACACTATTTTAGAAAAAAACATTTATAATATTTATATCAGTAATCTTAGACTAATTAAGCCATTTTTCTGGATATCTGCTGTGTTTAAGGTTAAGTAATAAGTTCGAAACTCCCGCAACACCAGCCAGTTATATTTACTACTGCGTCTTGTTCTTCCTGAATATAATCGACAGGATTAAATTAGATCTCTTAACAGGGATGTATTAACCTGAAACGGAAATCTCTGAGAATATTAAAATAGTTACAACCTCTTGATAGGCAGTGAGGCGATCGTTGTATCACAGACACGTGTGCTGTAGCTTTGGGGGGGGGGGGGAGGCACAGTGTGTGTGTGTGTGTGTGTGTGTGTGTGTGTGTGTGTGTGTGTGTGTGTGTGTGTGTGTGTGTGTGTGTGTGTGTGTACTCACCTATTTGTGGTTGCAGGGATCGAGACTCGGCTCTTGGTCGCTACTAGGTCCTCTCTCTCCCTGCTCCATGAACTTTATCATACCATCTCTGGAGCATTCTGTCTGTCCACCTTATCTACTCGCAGAATTTTGTATGTCGTTATCATGCCTCCCCTGACCCTCCTGTCCTCTAGAGTCGTCAGGCCGATTTCCCTTAACCTTTCGTCGTAGGACATTCCCCTGAGCTCCGGAACTAGTCTTGTTGCAAACCTTTGCACTTTCTCTAATTTCCTGACGTGCTTGACCAGGTGTGGCCGTGTGGGTTCCAAACTGGTGCTGCATACTCCAGTATGGGCCTGACGTACACGGTGTACAGTGTCTTGAAAGATTCCTTACTGAGGTGTCGGAACGCTGTTCTTAGGTTTGCCAGGCGCCCATATGCTGCAGCAGTTATCTGGTTGATGTGTGCTTCCGGAGATGTGCTCGGTGTTATACTCACCCCAAGATCTTTTTCCTTGAGTGAGGTTTGCAGTCTTTGGCCCCCTAGCCTATACTCTGCGGTCTTCTTTGCTCTTCCCCGATCTTCATGACTTTGCATATGGCGGTGTGTACACACACACACACACATATATTTTATATATATATATATATATATATATATATATATATATATATATATATATATATATATATATATATATATATAATATATATGTGTGTGTGTGTGTGTGTCGTGCCGAACATGTAAAACTTGCGATCTTGGCTTAAATAGCAACGCTCATCTTGTCATATAACACAAGTGAAAATTTCTGTATGCAATAATTTCGTAAAAGTCATTCTGAATCTAACGAAAAAAATATATTTCATTGTGTTTGTTTAGTATTAAATTATTGTAAACTTATCTAAAATATATTGAGTTGGATTCGGCTAAAATAAATTGCGCTTGTTATAATAAGGTTAGGTAAGTTTCCTAAGGTTCTTTTGGTACGAAATTATTAATTTTTGCATTAACATAAATGAAAAAAATACATCTTTAAACGTATAAAATTTTAGAAAGGACTTAATTTTAAATGAGTTCTTGCTAATTGACCAGTTTTACCTATTCGGCACGACATATATATATATATATATATATAAGCGCGATGCAGGTCAGCCAAAACGTTCAGTAAATAGAAATTATATTTTAAAATGGTTTCTGTGTGTTTTAGTTTTTAAAAAATAAAAAAAAGGCGATGTAAATTCAAAATTCTGCACCAGAAGTAACCCAACAGTCTGATGGAACTTTCCTAGAGACACTGCGCAGAGAGAAGAAACATGTTTATGACGACGCTTCAGTTTTCCTATATGCAGGTTGTATATTGTTCCAGTCACGGTATTGTTCCAGTCACGGTATTGTTCCAGTCACGGCATTGTTCCAGTCACGGCATTGTTCCAGTCACGGTATTGTTCCAGTCACGGTATTGTTCCAGTCACGGTATTGTTCCAGTCACGGCATTGTTCCAGTCACGGCATTGTTCCAGTCACGGTATTCCAGTCACGGTATTGTTCCAGTCACGGTATTGTTCCAGTCACGGTATTGTTCCAGTCACGGTATTGGTCCAGTCACGGTATTGTTCCAGTCACTGTATTGTTCCAGTCACGGTATTGTTACAGCCACGGTATTGTTCCAGTCACGGCATTGTTCCAGTCACGGTATTGTTCCAGTCACGTTATTGTTACAGCCACGGTATTGTTCCAGCCACGGTATTGTTCCAGTCACGGTATTGTTCCAGTCACGGTATTGTTCCAGTCACGGTATTGTTCGTCACAGTATTGTTCCAGTCACGGTATTGTTAGTCACGGTATTGTTAGTCACGGTATTCTTCCAGTCACAGTATTGTTCCAGTCAGAGTATTGTTCCAGTCACGGTATTGTTCCAGTCACGGCATTGTTCCAGTCACGGCATTGTTCCAGTCACGGCATTGTTCCAGTCACGGTACTGTTCCAGCCAGGGTATTGTTCCAGTCACGGTATTGTTCCAGCCAGGGTACTGTTCCAGCCACGGTATTGTTCCAGTCACGGTACTTTTCCAGCCACGGTATTGTTCCAGTCATGGTATTGTTCCAGTCACGGTATTCTGCCAGTCACGATATTGTTCCAGCCACGGTATTGTTCCAGCCACGTTATTGCTCCAGCCAAGGTATTGTGCCAGTCACGGTATTGTTGCAGTCACAGTATTGTTCCAGCTATGGTATTGTTCCAGCCACGGTATTGTGCCAGTCACGGTGTTCAAGCCACGGTATTGTTCCAGCCACGGTATTGTGCCAGTCAAGGTATTGTTCCAGCCACGGTACTGTGCCAGTCACGGTATTGTTCCAGCCTCGGTATTGTTCCATCCACAGTATTGTTCCAGCCACGGTATTGTTAGTCAAGGTATTGTTCCAGTCACGGTATTGTTAGTCACGGTATTGTTAGTCACGGTATTCTTCCAGTCACAGTATTGTTCCAGTCACAGTATTGTTCCAGTCACGGTATTGTTCCAGTCACGGCATTGTTCCAGCCAGGGTACTGTTCCAGCCACGGTATTGTTCCAGTCACGGTACTGTTCCAGCCACGGTATTGTTCCAGTCATGGTATTGTTCCAGTCACGGTATTCTGCCAGTCACGGTATTCGTCACAGTATTGTTCCAGTCACGGTATTGTTAGACACAGTATTGTTCCAGCCACAGTATTGTTCCAGCCACGGTATTGTGCCAGTCACGGCGTTGTTCCAGCCACGGTATTGTTCCAGTCAAGGTATTGTTCCAGTCACGGTATTCTAGTCACGGTATTGTTCCAGTCACGGTATTGTTCCAGCCAAGGTATTATCTGGAGATTTTATCTGGAGAGAGTTCCGGGGGTCAACGCCCCCGCGGCCCGGTCTGTGACCAGGCCTCCTTAGGTCAGTGTCCCAGGATGCGACCCACACCAGTCGACTAACACCCAGGTACCCATTTTACTGATGGGGAACATAGACAACAGGTGGAAAGAAACACGTCCAATGTTTCTACTCTGGCTGGGAATCGAACCCAGGCCCTCACCGTGTGAAGCGAGAGCGTTAACCACCAGGCCACCAGAGCCCCTGGTGTGCCAGTCACGGTATTGTTCCAGCCACGGTATTGTGCCAGTCACGGTATTGTTCCAGTCACGGTATTGTGCCAGTCACCGTATTGTTCCAGTCACGGTATTGTGCCAGTCACGATATTGTTCCAGCCACGGTATTGTTCCAGCCACGTTATTGCTCCAGCCAAGGTATTGTGCCAGTCACGGTATTGTTGCAGTCACAGTATTGTTCCAGCTATGGTATTGTTCCAACCACGGTATTGTGCCAGTCACGGTGTTCAAGCCACGGTATTGTTCCAGCCACGGTATTGTGCCAGTCAAGGTATTGTTCCAGCCACGGTACTGTGCCAGTCACGGTATTGTTCCAGCCTCGGTATTGTTCCATCCACAGTATTGTTCCAGCCACGGTATTGTTAGTCAAGGTATTGTTCCAGTCACGGTATTGTTTCAGCCACGGTATTGTTCCAGTCACGGTATTGTTCCAGCCACGGTATTGTTCCAGTCACGGTATTGTTGCAGCCACGGTATTGTTAGTCACGGTATTGTTCCAGTCACAGTATTGTTCGTCACGGTAGTGTTCCAGCCACGGTATTGTTCCAGCCACGGTATTGTTCCAGCCACGGTATTGTTCCAGCCTCGGTATTGTTCCAGCCTCGGTATTGTTCCAGCCTCGGTATTGTTCCAGCCACGGTATTGTTCCAGCCACGGTATTGTGCCAGTCAAGGTATTGTTCCAGCCACGTTAGTGTGCCAGTCACGGTATTGTTCCAGCCTCGGTATTGTTCCATCCACAGTATTGTTCCAGCCACGGTATTGTTCCAGTCACGGTATTGTTCCAGCCACGGTATTGTTCCAGTCACGGTATTGTTGCAGCCACGGTATTGTTAGTCACGGTAGTGTTCCAGTCACGGTATTGTTCCAGCCACGGTATTGTTCCAGCCACGGTATTGTTCCAGCCACGGTATTGTTCCAGCCACGGTATTGTTCCAGTCACGGTATTGTTTCAGTCACGGTATTGTTCGTCACGGTATTGTTCCAGCCACGGTATTGTTCCAGCCACGGTATTGTTCCAGCCACGGTATTGTTCGTCACGGTAGTGTTCCAGCCACGGTATTGTTCCAGCCACGGTATTGTTCCAGCCACGGTATTGTTCCAGCCACGGTATTGTTCCAGCCACGGTATTGTTCCAGCCACGGTATTGTTCCAGCCACGGTATTGTTCCTTGTTATTCTTTAACCTTGAAAAATTTTGCATAATGTACTTTAAATTAAGCCATTCAAACGCAAGGTTATTTAATATTATTAACATCATTGATATGTGAATTTCCTGAGGTTCCGACTGATGTGAGAACGTAATACAAAACTTAGAGGCGTTTCGGTCACTTAGAGTTGCGAGAGAGAGACGACACGAAGAATTCCGTAACCCTAGTTTTATTTACCCGGGTTGATAAATTAGACACACGTGCAACATTTGGGTATCTTTAATGAGGAATCTTTTCGCCACACAGATACCCAAATGTTGCACATGTGTCTAATTTATCAACTTGTCGGTTCTCTGAACCATTTATTTACATTTACCCCGGTACACACAAGCATCTTGGTAGTTGCACCTTCAGACTCTGAGAGGCTGATTATCTCCAGCTCAACTTCCTGAAGAGACCTATGACTCGAAAGATGTTCTGAGCCTCCAGCAGCTTCATGAGCTGCATATCAACTCCAGCACGAGCCTCAAGAACTGTTGCTCAATGCACTCAAGAAACCTAACACCTGCAGCTTAATACCCTATGTTACGAACACAGGTGTAATCTTGTGGCCTGTGCACCTGCTTGTAGCACGATTAACCAAGACAGGACTGAGAAACTAGCAAAAGTCAGCAGTGGGTAAATACTTACATATTTCTTCACAAAAAACAGCATGCATGTATATGTTTATACACTATATACAAAGCAAGTATACATGCAAGACACACAATGAGAACTGTATGACCAGACTTGAAGTCTGCCAGTGTTGATTCACGAGTCCCTAACATTGCTTCACTATTTTGGCGGTCTTCCTTGTGATTGGCTGGTATAACAGTGGGGCTGGTACTTCTGTACTCTTAAACTGCTGGTTTACTGGTCGGAGGGCATGTCTATATATGTGTGTGACATGAGCCGAGTCAAATGTGACGTCCTCCTAGCATGCCACTCCCTCAAAAGCTCCAAGAGCTGTAAGGTAACACTAAAGAATTACAGAGGCTAGAGCTCAACCCATTCACTGAAAATATTTATGTATATACACAGCATACAGGACCTACTGCCATACATCGAGAGGAAACAGCTACTGTAACCATGTCTTCAATTTTGACCAATTTCTATATTTTCATCTCTACCTGCTGTATAGTCCTTGTGGCTTAGCGCTTCTTTTTGATTATAATAATAGTTCATCTCTACCTAATCATTAAACATGGAAGGAGCAGGCATTAACTCATGACCCAGGACCACACTTGCTTTACTTTCACCAGAGTTTGCTTGTAGTCCAGTCAAGCGAGAATATATGAAGCCAGTATCTGACACTTTAGTGGTGCCGACAACAATGTTCCTTTGTCACAACCATTGTAGTAACTTTCCTAGCATTTGTTTTTATAACGCTCTTTGGGCCACTTTTCTTAAAAGTGTTCCATTTGTTTGGAAGCTATGCATACAGGATTGTGAACATCAATACTTGGTGGATATATCCTGTCTGCAACAATGTTCACAGTGTTTTGTGGGTGAAATTCTGGATTCTTCTTATCTACATGGAATTGAAGTTTGTGGCTAATACTTTCTCGGTCTTTTGCATCTGCTGTTAGAAATGCTCAAGACATGGGCACTAAACTTGTATGTGAGCACTCCGTGAGGAAGATGTCTTGATCAGCAGAAGCCCATGCAAGATACATCTTGCCTGATGCAAGATACATCTTGCATGATGCAAGATACATCTTGCATGATGCAAGATACATCTTGCATGATGCAAGATACATCTTGCATGATGCAAGATACATCTGGCATGATGCAAGATACATCTGGCATGATGCAAGATACATCTGGCATGATGCAAGATACATCTGGCATGATGCAAGATACATCTGGCATGATGCAAGATACATCTGGCATGATGCAAGATACATCTGGCATGATGCAAGATACATCTGGCATGATGCAAGATACATCTGGCATGATGCAAGATACATCTGGCATGATGCAAGATACATCTTGCATGATGCAAGATACATCTTGCATGATGCAAGATACATCTTGCATGATGCAAGACACATCTTGTACGACGCAAGATACATCTTGCATGGGGCTTCTGGTGATCAAAACATCTTCCTCCCCGAGTGCTCACATACAAGTTTAGTGCCCATGTCTTGAGAGTTTCTGGTCTTAAAGTGATTCCAATGACTCCTTAAAACCCGTGACCATACTGCTTACAGATGTTTTCATCCATATATCATTCTAAACTACTCCGTTGCAAAGTCCATGAATATGGGGAATCACGTTAACACCTTCTAGGAAATATTTCCACACCTTTGTAGGCATTATTTGAACTGATATAAGATAACTTCACTGATAAGTGTGGAAGTATATCAGGAAACGTGTAGTGATTCCTAAAACTCACAGGTTTTGAAGTATGGGAAGCGTTACACTCCTGAGACAATATTACAGTGGATACACAACTATTTACTCTCAGGGGTAAATTCTCATTTAGTATTCTCATTCGATGTAAATCTGCGAAGTATGAAAAGTTGCTAATGACCAATGATGGAGAGTAAGTACCTGGTAGCTGGGTCACCATTCTTAGGAAACCCCCCCGTCAAGGGAAGTTCGTTGAAGCTGGTGAGGGGCTCTTGATTTAGGGAATTGGATCTGTGCTCCGGCTCCCTGAATTGAGTCTGAATATCTTCCATCTCCCCCCCAACATGTGCTGTATAATCCTACGGGTTTAGCGCTCCCCCATGATTATAATAATTAGGAAACATACACAACCACCACCGTATATAGCCTTGGGTCAACCAATACACCAGAAAACACACCAAGAAATATCATAACAGTAATAAAAATGCAACAAATAATAACTTTTTTACTTGTGTTCCTAATTACTAACGTGTTGCAGAACTGCAGGTTGACCCTCGTTGGTACAGTCCAGCCAACAGTGTTCTTACCTAACATAAATGATCGCCTCCTAAATCAAGTGCATTTTGCTTCATTTCAATGACCCCTTAAGTGAGGGGCTCTTGATCTAGGGAATTGGATATGTGCTCCAGTTCTTTGAATTAAACCTGAATACCTTCCACCCCCCCCTGCCACATGCGCTGTATAATGCTACTGGTTAAGCGCTCCCCCATGATTATAATAGTTCATTTCACTGAAGCAATTCCTTTAGTAACTTACCAATCATTTTCAGAGAGAGGGATGGTGGTTCTAGTCTTGTCAACAATGCAGACTCAGCCAACCATCACAGCTCGTAGCAAGCCTAAAATAATTGAACATAATCACACAAATGAGAGAGTTGATAATTTTTACAAGATGTATTTCCTAAGTTAATGCAGAAAAAGCTGAGAGATGGCCTCTGTGTGGTCTTCTACGGAGGTGTCAATGCTGCTACCATCGACTCCTGGATTATTCGTTGGGCAAACCAGAAAAAAAAGCACAGGTTAAAGGGAGCTGTACAAGAGATAATTTATGCAGGGTTTATGTATAGGAATGATCAGGTGGTGGGTAGAGTCACTGCTCCACAATTCTCCCGTACCCTGAGGTCTACGATTTGCAGTGTCTGATATCTCCAATCCTGCTGTGACCCATACAGCAGTAGCTGACGAGGTTGGTGACACTAAGGTATGCAATGTGCACTGGCAATTAAACAAGAATACTCATACCACTGCAATCAACCATTGTCCCTGAGCTTAATATTCTCACTAATAATTAAGAATGAAAGTTTTGGATAACGCCTAAAAACTGTCTTCAAATTTTCCTAAAAAAAAAAAAGTATTTAGACAAAAAATGAATGATAATTATTTCTGTTACTAATATAAATTGCCAGTTTTCGACCTGGTGAAGCAGCGAGTTTGTTCTTCCAACTGAAGCAAAAATTATATATCTCGGGTATGTGTATCAGGAGTCTTACCGGAAGGAATACTTTGTCATTGTAGCTAATTTATTGTTCCTTTGTGGTACGACCTACCCCACCATAGTGCCCCGTGGCCTAGTGGCTAAAGCTCTCGCTTCACACGGCTGGTGTCTGGGTTCGATTCCCAGCGAGGGTAGAAACATTGCAAGTTTTTCCTTACACCGGTTGTCTATGTTCACAATAAGTAAACTGGGTACCTGGGTTTTAGTGGACTGGTGTGGGTGGCATCCTGGGACAAAACTGACCTAATTTACAGGAAATGGTCAGCATAACAAGCGGCTTTCTACATAGTAGTGTGTCACTGATGTCAGCTATGGTCTGTATACCTTGTACACGTACTGGTAGAAATATATTATAATAGTTGATAAAAAAAATAACAGGGTTAATAAAGAAAAACAAAATGGTCTTAAGAAAGCTGAATTCTGAAAAATTCTGTAACTGGGTAGTTATTATATTATGAATTATTTATATCAGGATCGAAACTATATTTATCTAGACAGGTAGAAATGCCCTATAAGGCCGATTATGTCAGCTATTAGTACTCTCAGTCATAAACATTTTTGTAAATTTATTCTGCCTATAATATCTTAAGTAACAACTGATTGTTATTTTCTATTTAATGGGAAGGTTTATAGACAGTGAGATTGGACTGCAAAGGAGAAATTTTTGGGACCTATTTTGGCCTGTGCTTCCCATGTTCGTGAGTTAGAATTGTTGCCTAAGTGTCCATCTGAATCTAAGTCACCATTACCTCGTTATCTTAACGATACATTTCTATTATCTAAATCAGTTGATCATATATGATTATTCTTGCAATATTTAAATTCACTCAAATGTTGATATCACATCTTAGGTAGAGACATGCGGAACAGAGTTCTTGACGGTTGTGTGAGCGTAAACCAAGACCTGTGTGAAAAAAAATCCTTATTTACAGTTCAAAACATTTATTAGAGTAAACGTTTCGCCCCTCGTGGCTTCTTCAGTCCTAAACGTCCTGAACTCTACCTAACTCTCGTTTCCCACATTTTCTGGGTATCACTATACCATTATTCAACACATTCTGGCTTAACTATAAAGTTTCCTTCGTCTGTACCTGTGCACTATAAATTGTGTCCCAAACCCGTAGCTTGTCACACCAGGAGTCCATCTAACTCTACA
This sequence comes from Cherax quadricarinatus, assembly GCF_038502225.1. Taxonomy (NCBI): domain Eukaryota; kingdom Metazoa; phylum Arthropoda; class Malacostraca; order Decapoda; family Parastacidae; genus Cherax; species Cherax quadricarinatus. The sequence continues at coordinate 16,561,995 of NC_091375.1, forward strand.
AGTGACCTATTTATACGTTCTTAACAAAGTTACTGCTCTGAGCCACTTAAATAATTAAGTTGTACAATTAGGAATAATTCAGGACAAGGGAGAATGAAACATTGTAACCTATAGTGCAGGAAATAATGAACAATATACAGTTCAATTCTCTTGTAAATAGAGTGGAAAAGCCATAATCGTACTATTTCCAATAGAAACTCGTGGTCAGTCTCTCTCAAAACTCCAGTGGCTAACGCGACGGTCTGAATTTTTGAGACTTTGTGATCGCGGGTTCAAACCCCACCCGTGGAATGGTTTGTTTGCAATCGTGTCATTACGATTGCGTGAGTCATGGTTCCAATAGAAACTTCCTCCTCGGAAACGATGCACAGTAGAAATTCACACTGTTTAAGAGAAAGCAAACAGATGCAACATGTCATGGAGTCAAAGATCAGGAAGAAAGTGTAGGGACGGTGGAGAGGTCAGTATATCAAGAAGTGTAGGGACGGTGGAGAGGTCAGTATATCAAAAAGTGTAGGGACGGTGGAGAGGTCAGTATATAAAGAAGTGTAGGGACGGTGGAGAGGTCAGTATATAAAGAAGTGTAGGGACGGTGGAGAGGTCAGTATATCAAGAAGTGCAGAGGCAACTGTGGCAGCAGTTTCGAAGGAGTGATCATTTACGGATTTTATCAAATATCAAGTTTATTTTCTATAAGGGTTACAATGTGGGGTTTACAGGATTTGGATATTATGTGGTTTACATGTTATAAAATACTAATTACAGAGGGGGCCACTAGGACACCTAACATGGCTAGGCATTTCGGGCAGACTTAGATTAATTCTTAACATTAAATCCTTACAGATTATGGTATTAAGGCTAAGTGACTACATTATAATTTGTCAGTTTAGCAATGTGAATGTTTTTGTTTTGGCACAATACAAGGTGTCTATATTGGAGTATCATGGGTAAACTTATGACTAGTTAGGATTTATTATTTTAAGATTAAGATTAGTATTTCTGGGTTTATAGTCAGTGGGTGAGTGAGTGTAATCGTGAACCACCAGGTGGTTATCATGTAGTTAGTTGTCGGGGTGTATCAGGGAGATAAGATGTTTTCTAAGATGTTTTCTAACTGTAGTTTTGAAAGTGATGAATGTGTCTGCAGTTCTAGAGTTTTCAGGTAGGGTGTTCCAGATTTTAGGCCCTTTGAAATACATTGAATTTTTGTGAAGGTTTAGTCGGACACGGGGAATGCCAAAGATTTTAGCTATAAAATGAAGTATGTCACAACCAGGGTGCCGCTGCACCTTGGCTGAATAACGCCCTGGTGTGGCACTATCAGTGGCACACCAGGGGGGTCGCGGCACCCTGGTGAGCGAAAACATGAAGACTCAAGGACAGTGGAAGTCGACGAGGTAAGGAACTCGGAGCCCAGGGCTACAATAGTGGTGAGGTGACTGTGGAAGTTGTGACTGCAGAGGAGATTGTAGAAGTAGATTGGAGGCCTCCTAGTAACACTAGAAAAGCCGTGGAGTGTTTCTTGGAGACTGAAATGGGAGATACCATGGCGTAAGAGAAACCATACTATCTGAGACAAGGAATTTCTCGTTCTTTCAAGAAAACTTGGCAACGGCGAGAACTGGGTGAGCCTCATTACAATTAAGGCAAGAGAAAGGTAGGCTGAAAAATGTATTATTATGGTCAGCAGCACCAGAGACGGCATTCTGCCATGGACCTGCAATATTTTGCTGGGTGGCCGAAGCACCAGCAATTTCTACATTATTGTGGTGTAGGAATCAATTCCCGTACTTGTAAACGGTGTCCTGCAATATATGCGGAGGGCGGAAGTTCATGGCAGTCAAAAATTAACCGAGATATATTGTAGGTAAAGCGTTTTTGCCTGTGGGCAGGTAGAACACAGGTGTCCACTTTAAGAATTGGGAAGTTTCGGAGCTCAAGTTGTTCCCACTATAGTGTCAGCAACTCATGTTCGGAAACCATGCCGAACACTGGCGTATGGAAGAACGAAGGTACCACTGCAGAAATTGACAGTCATATGTTTATGAATCGTTGCTAGAATATCGTCAATGGAGGTAATAAGGAAAAGATTGCGAGCCTGGCCAGCATTCTGAACCGTGATGATCAGTGCGCCACTCTTAAGAGCATGAAATGAAATATTTTGACCAACATGGTATAGGAGTGCCTTGTTGATATTCTGATCAGAACGATAGTCAGTGGGAAATATCAGTTGTAGAGTGAAAAACTTGGTCCATTGTGTACCTTGAAACGAGAGTCGAAGAATGGTTCAATAACGAGGCAGGGTCATGAGAGGCGCCCCAACAGAAAGGGATCCGGAAGGAGGAATTTCAAGGGCATAGGACTCCATGGTAAAGTTTCTATTTTGTTCAAAGAAAAAGGGGTTGGGTACGTGGAGTAACTCCTAGGAGGAATCAAAGAGATCCTATATCCCCATTCATGCCCAAGAGGGCCCCTCAGTGTGGCTGTTAGTACAGATGCGGCAAGGAACCCATGCTCTACCCTACCCTATGCTTCATGGTGGTAAACCGGCAATCCAGGGTAGCAACCTCACATTTACCGAGCCACCTCGGTGGACAAAAGAGAGGGCGGTAGGAAGCCCTCCACAAAGCATACCTCCTTTGGCTACCACCAACCCTAACCTATAGGCAGCCACCCGAGATACACCTGTCACTCAAAGAACGTCCTAAGCCCCCTCAGAACTCTGGAGGGGGAAAGGGACTTCCCTAGATGATCTAGATTGCATTGCAAGCACCACCAAATCCCTCAACAGAATGGAACGGACAACGACAGCTTTTCCCGAACCTAGGAGCTAGAATTTCTTAAGGAAGAACCCCAAAAGCAGGAAAGGTAGGAGAGGGAAGGCATGGGAAAAGGAGGAGGAATGGGAAAGGAGGAGGAATGGGAAAGGAGAGATGAGAAAAGTGAAATGGGAGTATTTAGCTTCAGTTGGAGGAAGATACTATGATGAAAACGATTGTCAGTGGGAAATATCAGTTGTAGAGTGGAAAACTTGGTCCATTGTGTACCTTGAAAGGAGCTTCGAAGAATGGTCCAATAACGAGGCAGAGTTATGAGAGAAAGGAGGAGGGATGAGAAACGTGAAGTAAGGGTACTTGGGTTTGGTTGGAGGAAGACCGAAAGGTCAAATTCCTCAGACCAAAAGCCTCTTCGTCACATCAAGAAGCTGCTCCCCCTTTAAGAGGAGCGAGTTTCAAACAGTATTGCCAGACAGAAGGCCAGCCCATATTAGGCCCGCAGCATTGCCAAATGAACGAGGAGCATTCAAACCCAAAATACGTCATTTTCCAGTTAAATCAAATATTAATACTATAAAAATCAATTAAGTACATTCTAATAGCTACATTATTTTTTTACACAACTCAGTCTTACAGGCTAGAAGCTGCTATCCTACTTCAGCTCATTTCGAAGCCCAGCACTATCTGAAGTATACTAACAACCCCCAGGATGCCACCCACACCAGTCGACTAATACCCATGTACCTGCTTGCTGCTAGGTGAACAGATACAGCAGGTGATAATATACCCAATATTTCTAAACGTACTGGAGATCGAACCCCGGACACTCAACGTGGGAGCTGCGTGTGTTACCAACTGAGCTACGGGACACAAACTCTAGCGACAACTTTACTCTCTCTTCTCGGGTTAAAAACAAATTCAACTATGAATGGTCAAATATAAAAATTTTATCAGTATACATTTCACTGATCTTATGCATATATGTTGTAAGGTCTATAATTGAGTGAGGAAGGTAAATCGAACAATTAATCCATTCCCCCTACCATACTAATCCATTAATTCTCCTCAACGGTAAGTCTATGCGGATCAGTGCGCCATCTATTGAGCGGACGAGCTACTAGGTGGGCGGACAATGTTGCCAGGCATAGTGTTATTTACTGTTGTGTACACAGCTGGGGGAAGGGACTATCTCACTGGGAGATAGGGAGAGAGAAGGGGGTTGCATAAAGGGGAGGGAGACAGGGGATGTTTGCCTAAATGGTTGATTTATCAGGGGGAGAGTAGAGAGGGGGGATATTACTAAGGGGAAAGGATAGAGAGGCGTTTGTTATTGAGGAAGAGATTAAGGAGGGTGGCGATGCTGGGGTGAGAGGGAGAGATAAGTGGTTTATTAACGGGGGGAGGGAGACATGAGGATTTGCGGGAGAGAAATGAGGGATGAGGGTGTTGTTGGGGAAGAAGGGAGAGATGGGGAAGGGGAGGGGAGGAGAGAGGAGGAAAGGGGGTCATGGGGGGTTGTCTCTATTCCCTTGGTGGCGGCGTCCACTTTTGTTCTCTGCTACAACACTGTCCAGGGAGTCTTATCTGTTGTTTGATGTTGGTAGTCTTTTGTTAGTGTGCTGTTGTGGACGTCTGTTTGTACACTCGTGCTGGCAGTGTGATGTGGTAGTCTGTTGCTGGAAGACCGATGTGGTGGTATCCGATGTTGGTAGTGTAATGTTGGAAGACCGATGTGTTGGCGGTAAACTTATAATGGTTGAGGGATACCAGTAGTCTATTAGAAAATAAAAGGAATTCGGTGCTACTTTAGCGTGTGGTATACCACCTCATTTACATTTCAGCGTGCGGTCGAACCTACCCAAACCAGGTTAGGTTAGGTTAATTATAACATAAAAGGAAGACAGCACGTTAAATCAGTTCACAGCATAGACTACGAATACTGCGGTAAAAAAAAAATACCACAAGTGGGGTTTAAACCGGCGATCAGAGTCTCCAAACTCCAGATCGTCACGTTAGCTACTGGACCAGCTAGCTGCGGTAGATCGCATGCTAAAGTAGCGCCGGGAATTCACCATGTTAAAAACCTTATTAAATGTTTTCTTACTCTAAATAACTGAAGAGAATGCATTAGTGAATTATTAGGAATGGTCCCAGTTTAGCCGCACAATCATCAGCATATCGGGACTAGTGCTACACCCATCTCTCCGACGCATCATGAGGATCCTGTAGTCCGCAGTGAGCTTAGAGGATCCCATGGGTAGTGAGCCTGGAGCTCGCTACGCAAGAGACCCGAGAACGAGCGTAAGGTAACTAGAGATTAGGTTTTACTGCCGATATGTCTTAGTTTATTGTGCACTCCGTGCCCATCTTGTGGGTGGAGGCCAGGAGTATATGGCTTCACACAAGTCCTCGGAACTACGACCTAATACAGAGAATAACATGTAAACATCTGGAGGGCTGTACACAGTATTCATCTGTTGCAAGCAAATTTAGATATATGCTTAAACTGTGTTAATATAGCTTCGCTTATAAGTTGACATCACATTAATGAAGTCCAGCAACACATCATTGTAGCTGGGACACTAGCCTTCTATCTTCCTATTTATTCAATACTTTTTTAACTCCTTCCAATCAATCTCTAATTTTTCTTCCTACCTACTTACCATATTCTATTGCCAACAACCCTGTATCCTTCAAGCCGAGTAATTTGTCAAATTCAAGAGGACTGCAGGAGTATTTTACCCTGTCCTAGATACAGTTTATCGACATGACTCACGAAATCGTAATGACACGATTGCAAACAAACCATACCAAGGACGGGGATAGAGCCCGCGATCAGTGGCTAACGCGACGGTCTGGAGTTTTGAGACTCTCTGATCGCGGGTTCTATCCCCGTCCGTGGTATTTTTTTTTTTTTTTTTTACAGTTTATCGCCTTCAGAGAAAGAACCTGATGCAGTGCCTCTCTGGCCTCGATAACAACAACTTGATTTCTTTCTTAATGATTCTCTAATCAGAAGCCCAAAATTTCTGGAAAATAATCATTTACCAGACATTCTTATAACAACACTTCTTTTTCTGTTTCATCAACGACTGCGGCAGATGACACACGCAACAAATTCTCAACACATCGAGAACCAATATATCCTCCACATGTAGTCCTACCTTTTAGAATAGTCGTAAATAATATATTCAGTATATTTACTATGTAAGGGTGGACAGACTACCACCAGTAGTACCACAATCAAGAATCACATCAGGAAGAAACAATTTGATCGGTATTAAAAAGCTGGAGAATACACTATACACTCTCTCTCTCTCTCTCTCTCTCTCTCCAGGTATACACTATACTGCGTGCAGCTGCGACGATACACGTAAGAGAGAACCAGAGCTGTAGACACGCAATCATGAACACAAACCTACCAGACATGTAATCTCAATATTGCATGCATGAAACAGAAATAGCCTCAATCATTTAATGAAGCAGTGTGAAGCCAGACTCACCTACGAAGAGGAATGCTTACGCAGACGTCGCTGCCTTGAATCAACATGTTTGATTTTGGGCAGCACAACTGTCCAGAACCCTGCAAGTTTTAACATTTCAAAAAATTTAGCTAAGATGATGCTGTGTCGTCAAGACTGTCAGGTAAAAAAAAAAAAAACATTGTTATCCTCAATACCTGCCTACATACAGTGTTCGACTCTTTATTTGAATAATCTAATGGGAAGTCAACTAGTTTCATGACCTACACAAGTACCTAATTTACACATTTGTATGTTATTATATACATTGAAACTTACCCAGGTCCTCTGACAGCGTGGCAACAGTGTATCCAGAGAGACAATAATACAACGAAGTCTAGTGGCAACATGACAGCAATATTTCCAAGTATACTGACAGAATAATGTAATGTAAACACGTTTAGCAAAAGCGAGACAAAATTGTATCTGTTAGGTGACAGCATGAGACATCAATGTATCCACATCTACTGAAAGCGAAAGATAAGAGTGTTCTCATGTCTATTGACACTGTCAATAGACATGAGGCGGTAAATATTCTTCTCCCGAGTCCAGGAACCAAATATAGGCAAAGAGATATTCTGTACGATAGACTTTGTCCTGTCCTGGGTTTCCCAGCAACCAAAATATCTATACATTAAGCAGTGTGTTCTTCGCTGTTTATGGTTTCAGGGGTCGAATCTCAGCTCTTTGCCTATTGACGATCTGTGCTCCAGTTCCCTGAATTGAGCCTGAATGCCTTCCATCCCCCCACTCCACAGGCGCTGTATAATCCTACGGGTTTAGGGCTCCCATATGATTATAATATAAATACTTTGACTATTAACTAGCAGTTACCATTTCGCTACAGATATTTTGGACAACCAGTACCATGCTGTGGTTTTTAACTCTCTAAAGGATGGACCGGGTAAGCCACAGGAAGGCGTCTCTTAAATGAGAGAGATGAGTTCTGTTTAACAGGTCATTAAGTGACTAAGACCCACGTCATGGGAAATGTTTCAGTGTCTCCTGGCAAACACAATATATCCTAGCCTAATCCCTATTCTTAGCTCTGTGTGTACATGTGCTTTCTTGCTGCTTAAAGCTATGTATGGATCCTGCCACCACTACATCGCTTCCCAAACTGTTCCACTTCCTGACTACTCTGTGGATGAAGAAATACTTCCTAGCATCCCTGCGATTCATCTGTGTCTTCAACTTCCAACTGTGTCCCCTTGTTGCTGTGTCCCATCTCTGGAACATCCTGTCTTTGTCCACCTTGTCGATTCCTCTCAGTATTTTGTATGTCGTTATCATGTTCCCCCTACCTCTCCTGTCTTTCAGTGTCGTCAGGTTGATTTCCCTTAACCTCTTCTCGTAGGACATACCTCTTAGCTCTGGGACTAGTCTTGTTGCAAACCTTTGCACTTTCTCTAGTTTATGTGCTTGGCTAGGTGTGGGTTCCAAACTGGTGCCGCATACTCCAATATGGGCCTAACGTACACGGTGTACAGGGTCCTGAACGATTCCTTATTGAGATGACGGAATGCAATTCTGAGGTTTGCTTGGCCCCTATATGCTGCAGTAATTATTTGGTTGATGAGTGCCTCAGTAGATGTGTCTGGTGTTATAATCACCCCAAGATCCTTTTCCTTGAGTGAGGTTTATAGTCTCTAGCCCCCCTAGACTGTACTCCGTCTACGGTCTTCTTTGCCCTTCGCCAATCTTCGTGACTTTGCACTTGGTGGGGTTAAACTCCAGGATCCAGTTTCTGAACCAGGCCTTCAACCTGTCCAGATCCCTTTGTAGTTCTGCCTGGTCTTCGATCGAATGAATTCTCCTCATCAACTTCACGTCATCTGCAAACAGGGACTCTTCGGAGTCTATTCCTTCCGTCATGTCGTTCACAAATACCAGAAAGAGCACTGGTCCTAGGACTGACCCCTGTGGGATCCCGCTTGTCACAGGTGCCCATTCTGACACCTCGCCACGTACCATTACTCGCTGCTGTCTTCCTGACAGGTATTCCCTGATCCACTGTAGTGCCTTCCCTGTTATCCCTGCTTGGTCCTCCAGTTTTTGCACTAATCTCTTGTGTGGAACTGTGTCAAACGCCTTCTTGCAGTCCAAGAAAATGCAATCCACCCAGCCCTCTCTCTCTCTTGTCTTACTGCTGTCACCATGTCATAGAACTCCAGTAGGCTTGCGACACAGGATTTCCCGTCCCTGAAACCATGTTGGCTGCTGTTGATGAGATAATTCCTTTCTAGGTGTTCCACCACTCTTTTCCTGATAATCTTCTCCATGACTTTGCATACTATACATGTCAGTGACACTGGTCTGTAGTTTAGTGCTTCATGTCTGTCTCCTTTTTTAAAGATTGAGACTACATTTGCTGTCTTCCATGCCTCAGGCAATCTCCCTGTTTCGATAGATGTATTGAATATTGTTGTTAGGGGTACACATAGCGCCTCTGCTCCCTCTCTCAGGACCCATGGAGAGATGTTATCCGGCCCCATTGCCTTTGAGGTATCTAGCTCATTCAGAAGCCTCTTCACTTCTTCCTCGGTTGTGTGTACTGTGTCCAGCACTTGGTGGTGTGCCCTACTTCTCCGTCTTTCTGGAACCTCTTCTGTCTCCTCTGTGAACACTTCTTTGAATCTCTTGTTGAGTTCCTCACATACTTCATGGTCATTTCTTGTTGTCTCTCCTCCTTCCTTCCTTTGCCTGATTTCCTGATCCTTGACTGTTGTTTTCCTCCTGATGTGGCTGTATAACAGTTTCGGGTCAGATTTTGCTTTTGCTGCTATATCGTTTTCATATTGTCGTTGGGCCTCCCTTCTTATCTGTGCATATTCATTTCTGGCTATACGACTGCTCTCCTTATGCTCCTGGGTCCTTTGCCTTCTATATTTCTTCCATTCCCTAGCACACTTGGTTTTTGCCTCCCTGCACCTTTGGGTGAACCATGGGCTCGTCCTGGCTTTTTCATTATTCCTGTTACCCTTGGGTACAAACCCCTCCTCAGCCTTCTCGCACATTGTTGCTACATATTCCATCATGTCATTAACTGACTTCCCTGCCAGTTCTCTGTCCCACTGAACCCCATTCAGGAAGTTCCTTATTCCCGTGTAGTCCCCTCTCTTGTAGTTTGACTTCATTCGTCCTGGCCTTCCTGCTTTCCCCTCCACTTGTAGCTCTACTGTGTATTCGAAGCTTAAAACCACATGATCGCTGGCCCCAAGGGGTCTTTCATATATGATGTCCTCAATATCTGCACTACTCAAGGTGAATACTAAGTACAGTCTTGCTGGTTCATCCTCTCCTCTCTCTCTTGTAGTGTCCCTTACATATTGGTACATGAAGTTTTCCAGTACCACCTCCATCTTAGCCCTCCATGTATCTTGGCCCCCATGTGGCTCCAAGTTCTCCCAATCGATCTCCTTGTGGTTAAAGTCACCCATGATCAGGAGCTTTGCCCTGCATGCATGAGCTCTTCTGGCCACTGCAGCCAGTGTGTCAACCATCGCTCTATTGCTCTCATCATACTCTTGCCTTGGCCTCCTGCTGTTCTGTGGTGGGTTATATACATAACTGCAATTACCACCTTGGGACCTCCAGAGTGAAGCGTTCCCGCTATTTAATCGCTTGCTTCTCCACTGTCTCCTCTCTCCAGCTCATCAAAACTCCATCGGTTTTTTATCAGCAGTGCCACTCCTCCGCCATCCCTGTTCCCTCTCTCTTTCCTCATGATCTTGTATCCCGTTGGAAAGATGGCATCTGTTATCATACCTGTAAGCTTGGTTTCTGTGAGAGCTATGATGTCTGGTGATGTCTCTTTTACTCTTTCGTGCCACTCCTCCCACTTATTTTTTATTCTATCAGCATTTGTGTACCATACCTTCAGTTTCCTTTCTAACACTGTGGTTTGGGGGGCCTGTGAGAGTGGAAGACTTGGTAGTGTACTGTGGGATTCTATAGCTGGGTGTTGGATGGAAGCTGTGGGTATGGATTGTAGTTTGTGTTGGGATGGTGTGATAAGTCGTGGGGTTCTGAGGATAGTTGTGTGTGTGCTTGTCCTTGCTGCTCTGTTCTGCTCTGATTGACCTCTGCTGGTTCCATCCTTGTCTCCTTTCCTAGTTCCTTTCGCTTTTTTGTCCTCTCCCTCAGCTGCTGTCGTTCTGTTTGTGTTCTGTCTCTGTCTAGGAACACCATCTTGTACTCTTCCGAGTATTTCAACTGTGGTTTCTCTTGGAAGATCCTGTTCCGCACTGTTTCTGTCCTGAGAATCAGCTTGATCGGTCGTTTTCTCCCCTTCAAGTACCCCCCTATTCTCTGAAAATTTACAATCTCGTCCATGTCTTCTCCACCTATTTCTGTGATGATTTTCTCAATCTCCTTTCTTTCTGCCTGCCGTCTTTCAGTGTGTGTCCTTTCCTCTCTTTCCGAAAGCCCATGGATAAACACTGATTTTACCCTTTCCTCCTCCCATTGCCTCTCCCTTGATTTTTCCAGTGGCTCTTGGTAGCATGGTTGTGCCTCTGCATTCGACCTATCACCCTCTCTAACTGCACCCAGCTGCTCTTCCCTTTCACTCCTTGGCCCTTCTTGGCAGGCTGTTATGACCTTAGCATAATTCATATGTCCTTCCTTCCTGTTCGGCCTCTCAGCTTCATATGCTGTGTCTTCTCTGGTCATTGCCCCTGAAACTTGCCTCAGCCTGTTTACCTCATCTTCTAGGACCCTTATCCTGGCTACTGCAGTTTCGACATGTGCCTCCCAATTATTCTTCTCCAACCTCTTTTCCAATTTCATAGAAAGCTCTTTCTCCATTTTTTTTCAGAAAGCTCTCCTAATTTTCTCTCCCACTATTGTTCCATCCTTTTCCACTGCTCCTCCATCCACTCCTCCCTACCAGAGCCATTCTCATCTGATCCCTCCTTCCTGCGAGTACCCACCATTTTTTTCCCTTTTCTTCCCTAGAGAGAAGGGAAAGGTAGAAGGAGAGAGAGAGAGAGGGGAAGAGAGTGAGAAGGGAAAACGATACCCCACCCCACCCAGGATACCACCACCCAAGATACTACCCACTCTCTCTCTCCTGTGAACTTCATTGCAAACCTACAAGCCTCCTCTGGGATGACTTCACATTGCAAAATAGCAAGAATATCTCTGCTATCTGGCTACTGTCCCAGTAGTTACTGCAATGTTTGTGGGTATACCACAAGGGACAAAATTCTTCTTAGATGTAAGGAGCCTACTTGTTCCAACTGCCACACAGACTGCATTCCAGAAGAAGAATTTTGTTGCAGCCAGGTTGAAATTTCAGAAAATTGAAGGATATCCATAATCCTGTGGTATATGTGGATACAAGCCTGGAGCTACAGGAGGAAGGTTCAGAAGTCCTACCTCAGGGACTCCTGTCCAAAGATCAAGACTGCCCTCTTGTGCTGTGTTGTAAAGTTGCAGCTAAGATAATCCATCACAGGGAAGCACTTCATGAGCTCCTCAAATCATTAGATAACCTCAAAGCTATTGTAGGTCAGTGCAAGCCTACATCAAGTGACGTAAGCTGCTCAGCTGATGGTGACACTATTGACAAAGACTGGAAGCCCCACACTGAGCTTAACTCAGGGGTAAATAACTAGTGGAATTCTGTCATTGCTGAGGTCTCACAGACTGACAGAGTTCAAAACACTAACTTTGGGAATTCTAAGACAATTCCTCTGACCACCACAGAGGGAACAAATCCTCTTCCCAGCAACGAAGGAAGCCTTGGATCTGTTAATTCTCCTACAACTGACATCTCTGCTTCAGCCACTGCCAGTCCACTAGACAGTGCACATACCATCTCTGATCATACACATGTCAGCACACCTGCCGACACTATTCCAGAATTTGGCAGCAGTGCTTCATCAGCAAGTTCTGAGTCAGGATTCTCCACAGAGATTGGTGCAGTTAATAATCAGGGAACTATCACTGCACCTGATCACCTACTGCGCCAAAGTACGAACAGCAGGGACACATCTGTCAGAACTGGTAGAGGACGGGGTAGAGGACCTGGAAGAGAACGTGGAGGAGGAAGACATCTACAGCCATCTCACCCTCCACTAACACAGTCCCAGCAGCAGAACCTGAGGACAAATCTGCGAAACACAGAGTTGCAACAAATCATAGTCCACCCTCCCTGACACCTAGGCTGTGCTCTCACTGTCACCGGAAGGGGCACACCGCCAACAACTGCCTGCAAGATACCAGGTGCAATTACTGCTACAAGAAAGGACATCAGGAGGACCAGTGTCGGAAGAAAAAGGAACTTGACAGACAGGACCACCTGTTTAGAGACCTGTTCTCAGAACAAACCAGCAGGATCTCTGAATTGGTGAACACACTCACACGTCACCCACTCAGCTACTCCTATCTCAGCCCAGCAGGTGGTATTGTGCCTTATACAAGACCACAGACCTACATCCCTGCAGCTGCCTCAGTACCCTACCTCTCTCAAGAGCAGGCACCTTACATGCCCTACACACCCACCACCTCAAGCTGACCACATCATCATGAGGAGCCAGTCTATCAGCATCCTGTCGGCCAACATTAGAGGTTTCATTACTAATGTTGGAGAGCTCTCACACAGTTTTGTTAACACTCGACGTCGCGACATGATAGCTGCTAAAACATTTTTGGACGACAGGACTCCTGAAAATTTTGCAAGAATTGCTGGCTACACCTCATGGATGAGAAGAGACAGGCAAGGGCAAGGAGGTGTTGTTGTGCCTTTCTCTAAAAGAGTTCATGCCCACCACATTGATGTTGCCATCCCTACTCATCTTGAAATGATGTTCTTCAAGCTCTGCATAAACACTAGTACCTCTGTACTAGCATGTGCAATGTACAGACCTCAGTGGCAACATGCAGACCCCATCAACTTCCTAATGGAAAATATGGACTCCCTTCTGCTACAACATAACTGTCAACATATCATAATTGTTGGTGACCTCAACCAACACCTTATACAGAGGGATTTTGATGACCTTCTTGCAGTATTTGACATGAGAAACTTTGTTGATTTCCCTACTCACATCTCTGGCTCCTCCCTTGACCCAGTAGTGAGTGATCTGGCAGAAGTCACAGTCATTTGTCAACCCCTCGGCTACGTTGGATCGTCTGACCACAAGGCTGCTTTTACGACACTTAAGATCCCAACAGAACGAGGTGAGGAGTCCACAAGCACAATGGGAAAGAGGTAATTGGCCAGCCCTTTGCTCTGAGCTCGCCACCACCGATTGGAATGCTCTTCTCCAAGGGGATGCTGACAACCAAGTGAAAGCCTTCACTGGACACATCCTTAATCTACAACAAGAACATATTCCTCACCGGCAATATGTGACGAAGCCTACAGATCAGCCTTGATTTGGCTTTCGTTGTAGAGAGGCTGCTACTACTAAGTACAAAGCATGGCGAAGGTATAAGAGACATCCTACCACCTATAACAGGAACTTGCACAGGCAAGCCTGTAGGCATATGGGTGATGTTCAAAAGTGGGCCATTGCTAAATGGGAGGTGGACACAAAAAGAAAGCTAGCATCAGGTAGGGTAGGCTCCAAAACCTGGTGGTCCCTGGTCAAGGACAGACAAGGTTATCTGCCTGATGAACTCATTCCACCTCTAAATCGACAGGATGGAACCACCTCTACTAGTAGTCAAGAGAAGGCAGACCTCTTTGCTGAACACTTTGCTACCAAAATGCAAGTTCCTGATCCAGCAAGGGACCCTCCTTGGCTAGCTGCAAGAACTGTGTCAAAACTGTCAGTGGTGACAATAAGGCAGGAGGAGGTGCATTTCCTTCTTAAATCGCTTGGCCAAGAAAAGGCTGTGGGCCCGGACAAGTTGAGCCCAAGATTGCTGAGATGTGCAGACCAGCTAGCAGAACCTCTAATTTGCATCTTTCAGCACTGACTAGTACAGTGTAAATGGCCCTCTCTGTGGAAAGAGGCAAATGTAGTCCCTGTTCACAAAAAGAAGAGCAGAGCAGAAATCAACTACAGACCAGTGTCACTCCTGTCAATGCGGCTGTGCAGGCAATGAGCTGTCTCACCAAGCTAAGTTTCCCCTATATTTAAACTTCAACCTTAGCTGGTAAACCATTTCTCAACAGCAGACTTTAGCTTAAGTACTTTCACACTTCTCAGTGCGTCATCAGGAGATGTGCAATGTTGCAAGGGAGCAAGTCAGCAAAAAAGACTTTCTACAGGACTGAACCTAACGAAGTGATGGCCAGGAAAAATGTACTGGTTTTACCATACAATGAGAATCTGGCTTGCCTGCATGAGCCATTAAAAAAGATCAATATAAACCTGGCTTTCAAAAACATGGGGACAGTGAAACAAAGGCTGATTAAATCACAGTGGGGGGTTACAAGGTCCCATGTACTCAGTGTCCTCTCTCATATATCGGTCAAACAGGTAAATTTCTGGAAACCAGAACTGCCCAACATAAATCCTCAGTCTGGACAGGACAGGAGTCGAACGCTATCTTTAACCACGTTAGTGCATGTAATCACCCACCGGGGAGGGATGCTGCCCAGATTATAGTACCCAACAGTTATGTCATGGAAAGAAACATAATTGAATCTTCCCTCTTGAAACATGAAAGGAATACAGTATAAAACTCAAATTATGGGTTATGCAAGCTCGATAATTATTTAGTAGAGTCCACTGTACACAATCTTAAACAACAGTGCTATACAAAATCACAAGATTGTTCATTATGCCAGGTGGGATAATGGATTGGTGACGCCCGTCCAGTGTCTACGCACCAAAACTCCAAACCTCGTCAGTTTTAAAGGTTATACAACACCTGTAGCTGTTCATGTACCATACAGTTACAAGCACACAAGATAACTTAAGGAGAGGTTAAAGAGTATTAGAAGAATTTAGATCATAGAAATATTATCGGATAGGCATAAAAGTCCCCATGTATGGCATATTAACAGCCACTGAGAGAATAGTAGGCAATATGTAGGAAGAGATACTTCTGAGTACATGGGTAGAACATTCGAGTACCCCAGAGCAGGACATTTAAACGGACAAAGAGCACATTGTATTCTTTCCTTTCATTATTTGAAAAGTTCACACAGAATAATAGCTATCCATGTCTACAGTATCTAACGAGAGACTTATTTTCTCAAACTATATGACCTGTTACAAACGATTAGGAAAAGCTTGGGGCTGGCTTTTTATATCTTATAATTTCCTACTTGGCATCTCAGAAACACTCCTACCCCATATGGGTAGTGGGAGGATGATGGAAGGGTGAGGTTGGCACCGCCCACTAACCCAGTCTAAGGGTAACCGTGGACTGTGACACATACGCTGCTCGGAGACCTCTCTCCATGCTTTGGTTGCTCCCTTACAGCATTGCACAGTTCCTGCTGACGCACTGAGAAGTGTGAAAGTACTTGAGCTAAAGATTTCCACCCCCCCCCGCCGTGGCTTGTCCTGCGCATATATATATATGAATATATATATATATATATATATATATATATATATATATATATATATATATATATATATATATATATATATATATATATATATATATATATATAATATATATTTCGATCAGCAGGAAATTGAACCAAGGACATTTAGCTAGATTTCTGGGAACGCGACTAACCACCTGGCGCCTTAGTCCACAGCACCTCCTTGATACAAACTTTAGGTAACCAGAACGCGGGCTTCGCACATCGAACGCTAACACATTCATGGCTGTGAATTACTACAGGAAATAATTTTATTCTCCTCCTGTTTGGGGTACCAGTACCAGAGCGAAGTGGTATTAAGCAAACACTACTGCTGAAGTAATTTCAGTTTACTCTAGTTTGATATACCAGGAGTCTGGTTAAATGTCTCGGTTGTGATTCCCGATTCACGGTCTTACAAGAAGAAGGAATCTGAATTAGTACTTACTGTACTATATTCCGTCAGAGGCACGATCTGTAACTCAACTGAACTCCTTCATACAGCCCAGGAGCTTTAACGTTAAATCTATTACTGCTTAGGTCTTCGTCAATAACCTATGAATTCAGATTAATTCGTAATAAACAACTGTCAATTAACAGATAGATGGACGACGGGCTCGAACTCCGGTCTGTAAATTAACAGGCTCTTCACGACCACAGTTCGCGCTTCCTGTGACTTTTCGCATTATCAAGGATTAGTAAATATGACCTCACAAATTACCTCACATATGATCCAACTCACTGTGTGGAAGTGTTATGAAGATTTAGTCAGGCCACATGTCAAGTAAGATTTTAATAGTGACATGACAAGCATACTTTAAAATCCTCACTAACTCTGGACATTATAAATTAATCTATTTATGTGAATTTCATTAATTAATTGTATAAATTTGATGTCTAAAACTGCCATCAACTCTCCACCTCCTTCCCGGGATGGACAGTTTTCCCAGGGTGGACAGTTCTCCCAGGGTGGACAGTTCTCCCAGGGTGGACAGTTCTCCCAGGGTGGACAGTTCTCCCAGGGTGGACAGTTCTCCCAGACTAAACAACACTGGTCTAGTGTGTGTGTTCACTCAACTGTAGCTTTGAGTCTGTTATAAAGAACACAAAGGTACAATACTGTGACTGGAACAATACACTTATAACTAGTTAATAATCACAGTCTGACCGAAACGTCGTCAAAGTTTCCCTCTCCTATGTGCTCGGTAGTTGTGAAGTCTCTCTCCTATATTTCCTGGAGTTCAAACCTCAGAAGTGAAAATCAGCATTTTAAGTCTTTATCTGCTTAAATGGGTATGTAGAGTTAAGTAGCACATCTATCGCGTGGTTAACAGACGGAGGATCGAGCCTTCAACACTCTTAAATGATACAGAAAGGTTTAGTACTTCTCATTATTGTATATTCTGTAATGATACATTGTGTCAAAACAACTGATCAATACACATGTAATCCCAACACTGATGAGAAATCAAACACGGTATATTGTCATTATAATCATGGGGGAGCGCTAAACCCATAGGATTATACAGCACATGTGGGGGGGAGTGGAAGACATTCAGGCTCAATACAGAGAACTGGAGCACAGATCCAATTCCCTAGATCAAAAGCCCCTCGCCAGCATCAAGGAACCTCCCTTGAGAGGACACACGGTATCTGGAGTTTATCTGGAGAGAGTTCCGGGGGTCAACGCCCCCGCGGCCCGGTCTGTGACCAGGCCTCCTTAGGTCAGTGTCCCAGGATGCGACCCACACCAGTCGACTAACACCCAGGTACCCATTTTACTGATGGGGAACATAGACAACAGGTGGAAAGAAACACGTCCAATGTTTCTACTCTGGCTGGGAATCGAACCCAGGCCCTCACCGTGTGAAGCGAGAGCGTTAACCACCAGGCCACCAGATTCCATACATCTCGTTGAAGAGGATCACTAATCGAAGTAGAAATAGTTCACTTAAACGTCATACATAACTTCCCGTCCGTGGAGGATTTATCTGTTACACTGTAGGACTTGTTATTTATGGTTGCAGTTTATGGTATATTTGTGTGGTAATAACAGCAGGGCCACTTGGGACTGTGTCCTCACTCTGCCTGCGGCGTTACACATGGAGTCTGCATCACGCTTTTTTAATTAATTTCAATACCTGTAGGGAAATTGCGGGAATTTTAGTCTTTTGATGTTAATTTAAAATTTATTTCCTGATGTTAGCCATTTTATCTTGGTGCGATGGTCATGATTTGTGTGTGTGCGCGCGATCACCTATTTGTGGTTGCAGGGGTCGAGTCATAGCTCCTGGTCCCGCCTTTTCACTGATCGCTATTAGGTCCTCTCTCTACCTGCTCCAGGAGCTTTATCATATCTCGTCTTAAAACTATGTATGGTTCCTACCTCCACTACGTCACTTGCCAGACTATTCCACTTCCTGACAACTCTGACTGAAGAAATACTTCCTAACATCCCTTTGACTCATCCGAGTCTTCATCTTCTAACTGTGACCCATTTTTAGTGTCTAATCTCTGTAACATCCTCTCTTTGTCCACCTTGTCAATTACTCGCAGTATTTTATACGTCGTTATCATGTCTTCCCTAACTCTCCTGTCCTCCAGTGTCGTCAGGCCGAGTTCCCTTAGCATTTCTTCGTAGGCCAATCCCAGTAGCTCT
>NC_091375.1:16585450-16701173 GCF_038502225.1 Cherax quadricarinatus
GCACCATCGATGCTAGCACCATCGCTGCTAGTACCATCGATGCTAGCACCATCGATGCTAGCACCATCGCTATCATCGCTGCTAGCACCATCGCTGCTAGCACCATCGCTATCATCGCTGCTAGCACCATCGCTGCTAGCACCATCGATGCTAGCACCATCGATGCTAGCACCATCACTGCTAGTACCATCGATGCTAGCACCATCGCTATCATCGCTGCTAGCACCATCGCTGCTAGTACCATCGATGCTAGCACCATCGATGCTAGCACCATCGATGCTAGTACCATCGATGCTAGCACCATCGATGCTAGCACCATCGCTAATACCATCACTGCTAACACCATCGCTAACACCATCGCTAGCACCATCACTGCTAACACCATCGCTAACACCATCGCTGCTAACACCATCGCTGCTAACACCATTACTGCTAATATCATCGCTGCTAGCACCATAACACCATCGCTGCTAGCTCCATCGCTAACACCATCGCTGCCAACACCATCGCTTCCAACACCATCGCTTCCAACACCATCGCTGCCAACACCAACGCTGCCAACACCATCGCTGCCAACACCATCGCTGCTAACACCATCGCTGCTAACACCATCGCTAACACCATCACTGCTAGCACCATCGCTAACACCATCGCTGTTAACACCATAACACCATCGCTGCTAGCACCATCGCTGCCAATACCATCGCTGCTAACACCATCGCTGCTAACATCATCGCTGCTAACATTATCGCTAACACCATCGCTAACACCATAACACCATCGCTGCTAACATCATCGCTGCTAACACCATCATTGCTAACACCATCGCTGCTAGCACCATCGCTGCCAACACCATCGCTGCTAACATCATCGCTGCTAACATTATCGCTAACACCATCGCTGCTAACACCATAACACCATCGCTGCTAGCACCATCGCTAACACCATCGCTGCTAACACCATAACACCATCGCTATCATCGCTGCTAACACCATCGTTGCTAACACCACTGCTAGCACCATCGCTGCTATCACCATAACACCATCGCTGCTAGCACCATCGCTGCTAGCACCATCGCTGCTAACACCATCGCTGCTAACACCATCGCTGCTAGCACCATCGCTGCTAGCACCATCGTTGCTAACACCATCACTGCTAGCACCATCGCTAACACCATAACACCATCGCTGCTAACACCATAACACCATCGCTGCTAGTACCATCGCTAACACCATCGCTGCTAACACCATAACACCATCGCTGCTATCATCGCTCCTAACACCATTGCTAACACCATCGCTGCTAACACCATAACACCATCGCTGCTAGTACCATCGCTGCTAACACCATCGCTGCTAACACCATCGCTGCTAACACCATCGCTGCTAGCACCATCGCTGCTAACACCATCGCTGCTAACACCATCGCTGCTAACACCATCGCTGCTAACACCATCGCTGCTAACACCATCGCTGCTAACACCATCGCTGCTAACACCATCACTGCTAACACCATCGCTGCTAACACCATCGCTGCTAACACCATCGCTGCTAACACCATCGCTGCTAGCACCATCGCTGCTAACACTATCGCTGCTAACACCATCGCTGCTAACACCATCGCTGCTAACACCATCGCTACTAGCACCATCGCTGCTAGCACTATCGCTGCTAACACCATCGCTGCTAACACCATCGCTGCTAACACCATCTCTGCTAACACCATCGCTGCTAACACCATCGCTGCTTATGTACTGATTTTTATTAAATCAGTTACAAAACTTGGATTCACTGGAATCCATTTTATTACTGGAGAACGCCTCTTCGGATCGCCTTGAAACTTTCAGCGCTTTTTTCAAACACTTGAACTTTTCAGAACGTGCATTTTCCCCTTGTTATTGCCCAGCCTGAGTTCCATTGTGATTTTTGTCATTATAAACCAGGAAATTTATTTCCTCTCGATAAACGAGCAATGTAAATTCCGATCGTTTTAAGAACCATCAACATTTATACACATCAGCATATAAATTACTCCTTAAATGTTTGAACTTTGTGGAGCATAAATTTGCAAAATACAAATAATAAAAATTTGGAATATTTGGAAACAGAAGAATGCATCAACTGATCGTCGTCAAACTTTCTCCGTTAGTGTGGCTTACGTTAAGCACTGTGATGGAATATGTAGCATATTATTAGTTGTAATAAAGTTGGTAGAATTACCGACAATATGTAAAGTAAAAGGACACAAGTGCAGCTAATGTGACATTTATTGTGCCAACGTTTCGCTCTCCAGGAGCTTTATCAAGCCGTTAATGGCTTGATAAAGCTCCTGGAGAGCGAAACGTTGCCACAATAAATGTCACATTAGTTGCACTTGTGTCCTTTTACTTTACATATTATTAGTTAATAAAAATATAGGGCTACCATAATTACTCCTCTGAACCATTAATTATGTTATCTCACAGTTAATATATTAAACCGATTTTTAAAACGGTTTAGGTCTACACCTCAAAATTTACGTATTTATCCTTAACCATTTAGGACATTTTTTTGTGTATTAAACCTTCAACCAATAGTAAATATAAAATCGAATTTATTACTGGTAATTTTTTAAAACACACTGCTTAGCTGCGCGACCTTCCTCAGCAGCGGTAATTTTGTGTGTTTACGTTAACTCTTTTGGTATCGTAGATATAAATTGTACGAGAATGCAAATTGAATTTCAGAAACCCATAATTATATTGGTCAGGACGAAAACTAATCATGCCAGATAATAGTCGCTAATGACATACTTCTCTGTCATGATAAAAACAACGAGAGTCACTGGGCCCTGACGAACAGCTGTCAAGAGTTCTGTAGGAATTTAATGAGGAACTTAGCAACCCATCAGCCAGTCTCTTCAGTAACTCATTACAGATGGGTACAGTAGTGGATGGTAAATAGAAAGTGGTAAACGAGATCATTTACATGACAGCAGATTGAGCCTTACCTTCATATTACAGAACCATCGGCTTGATCTCACTGAGGGGAAAATTTATTAAGAAATAATTGCAGATGCACTTCGAAGCTGCCTAGAAAGAAATGATTTGTTCAATGAACCTTAGCACGTTTTGCAAAGGGACATTCTTGCCTTAGGAATTTATTAAACATTTTCACTAAGGTATTCGAGGCTGTAGACTATGATAAAGAGCTCAGTATTATGTATATTGGTTTCAGTAAAATTTCACACAAAATACCGTAAAAAAGTGACAACCAGAAAATATTTTTTCTTCTGGATCTTGGTCAACAGAATTGGCATTAATTGTAGAAATAAGGCTGGTGATACAAACTGTGTTCTCCGAGATGATCTAGGCTCTTTGTTGTTCGCGATAAACGTAAACAACATGGACGAGGTAATAAACATCATAAATTATGAATGGTAAGGTTATCTGTATCAGTGGTGAGATGGTCTGTATACTGTGCTGACGTACTCTGTGAGCTCTGGGTAAAACTGAAGCAACGATGCCCTCTATCGAGCAACTCTAACAGCAGGTTAACTAGGAGCTGAAGGAGGTCAGACAAGAGGGCGACTGAGGGAAAAGAAGAGGATTCGTAGTAATCCTATTGTGAATCCTCAGGTCAACAATGGAAACTGGCCAGTTGCTGAGCAGAATGGAAGAAAGCTGAATATCAAATGAATGTAGAGGTGGAAAAAATGAAGTTCTAGGAAACTGCTGTGGTAACCTCCAACTCTTTCTCTGTGCTGTCTGATGATTTTAAGTAGACTCCAGTGCAGGACATGACAAACTACACCAAGGAAGTTAGCAACATTGTACTTGGGGACAGATTAGGTTCTTGAATAGGGCTTTGTTGCTGAAGGAAAGGAGCCGGAGGTGGAGGATATTGTTAACCGCCTTGATTACATTATAAATGGTAATTGGATCAGTACCATTATCTGTCTCATTGCTAGAGAAAATGATGCTGACAAGAGTAGAATGAAGGATTTAGTTAGCAAGTATAGGACAGCAATAGACATTGAGAAGATGGGAGAGTGCCCTGTTATATGTGACATATTGCCAAGAAGGTTAGATGGAAATGAATGACTGTCCAGAGTATTATTAATTGTTGGCTTGACAAACACCATTATCTACAACTTGGACCACTTCAGAAATGACATTTATGCCAGGGTTGAGGTTCACCTTTCTAGGGCACGTGTGGGTGCTCTGGCTAGTTCACTTGAGGATGCTGCTAGCACTTTAAACTAGGAATAGTTAGAGATATGAGTTTTGAACGTGAAAAAATGGATTGTACAAATATTAATAAATGCTTTGACATCATAAATTTTAGGAATAATCATCGCCAAGTAACACTTGGTAAAGATAACGGAAATTGTGGAAAGGCAAAGCTGAGTAAGAAAAAAGTACAGAAAAAAATCTTAGCATTTTTATACTAATAGTCAAAATATCAGGAATAATATTAATGATCTACTTTTAATTGCGTATGCGGGAAACATTGATGATCTTGCAATAAATGAAACATAGTTTAATTTAAATGATCGTGGCATAATTGTCAAATGCCACATTCAAGTTATTCAGTGTTGAAAGAAATAACGGGAAAGGGGGGGGGGGGTTTGCATCATATATCCAGGATAACTATAATTGTTGCATAAAAACATTGATAAAAATCAATGTATTAGACAGAATCTGCTTGGGTAGAATTTCTATGACAAAAATTGATATTAGGTGTTTATATACCGACCCCCTATCTTAGATAGTGACAGAGGGAGAACTGCAGGATAATCTGGATAAAGCACAGAATGGGTGGGGTTTGAACCCATGGTCGCAGAAGTGGCAGATGCAATGCAACGAAGGTAAATGCAAGGTTCTAATCCTGAGAAAAAAAAACTTAGTCACGTATTAATGTAGATATCTTTGATAATGAATCAGATAAAGGCTTAGGAGTTCTGGTTAGCAGTTTTCTGAAATGTCATATTAACTACTGCATACCATTCACAAGTCAGTGCCATGGCAGAGCAGCAGTCTGAACCCGTTAAGTTTTCTTCACTTCCACAGATCATAAATCGACCAACAATCAGTCCTTGTTCATATAAACAGTTCATACTTGTCGCTTTGTGACAGGTCTGATTTAAAAAAAATAACACATGGGGAAGATTGTCCACCTGAGATATTAACAATAAAGATGAAGGTATGCAGAAAAGCAGAAGATAATACACGTGAAAAAGCAAGAATGATCATTGACCTTATCGGTGAACATCACTAATGACTCAGACGTCAGGTTGGTTTCAAACCCGTGTCGTTCCAGTCATAAACCCAACTTGCCGATGTATCATACCAGACTAATCACATTTATTCATCTAGGTATATTTATATACCATTGGAGTTGTGTGTCCTACTTGTACCACAATGAAGGTTCTAACAGGAGAGTCTCGTTCCCACAAAGCTGTGATCAGCTGTACCTCAAGATCCTTCCGAACTTTAATTAATGATACACGAACTCACAACACGATTGTAAATAATAGTTTAATTACGAACGTTTGTAGATGAATGGTTCAGAGAACCGACATGTTGATAAATTAGACACATGTGCAACCCAAGGGTTGCACATGTGTCTAATTTATTAATTACGAACGTAAAAGTCGCAGACGTTCGGATATTGGGACATTCGCAGTCTATTTCCTCGTCTCTGTGAAGTTGTGCCTAAGGCTGGACATGACAGTGAGGTAATACTGGGTCTCTACGAACAGCAGCAGGAATAAAAATAATTAAATGAAAATAAAATAATTAGTTTCATTGCATGTTATTAAAGAAAAAATACACTGGAGGAGGAAATAGATAAATTATTAGGGACATCTACAACCCTCTAATACAGTAATTAGTAGAGATATGAGAAATAAATAAAGCAATCGATGATTTAATAGTTTTTGTGCAATTATAATTGTTTATCAGGGGTTAAATTGTCTCAAAAATATGTTTTGTATGGTGATTATTGTTGTTAGTGTCTGGTATTGACGCTGTTTTCCTTACCATAGATCCTGGGAAGTAGAGCACACGCTCAGCAGCAACCATGTGATCAGGAGATTATGGAGGATCTATAATCGTGTGTTCCAGCAGGACAACCCAGGAACAGCAGGTAGTAAGTGAAGTCCTAGAAGATGCCAACTTAACGACCATTCCCCGGTAAAGTTTGCTCTTACACCATCGAGCGCCCGTAAGTGCTGGACAACAATGCACAGCAGTATGAAGAAGGTGGATATAACCTGGGATCATGTCCGCCATCAACTAAGTTGGTCTTTCATCTTCTGAAGAGTTTGTGAGATGTACTGTCTGTGTGTGTACTGTCTGTGTTCTTCACATTTCACTCCTAACTGGAAACTAAGGTGCATTACGGACCAAAAACTTTTAACTACTGTGAAAATAAAAGGAGTTCGAGCATTTAAGTGTACCAAATATCCGATACATCTATAGATTGGTTGATAAAGTGGGCCTCAACCCTACTGACACTAGTCATATAGACCGCATGTTACCTCTTCACCACCGGTAGAGAATACTTTTATCTCAGTTTGCCCACACTTCATATTAATCTCTAATATATAGCAATACACTCTTGTCCTTGTACGTGCAATATTCCTCTCAGTGTACACACAACGAGACTCACCAGAACATTTACAGAATTGACTAGGTTAGACTAGGTTAGGTCAGGATTGATTCGTCAGGAAGCAGGGTAAGCGTTTCCTGACGCGGGTCTTAGTCAAATGATCTGCCTGTGAAGCTTTTGGTAATCTGACTGAGGCCTTCCACTGGCTTACCAGTCCACCCCTTTAAAAACTGATATTCTTTTCACAACTGACAATTACACCACAACAAAAGCGAAAAAAAAAAACAACTTACGTGGGTGTAGGAACAATTAATGTTTGCATACAACATATAAACGTAAATAAAGAACCAAACTGTTTTTTTTAGATAAAATATAAACTGTTAAATATAAATGATAAGAAAAAAACTTTCCGGGACGATTCTAAATTACATTAATTAATTTTATATACTAACACAGTGTAAGAAAAACTTGGATTATAAATACAAAATACCCACAAGGGTGTTGAATAATAGCTCTAGGCCTTTCGTGTTGCAACAATTAACACATCAGGAGCTTATAATGTTGAAGAAGTGAGTAGGAAGTCCAGACAGACTCAACATGCACTTGCAACTTATTTCTGTAACAGCAAATCTCTTGATGTCTCGCAACACGAAAAGCCTAGATCATTATTATAATCATGGGGAAGCGCTAAACCCGCGTGAAGGGGGTGGGATGGAAGGTATTCAGGTTCAATCCAGGGAACTCTGACAAGCCTAAAGCTATCAACTCTCCTTGTGGTTATTTTCAATATTTCAAAGTTCGTGATCATTGTATACTTTTATATGCTGAGTCATCACAGGATATATGCACCGAGTATTTACGTCATAGTATATATACTGAGTTATCACAGATATGCACCGAGTATTTATATCAGTATACATGCTGAGTCATCACAGGATATATGCACCGAGTATATACGTCACAGTATATATGCTGAGTCATCACAGGGTATATGCACCGAGTATTTACATCAGAGTATATATAGTGAGTTATCACAGATATGCACCGAGTATTTACGCCAGTGTATATATGCTGAGTATCACAGATATGCAAAGAGTATTTACGCCAGTGTATATATGCTGAGTATCACAGATATGCAAAGAGTATTTACGCCAGTGTATATATGCTGAGTATCACAGATATGCAAAGAGTATTTACGCCAGTGTATATATGCTGAGTATCACAGATATGCACCGAGTATTTACATCAGTATACATGCTGAGTCATCACAGGATATATGCACCGAGTATTTACGTCACAGTATATATACTGAGTTATCACAGATATGCACCGAGTATTTACGTCAGCGTATATATGCTGAGCCTTGATTTCCACATCAGTTTTCAGGAGAAAACTTTTCTTATCTGATGTTGTAAAGGTTAAATTTAGCCTCTAATGACCCTAGTGTAGTCGCTAAGCTTGAAACCCCATTTACATTAATTGCTTATTTTATAATGATGTATGAAGTGTTTTTCAGTATGTTAATAGATGTTTTATTAAATGCATTTATGTACGAGTTATTGTAGTATATGTATATATACATTTGTATTGGAGAATGTGTATATATACATTTGTATTGGAGAATGTGTATATATACATATGCATTGTAGTATATACATAAAGAATAAATTAACCTAGGCACTATTTTATCTTTATTCTGTACACGATTATTTTTTTTAAATCAAAATCTTTGGTCTTATGCTTTTTTTGTATTCAACTGTTTTGAAACTGTAGCGATAAAGTAACCATATAGACCGGACCTAAAAATTATTATGAACCTCGTGTATTCCATGTTGCATAATACATAGCATTGTATTAGGTGATTTTTTTCTATTCTGTATATACAATTGTATATACAGAATAACCTTTAAAACTTTAGCAGACACACACACACATACATTATATAATATATATATATATATATATATATATATATATATATATATATATATATATATATATATATATATATATATATATTATTATTTATTATCACACTGGCCGATTCCCACCAAGGCAGGGTGGCCCGAAGAAGAAAAACTTTCACCATCATTCACTCCATCACTGTCTTGCCAGAAGGGTGCTTTACACTACAGTTTTTAAACTGCAACATTAACACCCCTCCTTCATAATATAATTATTCATAATATAATTATTGTACCCACGAACGAGTGGTATTGATCAAAACAACAGTGCGACTAACCAGGTAGTCGAACCCATGCTGCTTTGGCCCGCTCATTGTGAGCGAAAACTCATGAAGGTCTAGCCCTTCCTGTTATGTGTGTTATATGTATGTATGTATGTATGTATGTATGTATGTATTTATTGAATGCTTGCCAATGATTAGTAATGACCCACACGAAACACAGAAGATGAAGTTGTGTATTTCGACCGCCAACCGAGTCCTCTTCAGCAGATACAAAAATGATAGAACATGTTTCAAGTAGGAAGTCAGGTCCGGGAGCAAGTGGGTGAGGTGTGTCAGGTCTGGAAGCAAGTGGGTGAGGTGTGTCAGGTCTGGAAACAAGTGGGTGAGGTGTGTCAGGTCCGGGAGCAAGTGGGTGAGGTGTGTCAGGTCTGGAAGCGAGTGAGTGAGGTGTGTCAGGTCCGGGAGCAAGTGGGTGAGGTGTGTCAAGTCTGGAAGCAAGTGGGTGAGGTGTGCAAGGTCTGGAAGCAAGTGGGTGAGGTGTGTCAGGTCCGGGAGCAAGTGGGTGAGGTGTGCCAGGTCTGAAAGCAAGTGGGTGAGGTGTGTCAGGTCCGGGAGCAAGTTGGTGAGGTTTGTCAGGTCTGGAAGCAAGTGGGTGAGGTGTGTCAGGTCCGGGAGCAAGTTGGTGAGGTGTGTCAGGTCTGGAAGCAAGTGGGTGAGGTGTGTCAGGTCCGGGAGCAAGTGGGTGAGGTGTGTCAGGTCCGGGAGCAAGTGGGTGAGGTGTGTCAGGTCCGGGAGCAAGTGGGTGAGGTGTATCAGGTCCGGGAGCAAGTGGGTGAGGTGTGTCAGGTCCGGGAGCAAGTGGGTGAGGTGTGTCAGGTCCGGGAGCAAGTGGGTGAGGTGTGTCAGGTCTGGAAGCAAGTGGGTTAGGTGTGTCAGGTCTGGAAGCAAGTGGGTTAGGTGTGTCAAGTCTGGAAGCA
The DNA here is from genome assembly GCF_038502225.1 of Cherax quadricarinatus. Lineage (NCBI taxonomy): Eukaryota > Metazoa > Arthropoda > Malacostraca > Decapoda > Parastacidae > Cherax > Cherax quadricarinatus. Next base: position 16,595,209 of record NC_091375.1, read on the forward strand.
AGTGGGTTAGGTGTGTCAGGTCTGGAAGCAAGTGGGTTAGGTGTGTCAGGTCTGGAAGCAAGTGGGTGAGGTGTGTCAGGTCTGGAAGCAAGTGGGTTAGGTGTGTCAGGTCTGGAAGCAAGTTGGTTAGGTGTGTCAGGTCTGGAAGCAGGTGACTGGAACCAGATATGAAAACTGGGCAATTAGTTTCGCTATACTATGTAGTTCCTGATCTTGTAAATGGCGTTCTGTATTAGGTTAGTTTCTGGTATGTTCTTAAGGGCGAATTTTGAAATGGCATCTGGTTTCTACTATCCCTATAAAATGTTGATGTTAGATGTGGTAACTATGAGGGCAGATTTCCTGATTTTTCGTTTGTAGCTCCGGTGTGATTTGTGTTTGATGGCGTCAACTTCCCAATGAAAACTGTGATTGTTGATGTTGACATGTTGAAAATTGGCTGGATTATCCTGTGTGGAATATACTGCCCTCTGGTGTTCGATTATCCCTGTAGATAGTGTTCCGGTTTGTCTGTCCTATATATGTATGGTTGCAGTCTTTACAGGGTTTTTGATCAACTCCTGGTGTCTTCCAGAGTTTTTTTTTTTTTTTTTTTTTTTTAAGAAGAGATTTCTTATATGTTAGAATAGAAGGTCATTATGTTGGTAACGTCGTTGAGATGACTGTTTCTTGGTGATAGGGTCCCACCACTTGAGATTTATTGCGATATTTTTGAGCTGAGATTTTGTAATAGCCTGTATTTGCTTTCTTTTCACCTTGTATAAAGAACCAGTCAGGGGCTGATTACTCTGAGTGCACGTAAAAACCAGTCTTAAAACTGTGCTCTTTCTAATTTGCACTGAATAGTAACTTTGAGTGGGCTTCCTATAAACTGAGAATTCAACTTGATCGTTATTTCTGGTGATGACCACATAAAGGAATAAATGATTGTTTCCCAACTCAACTTCGAACTGTATAGAAGGAATAAAAGGGTTAAAATTCATAAAGAATGTGTCAGAACTGCCCAGCTGTCTTCCCACACTGTGAAGACATCACTTTATCTGTACTGTATCACGTCTGGTGGTTTGATAATGGGAAGGATGGTAGTTTCATGGTATAGATTAGCGATTTATTATATAAAATGTTCAGAAAACCGACAAGTTGATGAACAGTGGAATCAGTCCCTCAGCCTGGAGACAACGTGTTCAGTCCATCAGTCTTGATTAAATCGAGATTGATTAATTAAGACTGATAGACTGAACACCGACTCAAGGCTGAGAAACTGATCACCTGCAACTTCTTCTCATCTTCCACCATTCATCCCTATACTGGACTGAAGAATTCACTGGCTGGCGAAACAGAGATCAGCGATTACAGGAGAGACTCGCTTCCCAAACTGCAGCCAGATGTCTGCTAGAATAATTCATTGTAGAAGGAGAAAGCTTTGGTTTACCTGGAAAGTTTACCTGGAGAGAGTTCCGGGGGTCAACGCCCCCGCGTTGACCCCCCAGGCCTCATGGGGGATCAGGGTGAGGGCTAAGATATTTCTGGATGGATAGTGAGAACTAGTAATGTGGAAATAACTTGCTTGTTAGGAGATTCAAAACTTTTATGAGAGGCAAAGTGGTTTGATCTAGGGAAGAAGACGCCTCCAGTTCCTTGGATCAAATATACTTCACCGGCAAAAAAACGCACATCCCTGACAGACACGCACTTATGTATTGTTGTATACTTCACGCCGTGACATATATTGTATCTTTCATACTGTGACTTGATAAAGTCCACTGTGTGGGCGAAACGTTGTCAATAAAGGATCACATTTTACTGCTTAAGTGTTTATATTGACAATGTGTCGGTATTTTATACCATTTACTTCCATCGTGATATATATTGTTGTATCCTTCTGTCTGTGACAGATATTGTTGTATCCTTCTGTCTGTGACAGATATTGTTGTATCCTTCTGTCTGTGACAGATATTGTTGTATCCTTCTGTCTGTGACAGATATTGTTGTATCCTTCTGTCTGTGACAGATATTGTTGTATCCTTCTGTCTGTGACAGATATTGTTGTATCCTTCTGTCTGTGACAGATATTGTTGTATCCTTCTGTCTGTGACAGATATTGTTGTATCCTTCTGTCTGTGACAGATATTGTTGTATCCTTCTGTCTGTGACAGATATTGTTGTATCCTTCTGTCTGTGACAGATATTGTTGTATCCTTCTGTCTGTGACAGATATTGTTGTATCCTTCTGTCTGTGACAGATATTGTTGTATCCTTCTGTCTGTGACAGATATTGTTGTATCCTTCTGTCTGTGACAGATATTGTTGTATCCTTCTGTCTGTGACAGATATTGTTGTATCCTTCTGTCTGTGACAGATATTGTTGTATCCTTCTGTCTGTGACAGATATTGTTGTATCCTTCTGTCTGTGACAGATATTGTTGTATCCTTCTGTCTGTGACAGATATTGTTGTATCCTTCTGTCTGTGACAGATATTGTTGTATCCTTCTGTCTGTGACAGATATTGTTGTATCCTTCTGTCTGTGACAGATATTGTTGTATCCTTCTGTCTGTGACAGATATTGTAGTATCCTTCTGTCTGTGACAGATGTTGTATCCTTCTGTCTGTGACAGATGTTGTATCCTTCTGTCTGTGACAGATGTTGTATCCTTCTGTCTGTGACAGATGTTGTATCCTTCTGTCTGTGACAGATGTTGTATCCTTCTGTCTGTGACAGATGTATCCTTCTGTCTGTGACAGATATTGTATCCTTCTGTCTGTGACAGATATTGTAGTATCCTTCTGTCTGTGACAGATGTTGTATCCTTCTGTCTGTGACAGATGTTGTATCCTTCTGTCTGTGACAGATGTATCCTTCTGTCTTTGACAGATATTGTTGTATCCTTCTGTCTGTGACAGATATTGTTGCATCCTTCTGTCTGTGACAGATATTGTTGTATCCTTCTGTCTGTGACAGATATTGTTGCATCCTTCTGTCTGTGACAGATATTGTTGTATCCTTCTGTCTGTGACAGATATTGTTGTATCCTTCTGTCTGTGACAGATATTGTTGTATCCTTCTGTCTGTGACAGATATTGTTGTATCCTTCTGTCTGTGACAGATATTGTTGTATCCTTCTGTGACATATATCGTTGTATATTTCACACCCTGACAGTGTTTTCCTCTCTGACACTCGTCTGTCCCTCACTCAGTGACATGTTGCAGTTTTTCTCTGACATACTGCGACATCGTCCATCCTTCGCCATAAATTGTTGCATCCTTAACTCTGACATACACTACTGTATCCTTAACTCTGACATACACTACTGTATCCTTCACTATGACATTATTATTATAATCAAAAAGAAGCGCTAAGCCACAAGGGCTATACAGCGCTGCAGGGTAGGGAAGGAAGCAAGGGAATTGGATGGCAGAAAGGAGGGGGGATGATCAGCAGGTTACAGAAAACAGCGGGGCAGGGGATAGTACGGGGGTAGAGGGTAGCAAGAGATTGAAGTAGAAAGGGCTGAAGGTATCAGAATTTGTGAAGTAAGTCAGTTGTTGTCAAAAAGTCAATGAGAGAGTCCGGATGAAAGGTGGGTCCATCAGCGAGAAGGGAAGGTAAAGAGAGAGCAGCGGAGCGAAGACGACGACAGAGGTAAATTCTGCGTGCTCGTTGATAAAGTGGGCAGTCCAACAGAATGTGGCTGACTGATAATGGAGCTTGGCAATTCTCACAGAGAGGAGCAAGACGCCTCTCCATGAGATATCCATGAGTAAGACGGGTATGGCCAATGCGAAGACGGGAGAGAGTAGTCTCCCAACCTCGACACTGGTGATAAGAAGACGGCCAGTAACCTATACTCGGTTTAATAGATTGAAGTTTGTTGCCGAGCATAGTAGACCAACGTTGTTGCCAACGGGTGTGAAGGTGGGAAGATATTGCAGTAAAATAGTCCGTAAATGGAATACCTCTATAAGAAACTGGTAGGTCATGTACTGCTGACCGCGCAGCAGTGTCTGCCTGTTCATTGCCCTGTACGTCAACATGACCAGGGACCCAACAAAAAACAATATCTTTATGCTTGGTAAAGATGCGGCGTAGCCAAAGTTGGATACGGAGGACTAAGGGGTGAGGTGTATCAAATTTTTGTATAGCCTGTAAAGCACTAAGGGAGTCTGAGACAACCACAAATGATGACACAGGCATAGATGCAATACGGATAAGTGCTGTAAGGATGGCATATAATTCAGCAGTAAAAATACTAGCCGAAGATAGTAAATGCCCTTGTACGACGCTGTCCGGAAACACTGCTGCGAATCCTACGCCGTCAGAAGACTTAGAGCCATCTGTGTACACAGCAATGGCATGAGAATGAGAGTGAAAGTGGTCAAGAAAAAGAGAGCGGGAAGCGACCGTAGACAGTTGGGCTTTCGAGCAAGGGAGGGAGAAAGAACAGACTCGAACAGCTGGAACTTCCCAGGGGGGTAGGGAAAAGTGAGATGCTACATGTACATAGAAAGGTGGTAGTTGAAGAGAAGACAAGAGCGAATGAAGGCGAAGAGAGAAGGGACGGAGTAAACAGGGGCGGCGAACAAATAAAGAATGTCTACTAATATCAGTGACCATTCTATAAATGGAAGGATTGCGGAGATCATGAGAGCGTACATAGTAGCGCAGGCAATGGGCATCACGGCGATCGGATAAGGATGGAACGTTCGCTTCTGCATAGAGGCTCTCGACAGGGGAAGAGCGAAAAGCACCAAGGCATAAACGTAATCCTTGGTGATGAATGGGGTTAAGGCTAGAGAGAGTAGCAGGAGATGCCGCTGAATAGATCTGGTCACCATAATCAAGTTTCGATAAAATAAGGGTGGAATGTAGGCGAAGGAGGGTTCGACGATCAGCTCCCCATGAAAGATGAGCAAGGGTTTTAAGAAGGTTCAGCCGGCTGTGACAAGTTGCCTTCAGAGAGGTAATGTGAGGTTTCCAGGATAACCTACGATCAAAGAGGAGGCCCAGAAACTTGACTGTATCACGTTCAGGGATACGGGAGCCATAGAGGTACAAAGGATGATCGGAGATGACAGAGCGTCTAGTGAAAGTGATTTGGTGGGTTTTAGTGCTGGAAAATTTAAACCCACGTGTGGTGGCCCAATTGGAAACACGGTCGACTGCATGTTGGAGAGAAACTGTAATGAGGTGACAGTCAGCGCCTGCACAGGCAATAGCGAAGTCATCAACATAGAGTGATGACCAAATATTTGATGGAAGACTAGAGGCCAAATCATTAATAGCAAGGAGAAAAAGTGTTGTGCTCAGAACACATCCCTGGGGGACACCTTCAGCTTGGATAAAGTCCGGGGAGAGCACATTATTAACCCGAACACGGAAATGCCTGTCAGTTAAAAAGTTCTTAAGGAAGGATGGTAGATTGCCTCGAAGGCCTAAGGAGTGGGCTTGGGCTAAAATATTATACCTCCAAGTTGTGTCATATGCCTTCTCAAGGTCAAAAAATATGGCAATAACTGAGTGGTTATTCGCAAAGGCATTACGAACATACGTATCCAAGCGTAGTAAGGGGTCTATGGTAGAACGTCCCTTACGAAAGCCATATTGACGAGTGGAGAGACTGTTGTGTGTCTCTAAATACCACACTAAACGTCTATTTACTAGGCGTTCCATTACTTTGCAAACTGCACTGGTAAGAGCAATGGGACGATAGTGGGAGGTTTCATGTCCCGTAGTGCCTGGTTTGCGGAAAGGGAGAACAATGGCGGATTTCCACAGCTGTGGAAGAACTCCTTGTGACCAAATAAGATTGTAAAGGCGTAATAGGACTGCAAGGGCTGACTGATGTAAATGTTGTAGCATACGAATATGAATGTCGTCGGGCCCAGCTGCCGATGATCGACAAGCTGAGAGTGTTGCCTCCAGTTCTTGAAGTGTAAAAGGCACATTATACTGTTCTTCTCTGAGAGAAGAAAAGTCCAAGGGTGCTAACTCTCTGGCAGACTTTGAGGAAAGAAATGAGGGGCATAGATGGAGTCCCTGAGAAATACGGACCAGATGATTGCCAGTTTCATTGGCAACATCTAGTGGGTTTGCTATATCAACACCGGCAACCCGCAGAACAGGAGCCGGGTCAGGAGAATATTTACCACTCAGTTTTCGTACTTTTTTCCAGACTGCACTCATAGAGGAAGCAGAGGTGATGGTGGAGACATAATCTCGCCAGCAAGTGCGTTTAGCGTCACGGATGACACGGCGAGCGATCGCACGCTTCTGTTTAAAATCAAGGAGTCGCTCTGTGGTTCTATTGTACCGGTACCTGCCCCATGCAGCGCGTTTCAAACGTACTGCACGAGCACAAGCAGGAGACCACCAAGGCACGCATTTCTGAGAATGCCTGCCCGAAGTTTGGGGTATAGAATGAGAAGCTGCGGTGAAAACGGAGGACGAGAAGAGGTGTAAAAGCTCATCGATGGAGGACGAAGAAGGAACCTCTTTAAAAACAGTTAGGTGTGAGTAAAGGTTCCAATTTGCCTGATTAAATTGCCAGCGTGGGGTGCGAAGAGGTGGCGAATATGAAGGGGAAGTAAGAATGATTGGGAAATGATCACTGTCATGTAAGTCCGGGAGAACAGACCAAGTGAAGTCTAATGCGGCGGAGGAAGAGCAGACTGAGAGATCGATGCAAGAGAGAGTATGAGTCCGAGGATCAAAATGGGTGTGAGTACCTGTATTTAAAACATGGAGGGGGTGGGTGGCAAGAAAAGCCTCTAACTGAATTCCACGGGAATCACAGTGAGACCCCCCCAGAGGAAATGGTGGGCATTAAAATCACCAAGTAACAGAATCGGTGGCGGTAATGACGAAACAAGGAAGGCAAAATCCGGAATAGATAATGCCCGAGAAGGAGAGAGATATAAAGAACAGAGCGTATACCACCTATGTAAGTGGATACGGGCTGCTGTGTAATGCAGCGAAGTATGAACAAATAGCTGATGGTACGGAATATCAGTGCGGAGAAGAAGGGCACTTTCATTAAAGGTCCCATCAGGAAAAGGATCTGAAGAATACAATAAATTATAGCCTGAGATGTGAGAAATAACAGCAGAGTGTAATTTTGGTTCCTGTAAGCAAACACCAACAGGGGCAAACTGGGAGAGTAACATCTGAAGCTCACCCCGATTACCCCTGAGGCCGCGTATATTCCACTGTAAATAGGCCATGATTGGCAATGATAAAGATACTTGAAATCTGCAGGTAAGGGTTCCTACGGACTAGAAGGGTTAGAAAAGTCCACATGCGGAGGCAGTGGAAAACGTTCAAGCAGCGAAGGAACGGTGCGCTGTGAAGAAAGGAGTTGCGCAGATGGAGCAGAGGAGAGAGAAAGAGCGGAAGGTGGATCAGTGTCCATTGATGGTTTGGTCTCTGCAATATATTCAGAGATTGCTTCAAGTGTTTCGGAATTCAGAGATGTCGTATGGGAGACAATATTGGGAATGGTAGGGGAAGGATGAGTAAAGATTGGAACTGTATTGGACTGTACCAAGGTAGGGGGGGCGAAAGGGTGGAGGGAACTGGAGAAGCGTGGCAGGGGACAGAAGAGGCAGGAACCTGGGAGGTGGCAGAAGAGGAAGAAACTTGGGAGGGAACAGGGGAGGAAGGTACAGTACGAGGAGGAGGGTGAACCTCTACACTTGTAACTGAGCCAGTGAGAGGGGAAGAACCAGGGACAGAGACAGGGAGGGTAAAATGAGGAGGTGGAAGATGGGTAGGAGGTGTTAACGGACCTTTTTTTGACTTTTGAGAAGTAGAGGGACGATTGGGAGGAGGTGTCGTACGAGGTCTCGTCGATACTGAGGCTTGTGAGAGAGAACTCGAAGAAGCGAGATTAGACTGAGGCGTTGAAGTAGGGACGTCTGAGCCGAGGACAGCAAAAGGATTAGATACAGGAGTGATTATGGGAGAGGTAACCACAGAGGTGGGTGTAGAAGATGGGATACCAGAAGTGGGGGGACGTTTTGAAACACGGGAATAAGAAACACGTGGGAGTCTCCCTTGGAGGCGGAGATGAGAAACTGCCATGGCATAAGGGAGACCTTCTGTCTCTGAGGTAACGGATTTCCCGCTCGTTTAAATAGACCTGACAACGGCGAGAGTACGAAGGGTGAGCCTCATGACAGTTAAGGCAAGAGGGAGATCGATTGCAAGACGTATTAGAATGGTCATCGGCACCACAGACTGGGCATTCGGCGATAGATCTGCAATATTTTGCTGGATGGCCAAATCGCCAGCAATTTCTACACTGTTGTGGTGTAGGGATCACCTTTCGAACTTGTAACCGATGTCCTGCTATATAAACTGAGGATGGGAGTTCTCGGCTGTCAAAAGTTAAACGAGCCACATTGCTAGGGTATCGTCTCCGCCCACGGGCAGGAAGAAAGTAAGTGTCTACCTTAAGGATTGGGAGATCTTGGAGTTCCAGCTGTTCTAGAATGTCAATGCCACATGTCCGGAAATTTTGTTGAACTATGGTATGGGGCAGAATGACGGTACCACTACAAGAATTGAGGGAATGATGTTTTTCAAGAGTGACAGGAACAGTATCGATATGGGAAAGACGAGAGAGCTCATGAGCCTGGGTAGCATTCTGTACGGTAATGATGCGTGTACTGCTCTTAAGAGCATGAAAAGAAATATCTTTACCAACATGGCGTAGGAGTGCCTTGCCAATACTATGGTCAGAAAGATAGGCAGTAGAGGAAGTTGGTCGTAAAGTGAAGAATTTAGTCCATTGTTCAGTCTGAAACTGAGCGTGGAAAGGTAGTGAAGGACGTGTCGATCGTTTCTGAGAAGAATGAGAAGGTGGAGAAGTATCATCAGCAGGTAATTGTCGTTGGCGTTTAGGCGTGGGACCAGAGTTGGTCCGACGTGGAACGGGTCGGCGATTTGAAAATTGCCGCACCGTAGAGGGAGAGGCCGGAAGCATAGTCAGAGGAGAGCGAAGGTCCGATAAATCGAAGGAGTCAGTCGAGGCCTCAGTACCTGAAGCGGGTGAGGAAACAGCACCGGCAATAGGTACAGAGGCATGAGGAATGTCTGAAGAGTGGTCCAAAGACGAGGCGGGGTCAGAACGGGGTGCGGTATCAAGAAGGGGCCCGGGGGTACCAGGTTCATGGACTAGGGCTGCCATGGTTAGGTTACTTCTTTCTTTTTGTTTTTAAGAAAAAAAAAGAAAGAAGAAAAGAAAATAAAAATAAAAAAAAGAATAAAAAAAGGGGGGACCGGGGAGGGATAGTTCCTAGGAGGAATGAAAGGGCCAGAAATCTCCCTCCGCGCCCAAGAGGACCTCAGCACCGCAAGTAGCGCAGATGCAGCATGGAACCCGTGCCATACCCTACCCATCATGCTAGTAAACTAACAATCCGGGATAGCAACCTCACATCTGCCGAGCTACCTCGGTGGACAAAAGAGAGGGCGGCCGGATATCCGCCACAAAGCATACCTCCTTCGGCCACCACCCCCGGAATCCGAAAGGTGGCTTCCAGAGATACACTCGTCGCCCGAAAGACACCCAAAGCTACTCCGGGATACCGGAGAGGGATCGGGACATCCCCAGGCGATCCAGATTCCACGGCAAACTACGCCACCGCTAAGAACCTCAACGGAATGGGATGGACCCCGGTATCCTTTCCCCTACCTAGGAACTAGCGCGCCTGTGGGAGAAATCCCAAAGGACAAAAAGAGGAAGGGCAAAAGGGAGGGGTGGGGAGGAGGAGGAGGAAAGGAAAAAGGGGAGGATGGGGAGGATGGGATAGGGGAGGGGAGATTGGGGGGTAATTAGGTTCGGTCTGAGGAAGAAGACCGATAGGTCTAATTCCTCAGACCAAGAGCCTCTTCACCACGCCAAGGAGCCCCCCTTGAAGAGGCTTCACTATGACATACACTACTGTATCCTTCACTATGACATACACTACTGTATCCTTCACTATGACATACATCGTTGTAGTTTTACATATATCAATTTTCTTTTCACATTTTAAGACAATTAACGTCAGATAACAATTCCCTCAATGAAGCTCTTAACGCGCCTTACTAACTTTTTTTTTAATTTTTGCGGTTCAAATAGATTTCAAGTCTATTTTCATAAAGGAAAGCAGCTTATTATTTTTGTTAGAGTTAAGGGGGAATCACCCTGAAAATTACGGGATTTTTGATAACCATTCATTAACGAAGACAAATTAAAACTCGAAATAGCTAGTAGATCACTGACTTTGGCGCTTAATTTAATTATTACAGTCTCATGACCCTAGTTAGGGCTAATTAAACATTTTTATTAAAGTTTAACTCTGAATATCGGTAAAACATCAACTATGTTTAAAGTTGGGTATAACCTGTGTTTCTTGTTCCTTCACAGTCTTCTCAGGTCTCGTAAAAAAGTTCCAGGGTGGTAATTTTGGCCTCGGGGCGACTAAAAGGCAGAGGATATTTCTGAGTAAAACTTCTTAACCAGGACAGTAAGAAATGGAAACAGAAATTCTGAGAACCATGTACGTTTTCCTGAAGTTTTCTCCTTGTGCAAGAAAGGTATAAAATACCGACAATATGAAAGTTAAGACACATGTGCAACATCTGGGTATCTTTATTGTAGACGTTTCGCCATCCAGTGGCTTTATCAATACAGATTCTAGGACATAATAGGAAGACAGTAGAACTATATACAAAAGATGAGGTAATCAGTCCCTCAGCCTTGGAGTTAGTGTTCACAGCATCGTGGTGGAGGAGAATCTGGAGCAAAGGCGAACGAACGAAAGTTCAGGTAAGATCTCAAATGGGATGAGCGGGGAAGGCGGGGTTAGATGGGTTAGTTGTAGCAGCCGTGAAGAAGGTCTTGTAGATGTCCTCTGAACCAAGATTCCATAATGTTGCAGTGTCTGACAAGTTGTGCAAGAAAGGTTCAGAGGACATCTACAAGACCTTCACGGCTGCTACAACTAACCCATCTCTTTGGGAAGGACCTACTTCCACTGGGGAATCCCGCCTACCAGTGATTATGCCCTCGTCTGCTGCCCGTCCTTATCCACTGACGCCTATATAACCGCCAGTCTTCTTGCCTTTGCTCCAGATTCTCCTCCACCACGATGCTGTGAACACTAACTCCAAGGCTGAGGGACTGATTACCTCATCTTTTGTATATAGTTCTACTGTCTTCCAATTATGTCCTAGAATCTGTATTGATAAAGCCACTGGATGGCGAAACGTCTACACTAAAGATATCCAGATGTTGCACATGTGTCTTAACTTTCAAGTTTTCTCCTTAACATACGAGTCCCATGTTGATAAATTAGACATGTGCAACACTTGGGTATCTTTACTGAGGAAACTTTTCGCCACACAGTGGCTTCATCAGTCTATACAAAGGAGAATGGTGAAGAACAGTAGTAGTTTGAGACAATCAGTCCCTCAGCCTTGGGATCTTAATACAGGGAATTCTTCACTTATCTTATCCTTGGTCATGACCTACTTCCACATTGGACAAATGTGATACCACCTACGACTGCTGCACCTCTTCTGCCTACAGTATATAAGCTACTTCTCCCCACATATGCTGTATATTTTTCAAGTTTGATGGACTGACTTCATCGACTCAAGGCTGAGGGACTGATTACCTCAAACTCCTGCTGTTCTTCACCATTCTCCTTCGTGTGGACTGATGAAGCCACTGTGTGACGAAACGTTTCCTCATTAAAGATACCCAAGTGTTTCACATGTGTCTAATTTACCAACTTGTCGGTTCTCTGAACCATTCATCTACATACGAGTCCCATGGAAGTTGTTAATGCACAACTTTTATCTATGTATATCTTTATAAGATGAAGGTACGTCAAGGGATCTCGAGGCGAAGAACGAATACAAGTCCGTAAAGGACGTGCCCTTCATGTGCCAGTAGGCCATCTGCAGTGTTTCTCCATTCTCACGTTTCTCCCAGGACCGTACCCTAAAGCTGAAAGTTCTAGCATCTTCATCTTAAATCCCAGTGGGATTTAAGATGAAGATACCTTATCTTCCTGGCTGAGAGCAGTGATTCAGTCCATGCAGGCGCTGACATGCAGGATGCAGCTAATATTATGAAGAATCTTCAATCTCACAGTGACTCACTGGAGATTCCCCGCCATTAAGATGGAGGCTCGAGTTTAATATCTTCTGCCACAGAAACTTAAGCTGCAGAATTCGCCTCTATGAAAATTAAAGCGGCTTAACCTCTTATAAATATTAATAAAATAGGTGGTAATTTTCGCCTCACACAAGAGCAATCTTATGCTGACGAAGGAGATAGATTTTTTGGAACACCTCTTCAGTAAACAGAAAATACGTAAGTACTAGAACCTTGTTTTATTTTTAACTCGCTACCCAATTGATTTGATGAAATCATTTCCAGCATTTGCTTCCATTTCTTTCATACAATCCACTTGCCTGAGCAGAATTTAAATTCCCAACGACCTTCAACCGAGAGAATCAACTTCTTTAAATCCTCACCGTTTGATACCAATTGATGTTATTGTTGTTAAAGTTAAATTTGGTTTAGGAGCCCTCGTAACTACATGCATTTTGCTAGTCAGGAGCCTCATGCATACCAGTCTGAACTTTGATTAGGTTACTATCTAAATTAACTGTCTGATACTGTTAAATTTCATACCATGTCATCAGTATTTTAATCAGCTTGAAGTTTCATAATTTCCACACCACCTTTGCTTTAACCTTTGGTTAAGAGAATACTGTATAATTGTCTTTGTGTTCATACTTCTTTGGGGAGACTGGAATCATTTTATTTTTACCCTTGGTTCTCATAGCCTAATCTCTCCTATTAGGGATCAAATTTAATTTTCACAGCTCAAGCGGAAGGAAAACTAAATCTTTAAACAGGAATTAACTTCTGTTGTTAAATAAAGGCATATTTAACAACATTTATACAATTGTTGTTAAATAAGCATAAGTGGGGAGCTTAAATTGATTAGTTTCCGAATAATAAAGTAGGTGACAAGAACAAGACATACGTATACCTAAGACTGTGAAGAACAGGATCAACATTGTGACTGAACCAATAAACAAATAACCCGCACATAGGAGAAACAAGCTTATATCGACGTTTCGGTCCGACTTGGAACAAACTAGCCACACTGACTGGTGACAATTACACTGGTTACTGGTCCAAGCAGGACAGAAATGTCACATTTTTCCCATGTGCGTATAATTTGTGTATAACACTGGTCAACAATTTTTGAAAAGTTTTATGCTTCTTAAAGGAGATTAGTTAATTCTTATGTATTTTCATGTCCTGAATCCAAATATCACCTTGAAAAATACTTATTGGTTATAAATTTAAATATACGAAACATGTAATATTTGATTATTTTATTATAACGTATATGTGTCAGTATGTTTTAAAGTCTAATCCATACCTACTCTGCCGTACCTACTCTCTGCCGTACCTACTCTCTGCCTTTTTGCTTGACGCTTATAGTGGCCTGAAGAATCATCTCTTGCTAGTGTCTAGCAATAGTCTGCAAGTATTCTTGTGCCACATTTGCCCTGGTACCATTTTTCCATGGTTGAAATATCTTGGTGAAACCTTTCACCATGTTCGTCATTAACTGTTCCACAGTTCGCTGGAAAAAAAAGTCTAAATGCGAGTCCAAAAAGTGGATTTTAAGTGACATGTTACATGTCATGTTCTTGTAAGCCTTGATGAGGTTTTCTACCAATTCTTCATAGTTGCCTTCCCTTCTGTTTCCGAGAAATCCCTTCGTCACTAACCTGAATGTTTCCCGAGCAGCTTACTCCTCCCCATGAAGGTCTGATTCAAAGGCACCATCTTTCAGAAGCTCTCGAATCTGAGTATCATTGACGACTCCCTGTCTTATCTTAGCGTCGCTCAGTGAGGGAAATTTTGATGTTAAATACTTTAATCTCTGACCGGATTTGTCCATAGCTTTTACGAAGTTTTTCATGAGCCTCAGTTTTATGTGTAGTGGTGGTAGCAAAATTTTGTTTGGTTCAATGAGAGGTGGATGTTGAACATTTTTCATCCCAGACTCCAGTGATTGACGAGGTGGTCAGTCTCTCTTGATGTAGTGGGAACCTCTGGCACGGCTGTCCCAGTCACATAGAAAGCAGCAGTATTATAAGTTGAAAAAAGTGTTTGGCTAAGAAAACCACCTACCTTTCACCTCAGAATATAAACTTGGACATCACAACCACCTTTTATGACTGCTGGAACAATGATGAAGGTCAGTCAGACTGAGTGTGGTAAGAAACACACTGCCACAAGCCTGTTGGAACCTGTTGTGACACGTAGGTCTATATTGAAAAGTAGAGCTAACAATTTTAACCATGATATTCATTACACTATGTAACAAAATTTCACTTTTGTCGTGTTCCTGGGAAATAAGCATCATTTCCCAATTCTTTATAACTAAAAATTTAAAAAAGCAATTTTGATCCCAGGATACTTCTGGTCAGGATACTTCTGGAACACTTTTAAGAAAAACTGATGTAAAACTATTATGTTGTAAGTGTTTGTTTGGCAAATATAAAAACAGGGGCTCACAAACCAACATTCAGTTCAGTTCTGGCTACCTGAGAAGACACATCAGAAGTGAAATGGCATCAAGAGGCTGCAGTCATTCTCCAGATACATTCTGCTTCATTTGTGGTCAGTTCATTAAGACAAGAGCAAAGAAGTTCTCTGTAACAGCATCTAAAAAAAAAACGTGTGAAGCTTGCATAGCTCATTTTAGCAAGGCAGTTGTGGACCAAGACAAGACCTGGGCACCTCATGTTGCTGGTGAACATTGTAAGAAAACGTTGGAAGGTAAGAAAGTCATTAGTTACATGAAGGGTAAAATCTTGAATAAGAACTTTTTTTAAATGAACTGTATGTAACAAACTAATTCTTTTGTTCTTTTACAGGATGATATAGAGAAAAAAAAAGAGCCATGAAGTTTGGTGTTCCAAGAATATAGCGTGAACCCATTGATCACTCAACTAACTGCTACTTCTGCCTGGTGGATCCTTCCAAACACCGAACTGGGAAAATGCACTTGCTGTTTCTTATCCTGACCTTCCCTCTTCTACTGCACCAGTACCACACAGTGCTGATCTTCCTGTTCCTACACCTCCAGAAAGAAGTCAACCATCAGAAGAAGAAAGCAGCAAATCAGAAAATGAAGATCACAGTGAACGAGACTATGATCTCACAGGTGGAGCTGTTGGGAGGAATCCTTACTACCCAAACTAAATAGACCTCAATGACCTTATCAGAGATCTTGGTTTGACAAAGTCAAATGCTGAGCTTTTGATTTCAAGGATCAAGGACTGAGACTTGGTGGATGAAAGTGTGGAAGTGACAAGCCAAAGAAAACGTCAACAACATTTCTCAAGCTTAAATAACAAAAAAGGCACAATACCGTGACTGGAACGATACACAACTAACCCGCACATAAAAGAGAGAAGCTTACGACGACGTTTCGGTCCGACTTGGACCATTGACTTTGTCAATGGTCCAAGTCGGACCGAAACGTCGTCGTAAGCTTCTCTCTTTCATGTGCGGGTTATTTGTGTATATTTCTCAAGCTTCTTCACTAATGAAGACAGGTTGTGCTACTGTAATGATGTATCAGACCTGTTTGATGCAATTGGAATTGCACAAACCAGATGAGTGGAGACTCTTCACTGGCAGCTCCTCCAGAAGCCTAAAAGCAGTATTTCTGTATAATGGGAACAAGTATCCATCTCTTCCCTTGGCTCATTCAGTGCATCTTAAGGAGGACAACGGTGTCAAACTTCTACTGGAAGCTTTAAACTATGATAAGTACAGCTGGGATTTTTTTTGGAGACTTCAAAATGGTGGCATTTTTGATGGGATTCCATGGAGGTTTTACCAAGTTTCCCTGTTATCTCTGCCATTGGGATAGTAGAGACAAAACAGCACATTACCAGAGGAAGCACTGGCCTCAAAGGACTGAGTTCTCAGTAGGAATACATAATATCAAACAAACCATTGGTGGATCCTCAATAGGTTCTGTTCCCTCCATTACACATCAAACTAGGGCAAATGAAACAGTTTGTTACAGCTCTTGACACAGTCTGCAGCCTTCAAGTATCTTCAAGACTTCTTTCACAAGTTATCAGAGGCAAAGGTGAAGGCTGGCATCTTCACTGGACCACAAGTCAGGAAAATCATGAGTGCTCAGAATTTCCAAAGAAGCTCACAGAGAAGGAAAAGAAAGCCTGGGAGAGTTTTGTTGCTGTAGCACAGGACTTTCTGGGCAACAACAAGGCTGACAATTACGTGGTACTTGTTCAGACCTTGGTACAAAGCTATGGTCAGATGGGCTGTAGGATGTCCCTTAAGGTCCATAACCTTGATGCTCATCTTGACAATTTCAAGGAAAATACGGGATCATACTCAGAGGAGCAAGGGGAGAGCTTCCACCAATATATAATGAACTTTGAATACAGATATCGGGGATTTTATAATGGAAACATGGAAGACTACATTTGGGGGCTTAAACGGGAAAGTGATTTGTTGCTGTTCGTAAATCTAGAAAAAACTGCTCATTTAAAATTTTTGTAAATATGTTTCAGAAAGTTTAAAATAAAATTTTTGTAAATTTTATGTAAATTTTATTTATTTTAATATATATTTTTATTTTACATCCAAAACTAGCATAAAAATATTGAAATTCAGTAAAGTTTAAAAAGAATAATGGGTATTTTCTATTGTTTTACAATATAAGGAGCATCGATACCATGCCTAACCCTTCTAGGGTAGGGTAGGTGCCTGAGCCCAAGCCTTTAGCTCATAAGACTGTCATTCCCATTTGCCCACTTGGGGCGGGGATGGCAGACCAGAGAGGCCTAGCTTGTGGCTAGGCCTGGGGACAGTTGGTCCCAAAGATGAGGAGGTACTTGTGCCTCCTCCCATGGGAGACTTAGGTCTCAGACACTCCCTGAAGAGGGAGCCAAGGCCGGGCCACCACTTGGAAAAGGCCCGGGCCGGGAGAATACCGGCTAATCTTTAACTAACTAACTAACTAATATAAGGAGTTGGAAAATAACACCAGGAGCAAAAATTGTGTTACATAGTGATCAATGACCCAAAATTAGTTGTAAATTGCGGGTCTGGTCTCGCAAGCATTTTAGTTGTTGACCAGCGATATTTGTCGCCCACTTGTGATTTACCCGACTTAATGGCTGCTCCGCAATCAAAATAATTGCTTGTTGTCACTTTGGATGACGAATGCTAAGTAATTACTAATTAGTATGCATTGCTTCCTGTGTACCCAACACACTTTTACCCCCCCTTTATAGGCAATTACCCCCCCCCCACCCGGTCTTTAGATTCAGCCATGACAGCTAAAAGGACTCGTGTCTAAGTAATGTAACATGTTACTGTGGCAACGTTTCGCTCTCCAGGAGCTTTGCTCCTATAGAGCAAAACGTTGCCACAATAGTCGCATCAGTTGCATTTACGTTCTTTTACCTGAGATATTATCGGTAATTTTACCAACATTATTACAAGACCCAGTCGTCATTACTCAACTGGGAAAGTATTATACCAGCCAAGGGATTTCATGCAATCCCAGTAGTTCATAAGAGTGATTATGTACGAGTAGTGAAGGTTGTCTGTACATTCTCCAGTTCGGCAATTTCTCCTGCCTTGAATGGGGTCGTTAGTATACTGGAATTGGTCATGTTACATAATCTATCCCTAAGAAATACATGGCTGATATACAGTATTTGTATCAAGTTTCCTTACACCTGCTGCCCTGTTCACCTAGCAGTAAGTAGTCACCTGGGTGTTAGCCAATTGGTGTGGGTGGCATCCTGGGGGAGGTGGTATACCTGAGATCGGGCTGGGCTTTGAACTGAGCCGAGGTTGGGTAACAGTTTGTAGCCTGTAAAAGAATTGGCTTAAAAAAAGGTTTATCAATTACGGTGTTTGTCATAAGAATACAATATCCTCACAGTCTCCGCTCCCAAGTTACAGTCTCCGCTCCCAAGTTACAGTCTCCGCTCCCAAGTTACAGTCTCTGCTAACAAGTTACAGTCTCCGCCCCCAAGTTACAGTCTCCGTCTCCCCCCAAGTTACAGTCTCCGTCTCCCCCCAAGTTACAGTCTCCGCCCCCCAAGTTACAGTCTCCGCCCCCCAAGTTACAGTCTCCGCCCCCCAAGTTACAGTCTCCGCCCCCCAAGTTACAGTCTCCGCCCCCCAAGTTACAGTCTCCGCCCCCCAAGTTACAGTCTCCGCCCCCAAGTTACAGTCTCCGCTCCCAAGTTACAGTCTCCGCTCCCAAGTTACAGTCTCTGCTCCCAAGTTACAGTCTCTGCTAACAAGTTACAGTCTCCGCCCCCAAGTTACAGTCTCCGCTCCCAAGTTACAGTCTCCGCTCCCAAGTTACAGTCTCCGCTCCCAAGTTACAGTCTCCGCTCCCAAGTTACAGTCTCCGCCCCCCAAGTTACAGTCTCCGCTCCCAAGTTACAGTCTCCGCTCCCAAGTTACAGTCTCCGCTCCCAAGTTACAGTCTCCGTCCCCAAGTTACAGTCTCCGTCCCCAAGTTACAGTCTCCGCCCCCCATGCATTCATTATCAGAACAAAGACTGCTCAGGTTACAGTCTCCACTCCAAGAATACAGAAGCAAGACAAAGCCACCACCTCTTCGGGTTACAGTTTCCGACGCAAGAATTACAGAATTCAGATAAAGGTCCTCCTCAGGTTACAGTCACCGTCCCAATAATACAAAAACTAGACAAGGACTCCTCCCCAAGTTACTGTCACAGCAGCAAAGACAAAATCAGTAGTCTCTCTCTCTCTCAGAGGCTCAACACCCGCGTCGCCACACTGAATTTTCTCAACTTTCCAACATTTCTGAATTAATTTAAAGACTGAGGTGCGAGAAGGCCGGAAGGTAAGAGGGGTGAAATGAGACAGGGGAAGGAAGAGGAGGGAGCAGAGAGGGGGAACTGAGAAGGGAAGGAGGAGGATTGGAAATACAAGGAGAAGGAAGGGAAGGAAGAGCATCTTGGAAAGTTCTGAATAAATCTGGACAACGACATTCACGATACATTCTGCCAGTCCGTCTTTCTACACGTTTTAAGTTGTGTAGTTGTAGATCATTGTAATGCTCATATATGTATAACCCGCACACAGGGAAAATGAGCTTATTACGACGTTTCGGTCCGACTTGGCCCATTTATAAAGTCTCACTAACAGAAAAGAGTGAGGCAGCCAGTTTGTATAAGCGAGCTGGAAAAAGGAAGGGAACAAGAGAGAGAGAGAGAGAGAGAGAGAGAGAGAGAGAGAGAGAGAGAGAGAGAGAGAGAGACAGAGAGAGAGACAGAGAGAGAGACAGAGTGAGACAGAGAGAGAGAGACAGAGAGACAGAGAGACAGAGAGACAGAGAGAGAGAGAGAGAGAGACAGACAGAGAGAGACAGAGAGACAGAGATAGAGAGAGAGATAGAGAGAGAGATAGAGAGAGAGAGAGAGAGACAGAGAGACAGAGAGAGAGACAGAGAGAGAGACAGAGAGAGAGACAGAGAGAGAGACAGAGAGAGAGACAGAGAGAGACAGAGAGAGACAGAGAGAGAGAGAGACAGAGAGAGACAGAGAGAGAGACAGAGAGAAACAGAGAGACAGAGAGAGAGAGAGAGAGAGAGAGAGAGAGAGACGAGGAAGTAGTGGTATCTACACTATTTCCTGCTCCTCTTGTCCTCTCCAGTACTTTGGGGAGACTGGTCGTTCTCTTTTTAACAAAGAACACAAAAGAAGTGTTTGGCTTGTCGACACCAACAATGCTCTTTTCTCTCAGAGATCACAGTCATCCTACTGACTGGTCTTCTGCTAAAACTGTCTACTCAACTTCTGACTTTCACAGTCTCCGTCTTGTTGAATCCTTCCCCAAACAACTTTCCTGGTATGAATCTTAATCGTGGCTTTGTCTCTGTAGATGCTTTCCTCTCTCCTTATACTGACAAATGTTCCAAACTTTAGAACACTCCTGACTTATCCTTTCCTCTCTACCTTTCATATTTTTTCCCCGTTTTCTTTTTTTTCCTCTCTTCTGCCTACTGTGTTCTGTTAATTTAGTTCCCCTCCTCCCCCTCCGTTTTGGTACTACCCCTTGCGGTTCCTGAGCTCTCCTGCAGACTGACCCCACTTCTACTATTGCTACTATTGCTAATTTTCTTCTATTAGCCGTGATAGAATACGCCATTAAATATGGCGAAGACGGCTGGCTCTGATCTGATCCTTCTTCCATTCTTGCAGCAGACACTCTTCTGGGGACCTAAACGACAAAAGTCAACTTCCCCCCATGTAAACGAATGTTGAATGCGAGGCCAAACGGCTCTACGGCCACCCCATGTTACTACAAATAATCATCCGTGGCTAAACTGCCCTCCGGCCATCCCGCTGATTATACATCTTCTACTGTTGAGTCGATCCCTCTAGCGCTTTGACAACATACAGTCCAATTTTGATGATCGTAATCTCATATCTTTGTTAAAGATTCCGTAGGATTTGGGAGATATTGCTCCTCTCCAGGTGATTATCACAGCTCCAAGGACTATATCTCCAGGATCTATGGGCCGGGCGTCAACACTGGTCTGTGTCCCATCATTGTCTTGTGTATTAAATAGGTGAAGGCGCTGGGTTACCTATTTGCTGGTCCAGTGTCGTAGTACGGGGCTTTTTGTTGATATTGCTCAGCTATATTGGACTCGCTGGCGATTTTCACATCCAACACGAAATCCTCTCTCTTTTCTAAATCGCATGTAAGCAAGCCAGGCTTTCGTGCGTCATTCGCTGTTGGTATTTGTGGCTCTTTCAGTACCGCATGTAGTCGATGCAACAGCGGCAGTCAGCCGTAATTGCATCGACTACATTATCGTGCCTGCGTATTCGCTGTCCATGGAGCCGTGGACACACCTGGAGTAGGTACCCCAGAGATTTCCTCTGTATATAACCTTCGCAGGGTGTCTCACGAAATCGTAATGACACGATTGCAAACAAACCATACCACGGACGGGGATAGAACCCGCGATCAGAGTCTCAGAACTCCAGACCGTCGCGTTAGCCACTGAACCAGCTAGCCACAATAAGATTCGTCCAACTAGGTATATTTCTACACCATAGGAAGGTTAGCATAGGCACCACTGTGACCACAAATGCAAGTTTTTACAGACGAATCTCCAGCTAGCGTGGCTGTGACGAACTCTAGCTCAAGTTGGACGAATCTTATTGTGGCTAGCTGGCCCAGTGGCTAACGCGACGGTCTGGAGTTTTGAGACTCTCTGATCCCGAGTTCTATCCCCGTCCGTGGTATGGTTTGTTTCGCAGGGTGTGTTAACCGGTCTTCCAACAACTCATCACCTGGCTCGCCGTATCTTTTTAGGTATTAGATTGTGCTTTATTTTCAAGGCATCACTAAATGCTGAACATTTCAGAAGTCCTGTACCACTAGACGTCCATTTATTTACTGGGAGAACAAAATGGTGTTCTTCAAACACGCACCGTCCACTGAGCTGACTAATATAGTTCTCCATTCTTTCAATTCCTGCTTCTTTTGCCTTCCTTCACCCTTCACTCAACTTTTTTTCTAACTTTTACCACGAAACTACTCTCCCTACTTTCTACTACCTCGTTTTCCTTTACTACTACTACTACTACTACCTACTTACTATACTTCCTCTTCTCCCTCTCTCCAAGTCGGACCGAAATGTCATCGTAAGCTCCTCTATGTGCGGGTTGTGTATTGCTACCCAAGCTTATTCCTTGGGTAGCAATAAGCTTCAGCAACCATTTTACTCGTGTCCAAGTCGATTTCTTCTACATGTACTACCGCTACTACTACCACTAGTATTACAACTACTACACCTCACTAAGCCTGCATATACCCTGTGTCCATGTATTGTTTGTAACGGCTTAATAAAGCTCCTGAAGAGCGAAACTTTGCCACGGTAAAATGTCATAAAAGTCGCACTTGTGTCCGTTTACGTAACATGTATTTAGCTCCTTGACTGCAGGAAACATGATCAACATGAGCTGTTGCTGAGATTTGGAAAGTGATCAGACACTAGATCAGCAACTACACCAGTAATACATCGTTTGTCACACATTAAATCCAAGACACAGGTCTAGTATGCTGCCACATGTTAGGTTCAATAGTGCCCACAATTCTACCATTATGGTCACTAAACAAAATAATTTTTTTAGTTCCATTGTTTATTGTAGACCATTTCAATATTCTTATGTCTGGCACTAAATTTTCTAGACTTCAATGCTAGACTTAAGGTTCATTATTAATCTTGTAAAGTATCAGGTCGAAAATGATTATCTGTGGCGTCAAGAACTTCCGTGTCGAGGAAGAAGCCGCCTGTATACACTTAAACTGAGATATTGTATACTTTCTCGAGGACGACTGAGTGATTGTGGCAAGTTCTTTCTAACATAAATCACTAGTTGACGGCAGTGACAGCAGGGACTGCACTGCCTGCACTGACGGCAGTTACTGTACTGCCTGCAGTGACTGCACTGCCTGCAGTGACGGGAGTTACTGCACTGCCTGCAGTGACGGCAGTTACTGCACTGCCTGCAGTGACGGCAGTTACTGCACTGCCTGCAGGGACTGCACTGCCTGTAGGGACTGCACTGCCTGCAGTGCCTACAGGGACTGCACTGCCTGCAGTGCCTACAGGGACTGCACTGCCTGCAGTGACGGAAGGGACTGCACTGCCTGCAGTGACGGCAGTTACTGCACTGCCTGTAGTGACGGCAGATACTGCATTGCCTGCAAGGACTGCACTGCCTGCAGTAACAGCAGGGACTGCGCTGCCTACAGTGACGGCAGTGATTACCTGCAGTGACGACAGTGATTAATTTACATTTCTTATCAACCTACTTTTGCTCTAAAGTCAATCCACAATAAAATTATAAATATTTTTTTTTTCACTTATAAGACAAATATAAACTAAACGATGAGTTACTCTCTCAAAATTATATATATATATATATATATATATATATATATATATATATATATATATATATATATATATATATATATATATATATATATATATATTTATCACAAAGATATAACTTTTCCTAGTTTATTTGATAAATAATTTAAATAATTTGACTGAAATAAAGTATTTATGAACTAATGTGCGAGTTTGGGGTAATTAATCCACTTTTTTGTGATTATGGGGGAATTATTATAGGTAATTTAAACACACATTATCGCGTCAATTCAAATCATCTAAAATTTGTTTAATTTTTAATAGTGTGTTATTTTGTAACAGCCATCTTGATATATTTATGTATGCATGTATATATTTATGTATACTGTATATGATGTGTGTGTAAAAGTGCATGCATACTTGTATATATATGTATGGATATACGTACTTACAAAGCATGCGTGTATAAATTTGTGTGTTAACGTTTATGTATGTACCTAAGTACACATTTATATGTATGTATGTATGTATGTATATATATATATATATATATATATATATATATATATATATATATATATATATATATATATATATGCAATAAGATCACAGTAAACAGGTGATTTCAAAATATGCAAAACAACCACTCTGAAAAAATAGAGAAATTCCAATCGCTTTCGTGACTACTCACATTATCAAGGATAATGTGAGTAGTCACGAAAGCGCTTGGAATTTCTCTATTTTTTCAGAGTGGTTGTTTTGCATATATATATATATATATATATATATATATATATATATATATATATATATATATATATATATATATATATATATATATAATAGTGTAATCATGTATTAAACTAAGACGAAACTCATGAATGATTTTAAGATTCAGAGATGAATATCCACCAGCTAAAACACAGCAGATTCTTTATGGGAAGACAACTCTTGGCTTTTTAATTCCTTTTGGGTATTTTAAAACCAATTCATTGATGTCATTCTCACTATATTTATATATTATCTTCCTTCATTTCTCAGTAGCAAAACATTTACTTGTATCTAAATATATCTTCACCATCTCTGATGTTCATGCAATATTTACGAGAATAAATTATATAATTTATAATAATTTATATATCGAGTAAACACATTAGTTATTATGGGGTTTAGTTTTCCCCTAACATATGATTGTGGTAAATTTACCATGAGTATCGTCACTAGCTAAATTTAGTTGAGTGCGACCTCGTTTTCTACGAGAAATAGTTCCAGGAAGCGTTCTGGAACATAGACATGTGTGAAAAATTTCAATTGAACCAACAGATTACTGATCCGATTGGAAATGAAAATACGCTGGATTTGATCTTCACCAACAATGAGGGACTAATCAGAGAATGACAAAAACAATACACAGTGACCGACACATCATAATAGTACAAACGAGTTTACCTTAGGAGACGGGAAACTCCAGCAATGTGCATGTATGGTGCACAATACCGATAAAATGAAGAATTAGACACATATGCAACATCTGGATATCTTTACTGTAGATGTTTCACCATCCAGTGGCTTTATCAATATTAATTAAAGGACATAACTGGAAGTCAACAGAATTATATACAAAACACGAGGTAATCTGTACCTCAGTCTTAAAGTTGGTAAAGAGTACCGTAGTTGTACTACGGTACTCTTGACCCATTCCAAGGCTGAGGGATTGATTACCTCGTCTGTTGTACATAGTTTTATTGCCTTCCAATTACGTCCTTGAATTTATATCGATAAAGCCACTGGATACCCAGATGTTGTACACGTGTCTAAATCTTCAAATCCAGCAATCATGTTGAGAACTGACTGGGTCAAAATTAGCCAAAAAATATCACACACATTTTAACAACTGTCACGACCATTTTAAACCCTCACCAGTGGCTGGTAAAGCAATACACAAAAATATACGAAAGCAAACACAATCTATACAGCCCAGTTCCTCATGGTCGTAGAACTGGAAGGCAATGCTTGTCACAAGTGTTAAATCATTATGATAATTACGTTGGAGTTGACAAAAAAAAAAAAAAAACAGAATGCGGATTTGATATACAAAGATTTTTGCAAAGGCGTCTTACAAATGTGATCATGGGGTGTTTGCAAACAAAATGAGGGCCATAGGCAAAATAGGAAAGGTGGGCAAATGGATTTTCAAGTTTTTAACACACACGACACAGTGGTAATAAACATATCAAATTCCAGCATCGGCGAAGTGAAAACGTCAAGTTCTCCAGGGCACTGTCTTGGTACTCCTACTTTTTCTTATCCTAATAGCAAACATACACCCATCACAGCTTCGTACCTTCAATGTAGAGGTCACCAAAACAAATATGAAAGCCACCACGGTAGAAGACACTGAAAAATTGCAGGAAGATATAAGCAGGATTTTCCAGTGGAGAACATGACCCTCATTGGTGATAAGTTTTACCTGCTTAGATGCTGAAAGAATGAAGAACTCAAAAGGAACACTGAGCGACAAGAAACACGCGAAAGACCTCGGCTGATCTATCTTTCAAAGAACACAAGGACAAATGCAACGACTTCCAGGAAGATGACGGGAAGAATAATGAGAACTTTCAATACAAGGAAAAACAGTGACATTATTTATTGCAGTTTCTCTGATTCATTAAAGTTATTATTTATTACTACAGTGCGGCAACATTTTAAGTACAACAGAGGACAGAAAACAGTATTATACTTAGGTTTTTCTAATATCAGGAAGAGTTACAGTACTTTCTCGATTTTTCATCCACACACACACACACACACACACACACACACACACAAACACACACAAACACACACAAACACACACAAACACACACACACACACACAAACACACACAAACACACACAAACACACACAAACACACACAAACACACACCAGTTTGGAACCCTCACCTAGCCAAGCATGTAAGGAAACTAGAAAAAGTGCAGAGGTTTGCAACAAGACTAGTCCCGGAGCTAAGGGGTTATGTCCTACGATGAGAGGTTAAGGGATATAGACCTGACGACAATGGAAGACAGGAGAGTTAGTGGGGATATGGTAACGACGTATAAAATACTGAGAGGCATAGACAAAGTGGACAGAGAGAGGATGTTCCAGAGATGGGACATAGCAACAAGGGGACACAGTTGGAAGCTGAAGACTCAGATGAGCCACAGGGATGTTAGGAAGTATTTCTTCAGTCACAGAGATAGAAAGTGGAATAGCCTAGGTAGTGATGTAGTGGAGGTAGGTTCCATACATAGCTTGAAGAAGAGATATGATAAAGCTCACGGAGGAGGAAGAGTGACCGGGTAGCGGCCAATTGAGAGACGTGGCCAGGAGCTGTGACTCGACCCCCGCAACCACAACTAGGTGAGTATACACACACACACACACACATTGAGGAGGTGCTCTTTAGACATGTCCTTGTTTGTAGATGACGTGAAACACGGATACAAAAATGAGAGAGAGAGAGAGAGAGAGAGAGAGAGAGAGAGAGAGAGAGAGAGAGAGAGAGAGAGAGAGAGAGAGAGAGAGAGAGAGAGAGAGAGAGAAATGCTCTTTGCACACCCCAACAACCTCTAAGAGTAGTCTGCTTAACAGATTTTCGTAGCCAGTGATGACATTACTGGTACCAGACGACAACGGTGCATCACTGCGCCTTTGTAAAATATCTTGGAAAATAGATACTGTTGTGTCACCGAGATGGACAACGATCAAACTGAAAGTCGCCTGGTAGAACCATCCTAAAATTCTTATCCATCATCCAGGTATCTGTATTGGAGAGACTATTCTGAGGAATATTCTGGAATAGTATCCACGCTGTTTTTCTTTAGCAAAAACGTGCTGGGTTCAGATCAAGACAGGATTTGTTCGGATTGTAATCCAGAGGGTTAGTCGGCCAGGATAACCCAGGAAAATCAGTGCGTTATCCAGGCTGTCTGTCGTATTTCCATTGTGGTCCTTGAAGTTTATCCCTCAGACTGCCACCCACAACAGTTGACTAACACCCAGGTACCTAATTACTGCTAGGTGAACCGAGACAGCAGGTGTATGGAAGCATGCCAGTTTCCACTCGGCCGGAGACTGAACCCCGGCGCGTTGGTTAGGCAAAGTCCTCTTGGTAGCATCTGTCTGCCAGGTACGTATCTCAG
Source organism: Cherax quadricarinatus (assembly GCF_038502225.1). Classification (NCBI taxonomy): domain Eukaryota; kingdom Metazoa; phylum Arthropoda; class Malacostraca; order Decapoda; family Parastacidae; genus Cherax; species Cherax quadricarinatus. Next base: position 16,622,414 of record NC_091375.1, read on the forward strand.
TGGCCTCTTTGAGTTTCTTCTTAGACGAGGGTAAACTTGTTTTGTCTTAGTGATTTTTATTTCTTGGAGTCCACGAACGTTGCAAAAATTACAGCCATATTTTATTTATGGTCGAGCACAGCAACAGGTTTGGAATATTTAATCTCTTACGGTGGCCCGTGGCCTGGTAGGCAACGCTCTCGCCCCACACACTGAGTGACCGTGGTTCAATCCCCGGCCGGGTAGAAACATTGGGTGTGTTACCTTACACCTGGTGTCCCTGTTCATCTAGCAGTAAGTAAATACCTGGGTGTGGGTCGCATCCTGAGGGACAATATTGAAGGATTACAATGGAAATAAGACAATCTTTGATGACGTACTGACTTTCTTAGGTTATCCTGGGTGGCTAACCCTTCGGGTTAAGAACCAGGCGAGAAATCTTATTTATCTTATCTTAATTTGACGGTTCATCATTCTACTTGATACGTTTTCGGATAACCTCTCTGGTGCACCTGCACCCTTGACGTACGTGCACCCTTGACGTACGTGCACCCTTGACAACACATCGTCTCTCCTCTTCTGTTGCTAATTGTTACTTCCATGAAGTCTCTGCTTCACATCTAGACTAAGGATCACTCGGGGGATCACTCGGGGGATCACTCGGGGGATCACTCGGGGGATCACTCGGGGGATCACTCGGGGGATCACTCGGGGGATCACTCGGGGGATCACTCGGGGGATCACTCGGGGGATCACTCGGGGGATCACCCCGGGTGATGAGGTAAACCAATTATGTCACTTATGTTACTTTAATAATGTAACAGCCACATAATGTTAAATCTAAGAAGCAACTAAATGAAAACTGTAAGTGCTATTTTTATCTATTATTTTTACTGTGCCATTGCTAAATGCAATTATCTATGCTTCATTTTCATTGGTGCCATATTTACCCAAAACTGTCAACCACAAACAGTCTGTTTACTCACGAGGTTAACAACACAAAGGCTGGTCATCCATCAACCACAGTCTGTTTACTCACGAGGTTAACAACACAAAGGCTGGTCATCCGTCAACCACAGTCTGTTTACTCACGAGGTTAACAACACAAAGGCTGGTCATCCGTCAACCACAGTCTGTTTACTCACGAGGTTAACAACACAAAGGCTGGTCATCCGTCAACCACAGTCTGTTTACTCACGAGGTTAACAACACAAAGGCTGGTCATCCGTCAACCACAGTCTGTTTACTCACGAGGTTAACACAAAGGCTGGTCATCCGTCAACCACAGTCTGTTTACTCACGAGGTTAACAACACAAAGGATGGTCATCCGTCAACCACAGTCTGTTTACTCACTAGGTTAACAACACAAAGGCTGGTCATCCGTCAACCACAGTCTGTTTACTCACGAGGTTAACACAAAGGCTGGTTATCCGTCAACCACAGTCTGTTTACTCACGAGGTTAACAACACAAAGGCTGGTCATCCGTCAACCACAAAGTTTGTGTTCACTCACGAGGCAGACAACACCAGTAATTATTCACTGCCATGGCCAGTATTATCAAGGACAACAAACACCTTTACCAGCCACTTCCTCTCTCCAGGCTGAGCTCACACCAGGCTGAGCTCACACAAGGCTGAGCTCACACCAGGCTGAGCTCACACCAGGCTGAGCTTACACAAGCCTGAGCTCACACCAGGCTGAGCTTACACAAGGCTGAGCTCACACCAGGCTTGCTCCACCATCTTTTCATAACATATCAAAGGCTTCATTGAGTATAATTTTAATTGCATTCAAACTTTTCACTAACCTTTTATTTGGGTATAATTATTTTTTGGCTTAACTGTTAATTGAGCAGTTAAATAAAAAGATATTCTTCGAATTATTACCAAGGAGGTTTAAGAACTTCCCGCCAAAAAGAAGGTAAATACGTTCGTGGAGGTACTCGTGTCCTCTTCCATAACAAGCGACTAACACTCATGTACTATACGTATTTTGCTGGGACAACAAGAACAATCAATATATGGAGTCTTACTCATATATTTCTTCCTGCTTATGAATCAAATCTTGATCACTGGTAATGAGGAATCTGCCAATGAGGAATCATGATTCCTCATTGGCAGAATATTCCGCCAATGGGAAATCTTATGAAGCTGCTTTTTATTATGTGGTTATTATATAGGGCTTCAAATCTGGTACTGAGAGAAATCGGCAAACGCTTAATCTGACAATGTCCTGTATAAAGAGTTGTCCTATTTTTTGACGAATAATTCTATACCTACTAAAATGTAAAGAACGACATTTTTCAATAAAATATAGCACTACAATAGAGTGAAGACGAAGACGTAATGGAAAACCTGAAGCGACATAAAATGGATAGAATACTGAGGTATGAGTCACAAATGCAAAGTTCTAAATGTTGGACAGGTAAATAACCATGCCACATATAAACTAAATAATGTAGATCTTAATACTACTGATTGCGAAAAGGATTTAGGAGTTCTGGTTAGCAGTAATTTAAAACCAAGACAACAGTGCATTAGTGTTCGCAATAAAGCTAATAGAATTCTTGGTTTCATATCTAGAAGTATAAATAATAGAAGTCCTCAGGTTGTTCTTCAACTCTATATATCCTTGGTTAGGCCTCATTTAGACTATGCTGCTCAGTTCTGGTCACCGTATTACAGAATGGATATAAATGCTCTGGAAAACGTACAGAGGAGGATGACAAAGATGATCCCATGTATCAGAAATCTTCCCTATGAGGATAGACTGAAGGCCCTGAATCTGCACTCTCTCGAAAGGCGTAGAATTAGGGTGGATATGATCGAGGTGTATAAATGGAAAACAGGAATAAATAAAGGGGATATAGATAGCGTGCTGAAAATTTCCAGCCAAGACAGGACTCGCAGCAATGGTTTCAAGTTGGAAAAATTCAGATTCAGGAAGGATATAGGAAAGCACTGCTTTGGTAATAGAGTTATGGATGAGTGGAATGAACTCCCCAGTACAGTTATTCAGGCTAATACGTTGTGTAGTTTTAAAAATAGGTTAGATAAATACATGAGTGGTGTGGGTGGGTGTGAGTTGGACCTGACTAATTTGTGATGCTGGGTCTGGTACAGTGCTCCATCCTTGAGTGGATTATTATTATAATCAAAAAGAAGCGCTAAGCCACAAGGGCTATACAGCGCTGCAGGGTAGGGAAGGAAGCAAGGGAATTGGATGGCAGAAGGGAGGGGGGATGATCAGCAGGTTACAGAAAACAGCGGGGCAGGGGATAGTACGGGGGTAGAGGGTAGCAAGAGATTGAAGTAGAAAGGGCTGAAGGTATCAGAATTTGTGAAGTAAGTCAGTCGTTGTCAAAAAGTCAATGAGAGAGTCCGGATGAAAGGTGGGTCCATCAGCGAGAAGGGAAGGTAAAGAGAGAGCAGCGGAGCGAAGACGACGACAGAGGTAAATTCTGCGTGCTCGTTGATAAAGTGGGCAGTCCAACAGAATGTGGCTGACTGATAATGGAGCTTGGCAATTCTCACAGAGAGGAGCAAGACGCCTCTCCATGAGATATCCATGAGTAAGACGAGTATGGCCAATGCGAAGACGGGAGAGAGTAGTCTCCCAACCTCGACACTGGTGATAAGAAGACGGCCAGTAACCTATACTCGGTTTAATAGATTGAAGTTTGTTGCCGAGCATAGTAGACCAACGTTGTTGCCAACGGGTGTGAAGGTGGGAAGATATTGCAGCAAAATAGTCCGTAAATGGAATACCTCTATAAGAAACTGGTAGGTCATGTACTGCTGACCGCGCAGCAGTGTCTGCCTGTTCATTGCCCTGTACGTCAACATGACCAGGGACCCAACAAAAAACAATATCTTTATGCTTGGTAAAGATGCGGCGTAGCCAAAGTTGGATACGGAGGACTAAGGGGTGAGGTGTATCAAATTTTTGTATAGCCTGTAAAGCACTAAGGGAGTCTGAGACAACCACAAATGATGACACAGGCATAGATGCAATACGGATAAGTGCTGTAAGGATGGCATATAATTCAGCAGTAAAAATACTAGCCGAAGATAGTAAATGCCCTTGTACGACGCTGTCCGGAAACACTGCTGCGAATCCTACGCCGTCAGAAGACTTAGAGCCATCTGTGTACACAGCAATGGCATGAGAATGAGAGTGAAAGTGGTCAAGAAAAAGAGAGCGGGAAGCGACCGTAGACAGTTGGGCTTTCGAGCAAGGGAGGGAGAAAGAACAGACTCGAACAGCTGGAACTTCCCAGGGGGGTAGGGAAAAGTGAGATGCTACATGTACATAGAAAGGTGGTAGTTGAAGAGAAGACAAGAGCGAATGAAGGCGAAGAGAAAAGGGACGGAGTAAACAGGGACGGCGAACAAACAAAGAATGTCTACTAATATCAGTGACCATTCTATAAATGGAAGGATTGCGGAGATCATGAGAGCGTACATAGTAGCGCAGGCAATGGGCATCACGGCGATCGGATAAGGATGGAACGTTCGCTTCTGCATAGAGGCTCTCGACAGGGGAAGAGCGAAAAGCACCAAGGCATAAACGTAATCCTTGGTGATGAATGGGGTTAAGGCTAGAGAGAGTAGCAGGAGATGCCGCTGAATAGATCTGGTCACCATAATCAAGTTTCGATAAAATAAGGGTGGAATGTAGGCGAAGGAGGGTTCGACGATCAGCTCCCCACGAAAGATGAGCAAGGGTTTTAAGAAGGTTCAGCCGGCTGTGACAAGTTGCCTTCAGAGAGGTAATGTGAGGTTTCCAGGATAACCTACGATCAAAGAGGAGGCCCAGAAACTTGACTGTATCACGTTCAGGGATACGGGAGCCATAGAGGTACAAAGGATGATCGGAGATGACAGAGCGTCTAGTGAAAGTGATTTGGTGGGTTTTAGTGCTGGAAAATTTAAACCCACGTGTGGTGGCCCAATTGGAAACACGGTCGACTGCATGTTGGAGAGAAACTGTAAGGAGGTGACAGTCAGCGCCTGCACAGGCAATAGTGAAGTCATCAACATAGAGTGATGACCAAATATTTGATGGAAGACTAGAGGCCAAATCATTAATAGCAAGGAGAAAAAGTGTTGTGCTCAGAACACATCCCTGGGGGACACCTTCAGCTTGGATAAAGTCCGGGGAGAGCACATTATTAACCCGAACACGGAAATGCCTGTCAGTTAAAAAGTTCTTAAGGAAGGATGGTAGATTGCCTCGAAGGCCTAAGGAGTGGGCTTGGGCTAAAATATTATACCTCCAAGTTGTGTCATATGCCTTCTCAAGGTCAAAAAATATGGCAATAACTGAGTGGTTATTCGCAAAGGCATTACGAACATACGTATCCAAGCGTAGTAAGGGGTCTATGGTAGAACGTCCCTTACGAAAGCCATATTGACGAGTGGAGAGACTGTTGTGTGTCTCTAAATACCACACTAAACGTCTATTTACTAGGCGTTCCATTACTTTGCAAACTGCACTGGTAAGAGCAATGGGACGATAGTGGGAGGTTTCATGTCCCGTAGTGCCTGGTTTGCGGAAAGGGAGAACAATGGCGGATTTCCACAGCTGTGGAAGAACTCCTTGTGACCAAATAAGATTGTAAAGGCGTAATAGGACTGCAAGGGCTGACTGATGTAAATGTTGTAGCATACGAATATGAATGTCGTCGGGCCCAGCTGCCGATGATCGACAAGCTGAGAGTGTTGCCTCCAGTTCTTGAAGTGTAAAAGGCACATTATACTGTTCTTCTCTGAGAGAAGAAAAGTCCAAGGGTGCTAACTCTCTGGCAGACTTTGAGGAAAGAAATGAGGGGCATAGATGGAGTCCCTGAGAAATATGGACCAGATGATTGCCAATTTCATTGGCAACATCTAGTGGGTTTGCTATATCAACACCGGCAACCCGCAGAACAGGAGCCGGGTCAGGAGAATATTTACCACTCAGTTTTCGTACTTTTTTCCAGACTGCACTCATAGAGGAAGCAGAGGTGATGGTGGAGACATAATCTCGCCAGCAAGTGCGTTTAGCGTCACGGATGACACGGCGAGCGATCGCACGCTTCTGTTTAAAATCAAGGAGTCGCTCTGTGGTTCTATTGTACCGGTACCTGCCCCATGCAGCGCGTTTCAAACGTACTGCACGAGCACAAGCAGGAGACCACCAAGGCACGCATTTCTGAGAATGCCTGCCCGAAGTTTGGGGTATAGAATGAGAAGCTGCGGTGAAAACGGAGGACGAGAAGAGGTGTAAAAGCTCATCGATGGAGGACGAAGAAGGAACCTCTTTAAAAACAGTTAGGTGTGAGTAAAGGTTCCAATTTGCCCGATTAAATTGCCAGCGTGGGGTGCGAAGAGGTGGCGAATATGAAGGGGAAGTAAGAATGATTGGGAAATGATCACTGTCATGTAAGTCCGGGAGAACAGACCAAGTGAAGTCTAATGCGGCGGAGGAAGAGCAGACTGAGAGATCGATGCAAGAGAGAGTATGAGTCCGAGGATCAAAATGGGTGTGAGTACCTGTATTTAAAACATGGAGGGGGTGGGTGGCAAGAAAAGCCTCTAACTGAATTCCACGGGAATCACAGTGAGACCCCCCCCCCAGAGGAAATGGTGGGCATTAAAATCACCAAGTAACAGAATCGATGGCGGTAATGACGAAACAAGGAAGGCAAAATCCGGAATAGATAATGCCCGAGAAGGAGAGAGATATAAAGAACAGAGCATATACCACCTATGTAAGTGGATACGGGCTGCTGTGTAATGCAGCGAAGTATGAACAAATAGCTGATGGTACGGAATATCAGTGCGTAGAAGGGCACTTTCATTAAAGGTCCCATCAGGAAAAGGATCTGAAGAATACAATAAATTATAGCCTGAGATGTGAGAAATAACAGCAGAGTGTAATTTTGGTTCCTGTAAGCAAACACCAACAGGGGCAAACTGGGAGAGTAACATCTGAAGCTCACCCCGATTACCCCTGAGGCCGCGTATATTCCACTGTAAATAGGCCATGATTGGCAATGATAAAGATACTTGAAATCCGCAGGTAAGGGTTCCTACGGACTAGAGGGGTTAGAAAAGTCCACATGCGGAGGCAGTGGAAAACGTTCAAGCAGCGAAGGAATGGTGCGCTGTGAAGAAAGGAGTTACACAGATGGAGCAGAGGAGAGAGAAAGAGCGGAAGGTGGATCAGTGTCCATTGATGGTTTGCTCTCTGCAATATATTCAGAGATTGCTTCAAGTGTTTCGGAATTCAGAGATGTCGTATGGGAGACAATATTGGGAATGGTAGGGGGAGGATGAGTAAAGATTGGAACTGTATTGGGCTGTACCAAGGTAGGGGAGGCGAAAGGGTGGAGGGAACTGGAGAAGCGTGGCAGGGGACAGAAGAGGCAGGAACCTGGGAGGTGGCAGAAGAGGAAGAAACTTGGGAGGGAACAGGGGAGGAAGGTACAGTACGAGGAGGAGGGTGAACCTCTACACTTGTAACTGAGCCAGTGGGAGGGGAAGAACCAGGGACAGAGACAGGGAGGGTAAAATGAGGAGGTGGAAGATGGGTAGGAGGTGTTAACGTACCTTTTTTTGACTTTTGAGAAGTAGAGGGACGATTGGGAGGAGGTATCGTACGAGGTCTCGTCGATACTGAGGCTTGTGAGAGAGAACTCGAAGAAGCGAGATTAGACTGAGGCGTTGAAGTAGGGACGTCTGAGCCGAGGACAGCAAAAGGATTAGATACAGGAGTGATTATGGGAGAGGTAACCACAGAGGTGGGTGTAGAAGATGGGATACCAGAAGTGGGGGGACGTTTTGAAACACGGGAATAAGAAACACGTGGGAGTCTCCCTTGTAGGCGGAGATGAGAAACTGCCATGGCATAAGGGAGACCTTCTGTCTCTTTGAGGTAACGGATTTCCCGCTCGTTTAAATAGACCTGACAACGGCGAGAGTACGAAGGGTGAGCCTCATGACAGTTAAGGCAAGAGGGAGATCGATTGCAAGACGTATTAGAATGGTCATCGGCACCACAGACTGGGCATTCGGCGACAGATCTGCAATATTTCGCTGGATGGCCAAATCGCCAGCAATTTCTACACTGTTGTGGTGTAGGGATCACCTTTCGAACTTGTAACTGATGTCCTGCTATATAAACTGAGGATGGGAGTTCTCGGCTGTCAAAAGTTAAACGAGCCACATTGCTAGGGTATCGTCTCCGCCCATGGGCAGGAAGAATGTAAGTGTCTACCTTGAGGATTGGGAGATCTTGGAGTTCCAGCTGTTCAAGAATGTCAGTGCCACATGTCTGGAAATTTTGTTGAACTATGGTATGGGGCAGAATGACAGTACCACTACAAGAATTGAGGGAATGATGTTTTTCAAGAGTGACAGGAACAGTATCGATATGGGAAAGACGAGAGAGCTCATGAGCCTGGGTAGCATTCTGTATGGTAATGATGCGCGTACCGCTCTTAAGAGCATGAAAAGAAATATCTTTACCAACATGGCGTAGGAGTGCCTTGCCAATACTATGGTCAGAAAGATAGGCAGTAGAGGAAGTTGGTCGTAAAGTGAAGAATTTAGTCCATTGTTCAGTCTGAAACTGAGCGTGGAAAGGTAGTGAAGGACGTGTCGATCGTTTCTGAGAAGAACGAGAAGGTGGAGAAGTATCATCAGCAGGTAATTGTCGTTGGCGTTTAGGCGTGGGACCAGAGTTGGTCCGACGTGGAATGGGTCGGCGATTCGAAAATTGCCGCACCGTAGAGGGAGAGGCCGGAAGCATAGTCAGAGGAGAGCAAAGGTCCGATAAATCGAAGGAGTCAGTCGAGGCCTCAGTACCTGAAGCGGGTGAGGAAACAGCACCGGCAATAGGTACAGAGGCATGAGGAATGTCTGAAGAGTGGTCCAAAGACGAGGCGGGGTCAGAACGGGGTGCGGTATCAAGAAGGGGCCCGGGGGTACCAGGTTCATGGACTAGGGCTGCCATGGTTAGGTTACTTCTTTCTTTTTGTTTTTAAGAAAAAAAAAGAAAGAAGAAAAGAAAATAAAAATAAAAAAAAAGAAAAAAAAAAGGGGGGACCGGGGAGGGATAGGTCCTAGGAGGAATGAAAGGGCCAGAAATCTCCCTCCGCGCCCAAGAGGACCTCAGCACCGCAAGTAGCGCAGATGCAGCATGGAACCCGTGCCATACCCTACCCATCATGCTAGTAAACTAACAATCTGGGATAGCAACCTCACATCTGCCGAGCTACCTCGGTGGACAAAAGAGAGGGCGGCTGGATATCCGCCACAAAGCATACCTCCTTCGGCCACCACCCCCGGAATCCGAAAGGTGGCTTCCAGAGATACACTCGTCGCCCGAAAGACACCCAAAGCTACTCCGGGATACCGGAGAGGGATCGGGACATCCCCAGGCGATCCAGATTCCACGGCAAACTACGCCACCGCTAAGAACCTCAACGGAATGGGATGGACCCCGGTATCCTTTCCCCTACCTAGGAACTAGCGCGCCTGTGGGAGAAATCCCAAAGGACAAAAAGAGGAAGGGCAAAAGGGAGGGGAGGGGTGGGGAGGAGGAGGAGGAAAGGAAAAAGGGGAGGATGGGGAGGATGGGATAGGGGAGGGGAGATTGGGGGGTAATTAGGTTCGGTCTGAGGAAGAAGACCGATAGGTCTAATTCCTCAGACCAAGAGCCTCTTCACCACGCCAAGGAGCCCCCCTTGAAGAGGATCCTTGAGTGGAGGTGACCAGACTGGGTGGGTCATTGAGCTAATTCGGGGGGGGGGGACATGGACCTGCTCCGCATGGGTCGGTAGGCCTGTTGCAGTGTTCCTTCTTTCTTATGTTCTTAACACCAGTGGGCTGAGAGAGTGCTTACTACGCTGCTCAAGAAGATGAAGACTAGGCATATTCCAAACACCGTCTGTCTGTTTGTAAACTTTCGGACATAAATCAAACAGTAGTTGGGGTCTCGAAAACGCAGTAAACAGTCCTGAACTTACCAACCAAGACAGTTAATTCTATTAGCAGTTAGACAGTGGATGATGTAATAAGTGATTTGCGAAATCGCAATGCGACTCTTGTAAATAACTCAAGGAGGGCTTGATCCCATGACAGCCAGACCTAGAACTTGCAGGACTGCTAGTTTTAGGACTGGTTGCCATCGGTGAGAATTGTACAAACTGATTATTCCAATTTGATATATTTATTCACTTGAGAAATTAGCATGACCCATCACTGTGAAAACGTACAATATTTTTTTTAAGGAAGACTTCCCCTTAACATGAGCTTCAAAATCTAGCTCTTGTCTCTTCAGAGCCGTTGTCCATGATTTGACCAATATTTTTTCCTCCCACTCGAGTCAGTAAATATATATTCCGAGTCTATTCCCGCAAGTACAAGAATTTCAACTCTGAAAAAGAAGCTTCACTGGTTTAAGTATTACTAAAATAAAACACAAAACGTTGTGAAGATGGTGGGTGTTGAGGCGGCTCTGGAAGCCGCTCCACCGCTGCTGATCCCGGCTTCCTGCCCAAACCATTTTAAATCGAATACAAATTCATTTTGTATTTTTCTGTGTCGAAATCTGGGACACCGGCCCTTCTCGACACCTCTTTTATTAATGATTCTAACAATGTGCTTACTTTTGACGTCAGACTGACTCGTAATTTGTTGGAACCGACTTATCCCCCGATAGCCTGTAACACACTATAGAAGTCTGAACCCACTACACATATTGGGGTAGGATGTTGATGTAATACATATATGGGCCAAGAGAATTGCATACAACATGGCTGAAAAATACTCAAAGCCTAGTAATTAACCTTGTAAAAGTGTTCAGAAAAGCTGTTGTAAATCAGAGGATTTACAACCATCAGAGTAGACTGCTGGCATGAGAGTGAAGTGGTTAAGAAAGTGAGAGTGAAACTATAGTAATGACAAGATTGCAACAAACCGTACCACGGGTGGGGATAGAACCTGCGATCAGAGTCTGGAGTTTTGAGAGGCTGATAGCGGGTTCTATCCCCGCCCGTGGTATGGTTTCTATAGTAGGTAATTGAGGTTATGTACTTGGAAGCAGTGAAGAACAAACAGGATTCGTAGGAATTTCCCAAGGGAGGATACAATAGTAAAATGCTGGATGGACATACAGAGGTAAATTTAAGGAAGCCAAGAGTGAATACGAAGAGTACAGGGACGTAGTATAGAGGGGCGACGATTAAACAGAGAAGTTCTATTAGCGTCTGTTATCCTCTATTGAAAAGGTTTGTGAAGGTCATGAGAGCGGACACAATAGCTGAGACAATGGGCATCGCGCCGATCATACAAAGATGGAACATTCGCCTCTGCATATAGGCTTTCCTACGGGGAAGAACAAAAACCACTAGACACAAACGCAACCTTTTATCATGAATGCAATAACGTTTAGAAAGTTGTGGGAGAGGCTGTAGAATACACCTGATCACCATTGTCCAATTTAGATAAGAATAGAGCGGAAGGAATACGAAGAAGAGTTCGTCTATCAGCCTCCCAAAGAAAGATTGAAGAGAGATTAAAGGAGGTTCAGCAAGATATAGTAGCCGCTTTCAGGTAGGATATGAGAGAGTTCCAGGATATCCTGCAATCAAACAGAAGGCCGTGAAACTTTACTATCTCGTTCGGGAAACGGGAACCATTCAGGTATAATATATTAGTGACAGTAGATCGTCTTGTAAAAGTAGTCTGACTTGTTTTGGTAACAGAAAATTTAAATCCCTGGGAGATGGGCCAGTGGAAAACAATGTTGATGGCATTCAAGAGAAAGGCTGCAACTAGGTAACAGTCAGCGCCTTCACAAACTATAGCAAAATTATCGACAAAGTGATGACCAAATATCGGAAGGAAGAACAGAAGCAAGGTCACTGAAAGCAAGTTAAGAAAAGGGGTGTTAAAAACATAACCCTGAGGGACACCTTCAGCCTGGACAAGTCAGAAGAAAACATTATTGACCCAGACGCAGAAGTGTTTATCAACAAGAAATTCTTAAGGAAAATCATTAAGTTGCCTTGAAGGCGAAGGAATGAGCCTCGGCGAAGCTGGTATAATGCTAGATAGTGTTATATACTGTTTAGAGATAACATGACTCCTATAACCAAGTATTTACTAGCAAAGTCATTGCGGATATGGGTATCTAAGAGGAGTCAACAGCGGATTGGCCTCTACTGAAGGCAAAGTGACGAGAAAGAATCCTGCGCCTCCAAGTACCACACCAAACGTTTTACCAGACGATCTTAAAACTTGCAAATGCACTAGTAAGATCAATTGTGAGAGTCATCATGACCTGAAGTACCTGGATTATGAAAAGGCAGAACAAGAGGGATTTTTTCATTGAAGAGGAGGAAGCCCTGATGTCTAGTTAAAATTGAAGGGGCCTAAGATGATAATGAGCTCAGTAGGAGGTAAATCAGACCCAGCTGCAGATGGCCTGCACGTGGGAAGTGTTGACTCAAGTTAGAGAAGAGGGAAGGGCACATTAAAATATTCTTCTGTGCTAGAAGTAAAATCTAAAAGGTGTTAAGACTGTGGCAGTTTTGGCAGAAAGAAACGAGGGGGAGAAATGGAGCCCTTGAGATATACGAGCAAGACGTTCAATTTCTTAAACAAAAAAAAGGCACAATACCGTAACTGGAACAATACACAAATAACCCGCACATAGAAGAGAGGAGCTTACGACGACGTTTCGTTAGTGTGACTTTGTAAATGGTCCAAGTCGGATCGAAACGTCGTCCTAAGCTCCTCTCTTCTATGCGCGGGTTATTTGTGCATGTCCAATTTCAGTGGTAACCTCAGCAGGGTCTGCAATACTGACGCCGGCAACTTTAAGAACTTCCATACTTTTCCCCCAAACTGTTCTCATAATAGCAGTAGAAGTGACAATAGAAACAATCTCGTCAACAGCTACAATTTCCTATTCGATTACAGAATGATAGTGGCGCCACGGAGCAAGTTTCAATCACATTGTATGATCACAAGCAGGAGTCCACCAGTGAGCGCATTTCCCAGAATGTCTACCCGAGGTTCCGAGGATTACAACTGAGGCCTCAGTTAAACTAGAGAAGGAAAATATTTTTAACAGCTCACCTAAAGAAGACGAAGGAAGATAATCTTCAAAAAATAGAGGTATGACGCGAGTCAAGTGTCCGATACACCCGTTCAAACTGTATAGTCAGGTGCTATAAAAGATCTGATAGTCAGGCCAAAAGGAGTAGGAGTGCCGGTGATCTGTCTCCAACTGGTCACCACGAGTCACAGTGCAGCCCTCCCCAGAGGAAATTATGACCTTTATAATCACCTAACGAGTGGTGGAGATAGGGAAGAAACCAGAAAATCAAGGATAGAAACCGGTCGAGGAGAAAGATATAAAGAACAGATCGCATACTACTAACTCAAGGAAATACAGTGTCAAGTAGTGAAGCATGAACCAAGAGCTGACTGAGAATACGTCATCGACGCTCACAAGAAGAGCACTTTCATTAAATATCTCATTGGGAAAAAGATCCAGTGATCGCAGTACAACCTCGCCAGGGATAGGGAGGCCAACAGTGAAGCGCAGTTTTACTTCTTGTAAACAGAAACTGAAAAGCTGAGAGAATAACACCTGAAGCTCCACTCGATTACCTCCGAGTCCTCTAATATTCCACTTTAAGAAAGCCATTATGTGCGAGTAAAATAAGAGTACGATGACAAGGTCTGTAAAGTTCTCGTGTGGAATGGCAAAGTCTGTTAAGTTCTTAGAGACCGGGGTGACCCCGGAAAACACGGCACCGGTGGAGCTGGTAGGCGAAGGGGGGGGGGGGCCAAGGTTGGTCTCCTAGCTACTCGAGAGAGACGGCCATAGCATAAGTAAGGCCTTCACTCTCCTTAAGGCAATGGATTTCATGTTCATTAAGATAGACCAGATATTGGTGGGAAAAAGAAGGGTGAGTTTCATTGTAATTAAGACAAGTGGAGGGAAGACTGCCAATGTATTGGCATGATCCGTGGCACCACAGACCGGGCACTCCACCGCAGACGTGCAGCATTTAGCTGGATGTCCGAAATGCCAACAGTTTCGACACTGTTGGGGCGCTGGGACCACTCTACAGACCTCAAGGCGATGTCCCACGATACAAACGGAGAACGGGAGTAAACAACAGTCAAAGGTTAAGTGGGCGATGTTACTGGGAAACCGCCTCCGCCCGCGAGCAAGCAGGACATATGTATCCAATTTGAGAACTGGAACGTCCTGAAGGGCTAATTGCTCTAAAATATTGTTACCACAAGACAGAAAATTACACTTTACAATGGTATGCGGTAAGACCATCGTACTACTGCAAGAATTGTGAGTAGTGTGCTTGTGAACTGTGATAGGGAGTTTATCAATGGAAGTAAGATAGAAAAGATCATGAGCTTGGTTTGCGTTCTGAACAGTAACGATGTGCACACAACTCTGAAGAGCATGAAAGGATATATTTTGGCTAACGTGTCGTCAGAGCTTTACGGATACTGTGGTCTGAAAGATAATCAGTTGGAGATGTCAATTGCAAAGAATTTGGTCCACTGCAATTGTAAACATGGGGAGTAAAGGAAGTAGGTGTTGTGTAGGCTGCTTCTGGGTGGAACGAGTAGAAATCGAAGGACCGTAGTCAACAAAGGGTCTAGAATGTTTAGGAGTAGGGCCGTGGCGGCCCTACTTGAGGCAGGTGGGCGATCCAAAAACCATCGCACTGTATGTGGGAAAGCCAGACGCATAGTTAAAGACATGCAAGGGACAGAGGCATTAGAAGAAACAGGCAGAGCCTCAGCACCTGGAGCAGGTGATAAAGCGTCACCAGCAGATGGTACAGGGGTATGGGAAAAGTCTGGAGAATAGTCCAATAACGAAGCAGAGTCAGAAAAGGATGCGGTAACAAAAAGGGGCCTGGGAGAACAAAGGGGATCATGGAACGAAGACTCCATGATAGTGGCACTTCTTTCTAATTATTTTAAGAAAAAAAAAGATAGAAGGAAAGAAAAAAAATAAAGGGACAGCTGAGGGACAGTTACTAGAGGGCATGGAAGGGCTGTAAGTTCCTCCCTTCCTCCAAGAGAACCTCGAAACCGCCAATAGTGCAGATGCAGCGTGGAACCCGTGCCGTACCTTACTATTCACGCCAGTAGACCAGCTCTCCCGGATAGCAACCTCACATTCACTGTGCCACCTCGGCAGACAAAATAAGAGGGCGGTCGGACACCAGCCACAAAGCATACCTCCCTCGGCTACCACCTCCCAGAACCGACAGGCAGCCTCTGGAGATACACTCATCACCTACAGGACACCCTGCCATACCTCCCTGAAATCCGGGAAGGGAGCAGGGTACCTCCAGATTCCACGGCAAACTACACTATTCCTGAGGGACCCCACGGAGTGGGATGAATCCCAGCACACTTCCCCCTATCTAGAAATCGTAATGCCAGAGAGGAGGATCCCAGAGGCTACAAACGGGACGTCGAAAAGGGAGGTTTGCGACGGGGGAGGAAAGGGAAAAAGGGGGAAGGGGAGGATGGGTTAGGAAGGGTGGGGATTGGGGGTAATTAGGTTCGGTCTGAGGAAGGAGACCAAAAGTTCTAATTCCTAAGACCAAGAGCCTCTTCACCATGCAGAGGTAAACACCACATGACAATGATTAGTGTTGTCATTACAGTCGTAGGGAGGGAGGGGGCGATTTAGGGAATGGGAGACAGATTCGAATCAAGACAGGTTTAATTCCTGGGTTGGAGAACCCTTCTTCACAGGCATCAAGGAACCTCACCGGAGGATAAGAGAACCCTCCTTCACAGGCATCAAGGAACCTCACTGAAGGATAAGTGCTGTCTAAAAGTTCACCAACACTCTGAGGATGGTTTCTTTTTGTATACTTCAACAATTTTTACCGAGAATTTATTTCATTTGGACAAAAAGGTTAAATAGAGTGAATTTCATTACATAATTCAGTTCCATTGATGTCTGAATTATCTCCATCCCTACGACTTACATCTAAATCTTTCCTCAGTTTCGACAACTCGCTCGAGTCTGACAACTTTTTTAATATCAAACAGAAGTCCCCAACATTGTCAAAGTTGTTCTGCTTTTTTTTAAACGTGACTACAGAGATATGTTGCTATCCAGAATATTATTGAAGACATTAACTTAATCTTTCTTCAGGATCATTGCCTACATTGTCACTGTCTTCCAGTTCGAACAGACGTCTCTTGCGCAATATATTCTCATCAAATTGTGGTTTAACGTTGCATTTCTTGGCTAATTCTTTATTCGACTAAATACTCTGTGCATGATTCTAACTGCACAAAGGAATTTCTTTCCAAGGTACTAGATTCTATTGCCTTCCTAACGATATTTGTGTGATAATGAAAACAATACATAACTATCAAACCATACCCCCTGCCGGGATTGAACCCGCGGTCATAGAGTCTCAAAACTCCAGCCCGTCGCGTTAGCCACTAGACCAGCTAGCCACAATAAGATTCATCCAACTAGGTATATTTCTACACCACAGGAAAGTTAGCACAGGCACCTCTGTGGTCACAGAGGTGCCTGTGCTAACTTTCCTGTGGTGTAGAAATATACCTAGTTGGATGAATCTTATTGTGGCTAGCTGGTCTAGTGGCTAACGCGACGGGCTGGAGTTTTTAGACTATGACCGCGGGTTCAATCCCGGCCGGGGGTATGGTTTATTTGCAATCGTGTCATTACGATTTCTTGAGTCATAACTATCAAAGCTTGCTCACGAACATACCATATAACTAGCCAGTTATGGTCGTGATATTTGTGTGGTTTACCACAACATACCATATAACTAGCATTACGTAGAATGGATAGAGTTAAATAATCTTGCTTCACTTCACGACTGGTGTATCCTTATTATAGCAACATAGATTTCAACTCTCTGATCTCAGTGGTTTCAAACAATGTATCATTTCCAACCTGAGCTGCAGAGAAGGTTCACAGTAAATGTTAGCACACTATCTTTAAACTTATCCAGTATTGTCGTAGTCGCAGAAAATAAGAGATAAACACCAAAAAAACGAGAGCTTCCGTGCATGAAGTTGCATCATATACAACGACTAAGTACAGGAAACGGCAGCCACAAAGTATGAAAAATGCTAGTGGATTTTCCTGCCTTCAGTGAGATCGCACACACTTCCTTTTCCGGTTCATATTCGAGTGGATATCACACTCTTGAAATTTAAATTAAAATCACTGAGGATATATTTCATCACCATTAATAATGACAGTCTTGTTTATTCTACTTCGTGAACAATGATACGCTACTAAACCATCACATCAGATTCAGTTTGAATCAATAATAGAATTGAATGACGTGTGTTCTCAACAGCTGAGAACTAACGGACCTACAAGACGTTAATTGGCGGCTCTCAGTCTTGATGATGCAACACTATTGCAGGAGACAGATCAAGTGTGTTGGTAATGCAACACACAACAGTGTAGAAGAAAGTCTTGGCGATGTAACACAATTAGATGAGTGCACACACAAACACAAACACACGGGTAAGCCAGGTAAGCCTAAAAGTCTCGGGGATCTGGGCAGGCTGCAAGCCTGATCTGACAAATGGCTCCTGGAGTTTAACCCCGGCAAGTGTAAACATAATGAAGCTTGGGGGAAGGACAAAAAACCCCGCAGACTGGAGGTCAAAGGCTGCAAAACTCACTCAAGGAAAAGGTTTCTGGCGTGGGCATCACACCGAACACATCTCCTGAGGTAAACATCAACCAAATAACTGTTGCAGGATACGGGCGCCTGGCAAACCTGAAAATAGTGTTTCGACACTGTACACCGTGTACATCAGGCCCATATTGGAGTATGCTGCACCAGTATGTAACGCACACAAAGTTGTCAAGAAAGTTGAGAAACTGTAAAGGTTTGCAACAAGACTAGTCCCGCAGCTGAAAGACTAGTCTACGAGAAGTTAAGAGAAATTAACCTGACATCACTGGAGGACAGGAATGACATAACACACAAAATACTGAGAGGAACTGACAAGATGGATAGGAACAGAATGTTTCAGAGACATAACATAGCAACAAGGGGTCACAACTTCAAGTTGAAAACTCAGATGAGTTACAAGGATGTTAGGAAATACTTCTTCAGTATTAAAATTGTCAAGAAGTGGAGGCAGGATCCATAAATAGGCATGATAAAACTCACGGAGCAGGCAGTGTGTGGACCTAATAGCGACCATTGAAATGGGGACAAGAGCTATGAATTGACCCCTGTAACCACAATTAGGCGAGTACACACACACACGCAGGTAGGCAGGCAGGCAGGACTACAAAGGGATCTCGACAGGCTACAAGCCTGGTCCAGCTACTGGCTCCTAGAGTTTAACCCCATCACGTGCAAACTCATGAAGATTGGGGAAGGGCAAAGACCGCAGACAGTACATTCTAGGGGGCCCAAAGACTGCAAATCTCACTCAAGGGGTGAGTATACCCAGCACATCTCCCGAGGCGCACATCAACCAAATGTAACTGCTGCAGTGTATGGGCGACTGGCAAACCTAAAGAAAAGCGTTCCGACACCTCAGTAAGGAATCGTTCAGGACTCTGTACACAGAGTACATCAGGTGTATAATGGAGTATGCAGCGCCAGTTTGGAACCCACACCTGGTCAAGCAAATCAAGAAATTACAGAAAGTGAAAAGGTTTGTAACGAGTGGATGGTACCACTGTTACCCCGCCTCCTGCTTCGCCTCACCTGACTACAGTATATAAGCCACTGTACTTACTACAAGATTGATGGACTAAACACATCGACTCCAGGCTGAGGGACTGATTACCCCAAACTACTCCTCTCCTTACACCCTTCTGCTTTGTACTGGACTGATGAAGCCACTGTGGGGCGAAACGTTTCTTCAATAAAAATTCCCATATGTTGCATAAGTGTCTCAATCTTCAACTGGTCGATTTTTAACCATTTATCGAATTAATATAATTCTTATGAAAACTAGGTTTTAGAATCTTAAAAGTGAATTTTTTTTGGGTAAATAGACCTATGACATCTGAGAGAGAGAGAGAGAGAGAGAGAGAGAGAGAGAGAGAGAGAGAGAGGAGGGGGGTATTATAATCACGGGGAGCGCTAAACCCGTAGGATTACACAGCGCATGTGGGGGGAGGGTGGTGGAAGGTATTCAGGCTCAATTCAGGAAACCGAATCACAGATCCAATTCCCTAGATCAAGATCCCCTCACCAGCGTCAAGGAACCTCCCTTGAAGGGAGAAGGGGTGTGTTGATCCCACTCCCTGTGCTCAACAGTGCTGAGATTCCACCAGGCATCCTGTCTACTGTCTCCATACCAGTCAATCCCGTCTCCCGAAACTTATTCCAGAGGTTGCGTGTTAACATTCAAAATTATTGGAAGCAGCGATACCACATTCCATCTTATTTTTATGCCTTTTAAATGATTCATTGTTGGATGATTTATATTAGACATTTTTGAATAATGAATATCAGCGTTTTACCAAAAAAAAAAAAAAAAAAAAAAAAAAAAAAAAAAGTGTGTATTTTCTTGTTTATTCGTTAACCAGAATCAACCAAATTTTAGCATATTACAGTGATATGACAATTTGTTAAGAAAAGGCAAAGTTTAGAAAATTTAAAAAAAAAAAAATTGAGTCAGCTTTGTGCACAGCCTCGTAATGATGAATATTTTGATTTAAGTTAGTTTGCCCAAAAAAATTTTAAGCCTTACTCGGTTATCTTTACTGAAGTAACGGAAATATTTTTAAGGGCAATTAATCACACAAGTATTACAAAATCGTAAAGTACAGATGTGTTTAGAACAAGAACATAACCCACGGTACTGGTGGGAATAGAACTCGTGGCCTGATTTACCACTCGCCACGATTATAATCAAATAATCAAATAAAGCGCTAACCCGACAAGGGTCAAACAGCCCTGAGGGGGTAGAAAATAGTGCCGGGGTTATAAACAGCAAGGTGGAAAGGGGATCAGAGGTGAGGGGAGGAAAGGGCTGTAAGGGACGCTAGCAGTTGAGTGTCAAAGTTCGTATAGTAAAGCAATTGCTGACAAAAAGTCATAAACTTATGGCAAGTCAAAGGCAGGAGCGTCTGCAATAAGGGAAGATCAAGTAAGAGCGGTAGGGCGGCAACGGGATGGATAACGCTGAACGAACCTCAGGCTCTTGTAACCAGACACTGCAGCTCTCCCCGCTTACCCCCGAGACCACGAATATTCTACTGTAAATAAATCATTATTCACAAAGACAGGTATGCCAACAATAAGAAGCGATAAAATCTGTGGACTATGAGTCAGTGATGTCAATGTGTAGAGGCAACGGAAAGCGAGTAAGCGAGGAGGAATCAGAATGCTGTGAGAGAAAAGATTGTTGCTAGGGTTGTGAAAAATAAGGGGCATATAGAGGCGCACTGGTGTCCACCAAGGGTTTCGTCTCTGCAATGTAGTTGGAGACAGCATCAAGTGTTTCAGTGGACAAAGAAGATGCCGATACCATGACTTCAGAGGCAGGTGAGGTAGAGCAAGTAGAGATCGGGGAAACTATGGAGAGAACCAAAGAGGTTTGAGTGGGGAGGGGAGTATGAACGTGGAGAGATGTGCCGACGGGGACAGAAGAGTCCTGTGGTGGAACAGGAGAGGAAGGAGGCTGGAAGGGGACTGGGGGAGAAGTCTGAGGGAGCTCAAGAGAAGAGGGGACCACACGAGGGGGGCGGTGAATCTTCACCTTCGTGTGAGAGTTAGAAAGGGGGGTGAGAACTAGGCACCGAAGCCTAATTGTTGGGAACTGTAAGCACCGGAGGAATGCGGAGAGACTTGGGCTTAGGAGAGAGGTTCAACTTTGCAGGTGATACATGCGAAGAAGGTGCAGGCATGTGAGGCCTCGCAGACTGAGAAACTCGCTGGCGAGATGAAGTAGTAGTAGAAGTAGGAAGAGGTAAGGAGGGGGGTTTCAGAGGGTAAAAACCACAAAAGAATTAGAGATGGGGGTGACCCCGGAAGACATGGCACCAGAGGAGCTGGAGGTCTCCTAGCTACTCGAGAATAAGGAACAGAGAACACGAGGAAGATTCCCCCAAGGGCCATAGGATAAGGCCTTCACTCTCCTTAAGGCAACGTATTTCACGTTCATTAAGAGACGTGACACTGGCGGGAAAAACAAGGATGAGTTTCATTGCAATTAAGACAAGTGAGAAGATTACAAGATGTATCGGTATGATCCGCGGAACTGCCGCAGACAGGGCACTCCGCCGCAGACCTGCAGTATTTAGTGGGATGTCCGAAGTGCCAGCAATTTCAACACTGCTGGGGTGTAGGGACAACTTTATGGACCCCTAGGCGATGTCCAGAAATGGAAGTTCATGGCAGTCGAAGGTTAAGTGGGCGATGTTACTGGGAAACCACCTCCACCCGCGAGCAAACAGGACATACTGTATGTATCCACTTTGAGAATTGGAAGATCCTGAAGACTAATTGCTCTAAAATATCGTCACTACAAGACAGAAAATCACACTGTACAATGGCATGCGGTAAGACCACCGTTCCACTGCAAGAATTGAGAGTAGCATGTTCGTGAACTGTGACAGGAACGTTATCAATGGAAGTATGATGGGAAATATCATAAGCCTGGCCTGCATTCTGAACAGTAATGATGCACACACCGCTCTGAAGAGCATGAAGGTTATACTTTGGCCAACATATCATAAAAGAACTTTATCGATACTGTGGTTTGAAAGATAATCAGTTGGAGACGTCGGTAGCAAGGAAAAGAATTTGGTCCACTGTGTACTTGTAAACATGGTGTGTAAAGGAAGTGGGTGTCGTGTAGGTAGTTTTTGGGTGGAATGAGCAGAAATCAAAGGACCGTCGTCAGCCAAAGGTCTGGAACGCTCAGGCGTAGGACCGCGGGTGGCCCGACCTGAGGTAGGTGGGGGATCTGAAAACTGTCGCACCGTATGTGGGAAATAAATAACAAAAAGGCACAATACCGTGACTGGAACGATACACAAATAACCCGCACATAAAAGAGAGAAGCTTACGACGACGTTTCGGTCCGACTTGGACCATGTGACTATGTGTGATGAATGGTTTGAAAAACCGACAAGTTGAAGATTGAGACACTTATGCAGCATATGGGAATCTTTATTCAGGAAACGTTTCGCCACACAGTGGCTTCATCAGTCCAATGCAAAGAGGAAGGTGTAAGGAGAGGAGGAGAATGAGGTAATCAGTCCCTCAACCTGGAGTCGATGTGTTCAGTCCATCAATCTTGTAGAATGTACAGCATAGGGCCGTAGACGTGGCCCTATGCTGTACATTCTACAAGATTGATGGACTGAACACATCGACTCCAGGTTGAGGGACTGATTACCTCATTCTCCTCCTCTCCTTACACCTTCCTCTTTGTATTGGACTGATGAAGCCACTGTGTGGCGAAACGTTTCCTGAATAAAGATTCCCATATGCTGCATAAGTGTCTCAATCTTCAACCATGTGACTATGTCAATGGTCCAAGTCGGACCGAAACGTCGTCGTAAGCTTCTCTCTTTTATGTGCGGGTTATTTGTGTATGTGGGAAAGCTGGATGCATAGTTAAAGGCGTTCAAGGGGCATACACACTAGAAGAAACAGGCGGTGGTAATTAGTATCGGTCTGAGGAAGGAGACCAAAAGGTCTAATTCCTCAGACGAAGAGCCTCTTCATCGTGCCAAAGAACCCCCTTTGAAGAGGCCACTCGTCATGAGTTCTAACTCCACCCGTACCATGGCTTGTCTACAATTGTGTTACTTTGATTTCGTGAGTCATAGAAAGAAGAAACACTGCAGCAGGCCTACTGGCTAATTACCTGAGGGTTAGTATTAACCTAGCATCCGGGGAATACTCGAAACTTTATACTTTTCTCACCAAAATGCATAACGTTACTCCACTAAGATACATTATTCTCACTGCTACCCTGTCGTAATCACACATGAGTGACCATGACACTTCTCGAAATAAAAGGCAGACTTCATAATTAACACCTTTTACCAGAGGAATGGGCCCAAAAGAGTTCCCAATATTCAAGGCTTATTCAATTAGTTCTCGCCTGTGGCAGGTTCCAGCAAGGACCAGGTTGAGGAATTACTCATATCTGGGTATCTTTATTGTAGGTGTTTCGCTATCTAGTGGCTTCATAAATACAAATTCAAGGACAATTGGAAGAGAGCAGAACTATATACAAAGGATGAGGTAATCAGTCCCTCAGCCTTGGAATTGGTGAAGAGCACCGTGATCGTGAAGAGTCTGCAGCACATGCATGAACGCTGGCGCTTATTATATACTGGCTTCAGGTGAGGGACGTGTCGCAGACGAAGACATCGTCACTGCTACACGTCCCTCACCTGACACCAGTATATAAGAGCCAACCTTCACTGACAAAGCCACTTGATGGCAAAACGTCTGCAATAAAGACACACACACGTGTAAATCTTGATCTTGTTATTGTCTGCATCGCTCTTGGGCCGTGCAGACCTCCTGCGCAAACGCACTTCAGTTCCCTGACAGCAGTAGTGTGAGGTGGTGCTTGTCGCGCCTCTGTCGTCAGACCAGGAGAACTACCATTAGTCAACATGGCGTGCAGTTATAGACGCAGGATTAACACTGTCGGTGTTGAACTTCTCAGTGGGGCAATAACGCCAGCTTCAGCCCAGGTATTACTACCTAAAATCATCAGACACACGTATGGAATTCAGGATGGAGAGTTGTACGGCGTAGCATTGAAAGGAGCACGTAGATTTTTTGTGAAACTGCCCTCAGCAACGGTTTATGAGTCGTTGGTCAACCGTTTTCAGGACGTAAGTCTGATGCAACACCAGCTGTGCGTGTGAGGATGATCGATGTATCCAGACATTATACATGGATTAAACTGCGTAATGTCCCCTTTGAGGCTGATGAGACAGCTATCAGAAAAGTTTTTGAGGAATAGGGAACTGTTCATTTGGCCCAGCATGGTAAGTGGGTGTCGGGTGCCTACACAGGTATGCCGGAGGGCACTTTTAACCTAAAAATGACATTGCGACACCCCATACCGTCTTACGTGTACCTAAAGGAATTCAGGACACAGGTCATGGTGTCATACGCGGGGCAAAGGCGTACATGCCGACTATGTGGGGAATATGATCACATAGCGGCGGAGTGCGGGAAGTGGCAACGAGCTCCTGGCCCAGGGGCGGAGACATCCGCTTCTACACCGGGGGAAGCAGGCGTTGATCAACGACGTGAAGGAGGGCGTGGTCGTCTATGGAGCGAGATAGTGGATGAGGCATATAAGGCTGGGGGAGAGGGTGAGGCCCTTGACCAGTTACCTGGTCCAGACACACTTCCAGTGGATCGGGTTGAGCAAAAAGTACAGGAGGAAGTGTTGGAACTTGAGGAGGAATTAGCCGAGGTTCTGAAGTCCTTGTCACCGCCTGAGGAGGTGGCTGCTCCTGGCAGGGTGGTAGAAGACGAGGTGAAGGATGTGGGGCATCAAAAATAGAACTATTCGGACGACGGGAGTGACAGCGTGACTGAGGTGTCACCGAGATCTTTGCTGCCACTGTGTACAGTGGAGGTAGAGGTACATTGTGAGGCATCCCCAGACCAAGCCATGGAGGATGCGCCTGTCACAAGAAAGAGAGCCGCTGCATCGGATTCAGATGATGTCCTAACGCCAGCGCAGCGGACTGGGAAGCAAATATGGGCAGAAGGTGAAGGTAGTGGTGGCCATGACAGGAGGCACCGAAAGAAGGGGGGGGGGAGAGAGGGAAGTGTGCAGGTGACAAGTGGTCCCACACGTTCTGGTGGCCATCGGAAGAGTGAAGAGAGGAGGCAGGGGTGGAAACTTTAATAGGCCTCCGGTGTATGACAGTAAATGTTAATGGTTTGTGTAATAGTGTAAAGAGAGAATGGTTTCGAATGTTTCTGAATAAATTTAGAGTGGATGTTGTGTTCCTACAGGAGCACAATTTTAAGGAGGATAGGGTGTTGGAGATGGAGGGGTTTCAGGTGGTAACCCTGCCATCTGCCCGTTTGAAAGGGGGGGTGGGTATATTAATTAGGGAGGCGAGCCCGTTTGTTTTGCAGAAAAGTGAGGGGGATGAGGGGGAAGGGTGTTGCGCATAGATGGTTTGTGGATGGGAAAACGTGTGGCTTTTATTAGCGTATATGCGCCTGCAGGGAATAACGTACAGGTGAAGCAGGAGTTTGTGTGCGAGGACGTTGTGTTTTTTTTTCCGTGCATTACCGGAGGTGGCAATAGTAGGAGGTGATTGGAACTGCGTCATTAGGATGGCTGATGTGGAACCGAAAGTGGCAGGTTATGTGTCGGTGGCCCTACGAGATTTATTGAGGGATATTAGGTTAAGAGACGCATTCGAGGGGGGGGGGGTGGGAGACAGAGCATACATTTGTTAGGAGAGGGTATGCAGCGAGGTTAGATAGAGTATCTTTCTCACGGGGTTGTAGTGAGAGCTTTCAAAACTGTTGAAGTAGCATGGTCAGATCATAGAGCAGTGTTGGTGGAGGTTGGGTGGAAGGCACTTGCAGAAATATACAGGAGTTACTGGAAATTAAATGTAAGTGCATTGAGTGATGAGGAGGGGTTAGAGGGATTTTCTGTCCTATGGAAGGAGCTTAGCGAGGAGGCACAGGGAGTGGAAGATGTCGTACAATGGTGGGATTGTGTTGCCAAGGAAAGGATTAGGAAATATTATGTGGGGGTGGGCAAACGTATAAATGATTTTAAATGTGGGCTTTCAAATTATCTGGAGGACAGGTTAAGGGGCTGTTATGGGAAGGGGGCTGTGGGGGACAACTTCCTATGGATGAAATTGTCGAGGTCAAGGGGAGACTGAGGGAGTTACAAAATGAGAGGTTTCAAGCAGTAAGGTTGCAGGCAGGGGTAGAGGAGGTGCTTTGGGGAGACAAACCATCGGCGTGTGTGTTGCGACGTCAAAAACAAAGACAGCAGGTTATAGCTATTCCGAGGTTAGAGGTACACGAGATGGCGGGGGGGTTATAGAATGGGTCAGGAGATACTAACTACAAAACGAATGTGTGCGTATGCGGATAAATGGTATGAAGGGTATTGGACAAGTGGGAAGGTGGGAAATGTGGATTTAGAGAAGGTGTGTGAGTATGTGACGTGTAATTTAGGGAATAGTGATAGAAAGGCTTTAGGGGGGGGTAATAACAGAGGAGGAAATAGAGTTGGCTTTAAGGGGAATGAGGAAAGGCAAAGCACCGGGAATAGACGGTCTCCCGGCTGAATTTTATCTCCAACATTGGGAGGTGATAAAGGGTTTCATGGGTAGGTTATTTAATCAGATGAAGGAGAAAGGTGTGCTGGGGGACAAGCAAGCAACAGCAGTTGTAGTGTTGGTCCAGAAGGGTAAGGGGCAGCACACCCTCAAGGAGTACCGTGCCATATCTCTTATGTGCTGATTATAAGTTGTTTGCTAAAGTCTTGGGTAATCGGTTCAAATGTGTGGTAGGGAGAGTGGTTTCGAAAACGCAGTATGGTTTGCCTGGAAGGTCGATGATTGAGGGTCATGGAATACTGAGAAGTTTTGTGGAGTCAAAAGGGGGGGGAGGGAGGGCGGCGTTGTTGGCTTTAGACTGGCAGGAGGCCTATGACAGGGTGGAAAGAGGAGCATTGGGAGCTATACTTAAGAGGCAGGGTTATGGGGAAGAAATAGTTAATTGGGTAACCACGTTGTACAATGGAGCCAAGATGAGGGTACAGATTAATGGATGCTTGGGGGAGGAGATTGTAATGGGTAGGGGACTTAGGCAGGGGTGTCCCATGTCACAAATGTTGTTTGCGTGCATTCAGGACCCCTTCTATAGAATGGTTGAACGTTGTGTATGTGACACGAGGGGCGGATTGGGGGGGGAGGGTCGGGAATGTGTGGCCGGGAATAATAGGATACGTAGACGATACAACAGTCCTGGTTCGGGAGGGGATGGCGTTGGGTGTTTTGGATGATGTTGTGCAACAGTTCGGAAATGCAACAGGGATGCAGGTAAACAGAGAGAAGTCAATGATCATGGGGTTGGGTGATTGGGTGGAGGGGGGGGGGGAGATGTAACGTTGTGAGAAAACAAACGGTGTCTTTAAAAATTTGTGGTATCACCTATAAGGATGATTTGGACGCTGCTCGAGAGGAAAACTCGAATAGATTAATGGAAAGGATTCAGGGGCGTCTGGGTGCATTGCGACCTCATCATCTGACTCGTGCAACGAGTGATTGTTATAAATGTATTATTGTATAGTAAGGTTTGGCACGTAGCAGCCGTGTTCCCATTAACAGGGACGGCGATTGTGGGAATTCTGAGACGAGTGTTTAACTTTTTGTGGGGTTCAAGGTGCGATTGGCTGAGGAGAGAGGTTGTAATGTTACCTGTGCGCCAGGGTGGGTTGGGGTTGATGGATCTGAGAAGGAGGATTAAATGTGTTTCTTAAATGGGAGGTTTTGCGCGAAGGTGTGAGTGGAGGGCAGCTGGGAAAAGTATATGATAGGTTGGGTAAGTTGTATGGTGGTGTGGAGTTGAGGGAATGTGAAACTATTTTGAGGGCTTTGATGTTGGTTAGAGAACCCAGGAAAATTCGAGTAGGGGTTTTGTGTAAGCTGCTTGCAGACAGGATTGTTGTACCAGTTGAGGGATTGTTCCCCATGTACGCATGGAAGAGTATTTGGTATAGGTTTAGCAAGTTGAAGTTAAAGCCTAGGGTAAGGGAGGTAATGTATTGTTTTTTGCATGGCATACTACCGTCGGGGGAGGTTTTAAGAACCAGAGGGGTAATTGTGGGCGGAAGGTGTGGAATCTGTGGGGAGGATGAGACGGCGTTCCATGCAGTATACTTTTGTGGGAGACTGGAGGGTGTTAGGTATTGGTTAAGTAGGGTAGTACAGGGGGTGGGGGGCCGAGGGGTGTCGGTTCTGCGTGCACTAAGCCTAGATGTGGGAGGGTTCGATGAGAGTGTTATAAGAGCTTTGGATTATATAATAGTGGATTATATATATATATCGTGGGTGATGAGGGGGAGGGGGAATTGTGAGGTGCGGAGGCGGGTACTAGCGGTAACGGTTTATCGTACGATGTGTCGTAATAGTGAACTGTATGGGAGGAGGTGGGAGAAGGATTTTTCGGAAGGGTATAGATTGTTAACGTTAGGGTTTCTCATCAATCTACGACTTGGGCTGAGTGAGTAAAAGGGGGGGGTTGGGATTACATACGGGAAGGGGGTTTTCAGGGGGACACAGCGGGGTCGCCTCCTGGGGAGGGGTGAGAGTAAGGTGTATGTGGGTATATGAAGGTGTAGATGAGTGGCATACGTGTATGTAGCATGCAAGTGGGCACAAAAAGCAAAGGTGATATTAAGTAATTACGTAGTACCGAATGGAGAATTCTGTGTTTGATGTGTCAGGGTCGTCATGACCTTCTTCATGTATTAAGTGTGAATGGTGTCAAGATTATAGTTTTAAGACCGTGAAGAGCTTTAGGGCTTATGTAGAGTGTGCGTTTATAGCCTTTATTGGGCATATTTCATGTGCGATAATTGTATCGCAATGAGAGGTTATTTAAATTATGTTTGTGTCGAGTGTTGTGGGTTTTTAGCGAGTGTACTGTCTTTATTTTAGCATTATATAATGTGCTCATCCAGTTGCTGCGAGATGGAACGCTAATGACTTCCATAAATTGTAATGCCTCGTTAA
The DNA here is from genome assembly GCF_038502225.1 of Cherax quadricarinatus. Classification (NCBI taxonomy): domain Eukaryota; kingdom Metazoa; phylum Arthropoda; class Malacostraca; order Decapoda; family Parastacidae; genus Cherax; species Cherax quadricarinatus. The sequence goes on from NC_091375.1 coordinate 16,651,198, forward strand.
TAAGTTTGTAATGGGACAGTATGGTTTAGTCTCAGATTTTATATAATGTGCTCAGGCGTTGGAAGAGGCTGTAGTAATATTTAGTAATATTTGTTAATATTATTTAGTATAAGTGTGAGGCTTAGGATATTTTTTTTTTTTTTTTTTTTTTTTTTAATGCTTAAAGAGAGATTGTAGTGAGGCACGTATGTATGTGCTTAGGTACTTCTTATTGTATAGGGGTTAATTGTGGGAAGAGCATGTAATTGTTTAACTGAGATTGTGATGTAGGTTATTACTCTGATTATCTCCTGTGAAGGTTGTGAACCTTTGTCATATGTCAGTCATAGTATGTTAACTATACAAATCTGAAAGTTGTATATAGTTTATATTTTATATAGTTTATATAGTTATAGTTTATATTGTTTATCATAGTATGTTATATAGAAAATTTTGTGAGTGTATATGGGTAACCTCTTTTATGTCAATTACAATGTGTTGTTAATCATTGGTTAGTGTATGTTCTGTAGGATTGAGGATCCTACTGTACCCATTTTATATCTTTATTTAATATCAAGCTGTAAAGTTTTTAAATAAAATATAAAAAAAAAAAATCTTGATCTTGTCTGTATTGTATACCAAAAGATTTGTTGGTCTATTTCACATCTCTCTCCTATAAAAGTAATTAACTATTACAGGTGTAGTACGTACACAAGTAGCAAATTCAAGGACTGTTGCACCTGACCTTAACTACTGACAACAATTAATGAGTAACTTAGCAAACATGGGCAAGTCACACACACTGTGAAGTTTGTCTATATCCGTAATAGTCCTTCACCATTGTCCACAGTATTTACCAAGTTAAATCAGGAGTATATCAGTAAGGCAGAGAGATAAGAACCACCCATATTAGCAGGTTACTCTTCGGAATACAAGACAAAGGATGAGTGGGCAGGAACAGTTTGAGTGTGACACAGTCAGATGGTCAGATATGGTAACACCTGGGTCGGCAGGACAGCTCTCACGCTAGTGGTTGGTTAAATTGGACAGCAGTGGGAGCTTCAGAACCAATGGACAATTAAAACGGCAGTGGGGGACCAGAACTAATGGATAATTAATACGGTAGTGGGAGCCAGAATTACTGGACAATTAATATAACAATAGGGCCCCAGAACTACTGTATCCTGAATTTCCAGTTAGCTGGTGGGGAGGGCATGCCAGCGGCTGGTCGGGAGGGCATGCTAGCGGCTGGTCGAGAGGGCATGCCAGCGGTTGTGTCATGAACGTGGAATAAATTCCAACATACTCAGCGCACGCAACTCATTCTAAGATAATTTATAGCAAACATTTCTGAGTAACGAACACAAATTCTGTTTTCTCAAAACGTTAAGAGTTTTCTTGTTCGTCAACTTACATCTGCCAATAATTATTATAATCACGAAATGGCTAACGCGTCGGTCTGGAGTTTTGCGACTCTGATCGCGGGTTCAAACCCCGCCCGTGGTATGTTTTTTTTTAGTATAAGACGGGTGTGACATGACATGCATTCCTTAAAAAAAAGTCGTGAAAATAATTATAAAAAAAATTGATGAAATTTATGCTCTATACCCTTTACTAAGATCATTTAAGTTTTAACCAGTTAATCCACTTTAATGAGACAAGTAAAATATATAGCTTATTAAAAACTAATGTTAACTAAGGGAAATAAATTACGGACGAATTACAAAATCGTTAAGTACAGGTATGTTAGTGTAACATTACCTGTGGGTCAGTAATAAACATTACATCCCTAGAATAAACACTCAGTATTCTCACTAAATACTTTATCAAAACGCCTAACATAACGTCACTATGACCCCTCAAGGGAGGGGCTCTTAATCTAGGGAATTGGGTCTGTGCTCCGGTTCCCTGAATTGAGCCTGAATACCTTCCATCCCCCCCCCACCCCAAATGCGCTATATAATCCTACGGGTTTAGCTCTCCCCATAATTATAATACGCCACTATGACACCCTTACCCCTACCAGAGTTAACAAATCACAGAAACGTAAGACGATGACGCACCTTGAAATAAGAGCAATGAACACCTTACCTGTGTCAGGGGCCCAGAAGAGTGCACAATTCTCGTCTTTTCTTAAGAGTGGTCAACTCTTGTCATTTTAACAAACACTTAACTCTTGAAAACTAAGTCCCGCTCAATCACTAAGTAAACTCTGAGTCCCGGATCGCAGGAACAATTCAGTGTGTTTACTGTTAACCTCAACGTACACAAACGCATAAAATCGAACGCACGCACACCATGAAAAACAAAAATCCCACTGACCACTGAATCTTCCCCGGTTGAAGCACCTTGGCAGTTGGTGGATCACTGTCAGTAGCACCGCTGACAAGTGTGACTCCCTCTCCATGCCCACAGTTGACTGACTGACTGACTGGTTGGATGGTTGGAAAATTGGATCCAAAGGCCATCGAATACGTGAGTCATCACGGATGCATGAAACTCATTCATTACCTGTCAAGAATATTTCAGTCACCAAAACGGAAATTAAAGCCAACTATCAGTGTATATACCCAGGTATATACACCTCTCGGTGTATATACATTGACTGCTTGTTACCTCTCCCTTCTTCACAAAACATTATCAAGGCTTCTTTATACATTTAATCTCCATGTCAATTTATTGTCGATAAAATTAATTAAGCCTGAATACCTTCCATCCCCCCACAGGCGCTGTATAATCTCACGGTTTTAGCGCTTTCCCATGATGATAATAATCTCAACACCTTACCTACCACAGTACTTCCCGGCGGCCGCTTGTATCATAACCACTGACGAACGTTGAACCTGGAGGGGTGATGCAATGCCTGAGGGATACCACGTAATGAGAGACCATACCACGGGCGGGGATTTAACCTGCGATCAGAGAGTCATAAAACTCCAGACCGACGCGCTAGCCACTGGGCCAGCTGGTTACAATGAAACTAACCCAACTAGGTATATTTATAAACCATAGGAAGGTATGGTTTGTTTGCAATCGTGTCATTACGATTTCGTGAGTCATGAACCAGGTAATAAGGTTTAATGCAAGGAAAGAGAGCGTAGCTCCAGCTCCTTTGAAATTGGAGCCCTTTGTGTGAACTCATCTAATTGTGGTTACGGGGATCGTGTCATAGTTCCTGGCCCCTCCTCTTCGCTGGTTGCTATTAGGTCCATTTTTCTCCTTGTATTGTACTTTTGTATTCACCCATTTCTACTCGCCTATTTGTGCTTGCAGGGGTCGATTCATAGCTCCTGGCCCCGCCTCTTCACTGTTTGCTGGTAGGTCCACTCTCTCCCTGCTCCATGAACTTTATCAAATCTCGTCTTAAGACTATGTATGGTTCCCGCCTCCACTACGTCACTTGCCAGACTATTCGACTTCCTGACAACTCTATGACTGAAGAAATACTTCCTAACATCCCTTTGATTCATATGAGTCTTCAACTACTAATTGTGACCCCTTGTTTCTGTGTCCCATCTCTGGAACATCCCGTCTTTGTCCACCTTGTCAATTCCTCGCAGTATTTTATACGTCGTTATCATATCTCCCCTGACCCTCCTGTCTTCCAGTGTCGCCAGGCCAATTTTACATATATGTTCTATAATTTATTATAATATTTAATGAAAATAAAAATACAAGTAGGGTGACTAACATTTATTGGTAGCCAAGTTGTATACATGATACAATTAAAGGTAACGGTGCACAAACATTGGTGCGTTGATACAAACATCAGACTGAGCCTCTGTATTTACACGACTGATGAGGTTATATTAAAAATATCTCCTTGAATCTGTGGTGATTACAAAATGCACATCTCTGTACAAGACCTGTACTTGTATTATACAGAGAATACACGAGTGTGGTGTGATGCATGAAAGGGAGGGTGGGGGGAGGGGGGAGAGCTGATGCAGCCTAGTATATGGGAGACGGTCATATCCCCTGGGCCATAGAACAACAAATTGGATGAAAACTTTCGAAAATAAATGAAATAAATGAAAGTCAGTGATATATCTTCTATGGGTGAGAAACATTTTAGACAATGTTCCATCCAGAATAAAAATTTTGAAAAAAAAAATAAAAACTAAATTATCAGAGATAATCTATGAAATACCTTGTATGGGAGAGTTTTAGACTTCATTATTTTTTGGTTCATCTCTAAGTAATGTTTGAAAGTTATAAAATATACGTTATTTGTGTAATTTACAGACTGGCAACTCCCATGTCTCCAGTCAGGTGTAGCCAGGAACACACTCAAGCAACCATGAACACTCTCAAGCAACCAGAAACACACTCAAGCAACCAGGAACACACTCAAGCAACCAGGAACACTCTCAAGCAACCAGGAACACTCTCAAGCAACCAGGAACACTCTCAAGCAACCAGGAACACACTCAAGCAACCAGGAACACTCTCAAGCAACCAGGAACACTCTCAAGCAACCAGGAACACACTCAAGCAACCAGGAACACTCTCAAGCAACCAGGAACACACTCAAGCAACCAGGAACACTCTCAAGCAACCAGGAACACTCTCAAGCAACCAGGAAAACTCTCAAGCAACCAGGAACACACTCAGGCAACCAGGAACACACTCAAGCAACCAGGAACACACTCAAGCAACCAGGAACACTCTCAAGCAACTAGGAACACTCTCAAGCAACCAGGAACACTCTCAAGCAACTAGGAACACTCTCAAGCAACCAGGAACACTCTCAAGCAACTAGGAACACACTCAGGCAACCAGGAACACACTCAGGCAACCAGGAACACACTCAAGCAACCAGGAACACACTCAAGCAACCAGGAACACACTCAAGCAACCAGGAACACACTCAAGCAACCAGGAACACACTCAAGCAACCAGGAACACACTCAGGCAACCAGGAACACACTCAGGCAACCAGGAACACTCTCAAGCAACCAGGAACACACTCAAGCAACCAGGAACACTCTCAAGCAACCAGGAATACTCAGGCAACCAGGAACACACTCAGGCAACCAGGAACACTCTCAAGCAACTAGAAACACTCTCAAGCAACCAGGAACACTCTCAAGCAACTAGGAACACTCTCAAGCAACCAGGAACACTCTCAAGCAACTAGGAACACACTCAGGCAACCAGGAACACACTCAGGCAACCAGGAACACTCTCAAGCAACCAGGAACACACTCAAGCAACCAGGAACACACTCAAGCAACCAGGAACACACGCAGGCAACCAGGAACACACTCAGGCAACCAGGAACGCACTCAGGCAACCAGGAACACTCTCAAGCAACCAGGAACACACTCAAGCAACCAGGAACACACTCAAGCAACCAGGAACACTCTCAAGCAACCAGGAACACTCAGGCAACCAGGAACACACTCAGGCAACCAGGAACACACTCAGGCAACCAGGAACACACTCAGGCAACCAGGAACACACTCGAGCAACCAGGAACACTCAAGCAACCAGGAACACTCTCAAGCAACCAGGAACACCCTCAGGCAACCAGGAACACACTCAGGCAACCAGGAACACACTCATGCAACCAGGAACACACTCAGGCTACCAGGAACACACTCAGGCTACCAGGAACACACTCAAGCAACCAGGAACGCTCTCAAGCAACCAGGAACACTCTCAAGCAACCAGGAACACTCTCAAGCAACCAGGAACACTCTCAAGCAACCAGGAACACTCTCAAGCAACCAGGAACACTCAAGCAACCAGGAACACTCTCCAGCAACCAGGAACACTCTCAAGCAACCAGGAACACACTCAGGCAACCAGGAACACACTCAGGCAACCAGGAACACACTCAGGCAACCAGGAACACACTCAGGCAACCAGGAACACACTCAGGCAACCAGGAACACACTCAGGCAACCAGGAACACACTCAGGCAACCAGGAACACACTCAGGCAACCAGGAACACACTCAGGCAACCAGGAACACACTCAAGCAACCAGGAACACTCTCAAGCAACCAGGGACACTCTCAAGCAACCAGGGACACTCTCAAACAACCAGGAACACTCTCAAACAACCAGGAACACTCTCAAACAACCAGGAACACTCTCAAGCAACCAGGAACACTCAAGCAACCAGGAACACTCTCAAGCGACCAGAAACACACTCAAGCAACCAGGAACACTCCAACAACACTCTCAAGCAACCAGGAACACTCTGAAGCAACCAGGAACACTCTCAAGCAATCAGAAACACTCTGAAGCAACCAGGAACACTCTCCAGCAACCAGGAACACTCAAGCAACCAGGAACATTCAAGCAACCAGGAACATTCAAGCAACCAGGAACACTCTCAAGCAACCAGTAACACACTCAAGAAACCAGGAACACACTCAAGCAACCAGAACACACTCAACCAACCAGAATACACTCAACCAACCAGGAACACACTCAAGCAGCCAAGAACACTCTCAAGCGGCCAAGAACACACAAGCGGCCAGGAACACTCAAGCAACCAGGAGCACACACATTCAGATAGTCAGGAACACTCTCAAACAGGCATGAACACTCATGCAGCCACGAACACTTTCAGTCAGGAACACTCAAGAAGCAAGAACATTCTCAAGCAGTCAGGAACATTCAAACAACCAGGAACACACACATTCAGTCAGGAACACTCTCAAACAGGCAGGAGCACTCATGCAGCCAGGAACACTTTCAACCAGTCAAAAACACTCAAGCAAGAACATTCTCAACAGTCAGGCACACACACTCAAGCAAACACTCAAGCAGCCAGGAACACGCACTCAAGTAGCCAGGAACACACAATCAAGCAGCCAGGAACACCCTTTCAGGTGCTGTACCTCGCACACGCAGCAAGAAACACTCAAGCGTCGAGGAACATTCAAGAACATCCTCCTAAGTGCTAACCTTGGCAACCAGGAACACTCTCTTGAGCACTTTACCTCGCCCCGGAAGCCAGTAACACTCTCTCAAACACTACCTCATATTGGCAGCCATGAGCACTTTGCCTCAGCAGCAGTAACAACGCGCTGTCAAGCACTGTATGTACCTAGTCCTGGAAGCCAGGAACAGCACTCTTTCCAGCGCGCTATCTTGCGCTCTTGCAGATAGAGCTACAGTAGCTCTTTTATTGCGATATCATGAAAAAAATCAATAGAGCAATATTTTTGAATCTTCAGGATGTGATGTTGAGAGAAGATGGTTCTGTAAATGAATATCGAAATAATATCAGTCTCATTTTTATAGTTTTTTCTTTGAGAAATATTTCATTACTTTTCAACGGCCACAGTTGACACATGCGCAAGTCCGGACGCCAACTGGGTTTCTTTTTCACGATATTTCCAATCTGGAAGCTTCCATAAAGTCCCAATGTAATTATTTTTGTCTGCCAGAGTCGCTGTTTGACCAAACTTCGTGACATTTACAGCAAAAATTTCACGGACCATTTCCTTGATGCTTAATACATCATAAAGATGGGTTAATTAGGTTTTTTTATTTTTCTATGGCCCTGCCCTTGAGAGTTCTGCTCTGTTACTATGGTGTTAGGACACTAGTGTCCATGGGAGGTTGTGAAAATTCTGTTATGGTGCTAACACCATTCTGTTGTCCATGGGAGGTGGAGCGTCGGGTGTGTTATAAAGGTGTCGCACCACTGTTGTTCATGGGAGGTGTTATTATGCTGCTACACCACTCTTGTCCATGGAAGGTGTTATGGTGTCACACCATTGTTGTTCATGGGAGGTGTTATTATGGTGTCACACCATTGTTGTTCATGGGAGGTGTTATTATGGTGTCACACCATTGTTGTTCATGGGAGGTGTTATTATGGTGTCACACCACTGTTGTTCATGGGAGGTTAATTATGGTGTCACATCACTGTTGTTCAAGGGAGGTTAATTATGGTGTCACATCACTGTTGTTCATGGGAGGTTAATTATGGTGTCACATCACTGTTGTTCATGGGAGGTTAATTATGGTGTCACATCACTAGTCACTGAAAAGAGAGAAAATTGTTAACATTTAGAAAATACATGTTTTATATACTAAACCTTGATCCCATTTTGATTAACCGATTCAAGAAAAATCAGCAAATCTTTATTTCCTAGTTCATAAAACTTAACACTGTCAGATTAAAACAATCAGAACTGTAACTTCTTGTAAATTGTCTATACAGTGAGACTTTCTGAAATGCGACTAAATGAAGACCTTATATATATATATATATATATATATATATATATATATATATATATATATATATATATATATATATATATATATATATATATATATATATATATATATATATATATATATTGGAGTAGAGGGGGTTTGCGCACGCGCGATGAGATCACAGTAAACAGATGATATCACAATATGAAAAATTACCAGTGTGAAAAAAATAATGAAATTTCAAGCCTTTCGTGACGACGAGAGCACCTGAGTGTTCTTACATGTACCAGGAGCAAGATGGTGTGGTGAGGCTACGTCCCCAAGGGGGACATAGCCTGGTGGAACACTGTTCAGACCCAGTCGTGCCCCTGGGCACGTGAACCAGTAGTGCCCCTGGACAAGTGAACCAGTAGTGCCCCTGGACACATGAACCAGTAGTGTCCCTGGACACAAGAACCAGTAGTGCTCCTGGACACATGAACCAGTAGTGCCCCTGGACACATGAACCAGTAGTGCCCCTGGACAAGTGAACCAGTAGTGCCCCTGGACACATGAACCAGTAGTGCCCCTGGACACAAGAACCAGTAGTGCTCCTGGACACATGAACCAGTAGTGCCCCTGGACACGTGAACCAGTAGTGCCCCTGGACACGTGAACCAGTAGTGCCCCTGGACACGTGAACCAGTAGTGCCCCTGGACACATGAACCAGTAGTGCCCCTGGACACATGAACCAGTAGTGCCCCTGGACACATGAACCAGTAGTGCCCCTGGACACGTGAACCAGTAGTGCCCCTGGACACGTGAACCAGTAGTGCCCCTGGACACATGAACCAGTAGTGCCCCTGGACACATGAACCAGTAGTGCCCCTGGACACATGAACCAGTAGTGCCCCTGGACACATGAACCAGTAGTGCCCCTGGACACATGAACCAGTAGTGCCCCTGGACACATGAACCAGTAGTGCCCCTGGACACGTGAACCAGTAGTGCCCCTGGACACGTGAACCAGTAGTGCCCCTGGACACATGAACCAGTAGTGCCCCTGGACACGTGAACCAGTAGTGCTCCTGGACACGAACCAGTAGTGCCCCTGGACACATGAACCAGTAGTGCCCCTGGACACATGAACCAGTAGTGCCCCTGGACACAAGAACCAGTAGTGCCCCTGGACACAAGAACCAGTAGTGCCCCTGGACACAAGAACCAGTAGTGCCCCTGGACACAAGAACCAGTAGTGCCCCTGGACACGTGAACCAGTAGTGCCCCTGGACACGTGAACCAGTAGTGCCCCTGGACACGTGAACCAGTAGTGCCCCTGGACACATGAACCAGTAGTGCCCCTGGACACATGAACCAGTAGTGCCCCTGGACACATGAACCAGTAGTGCTCCTGGACACGAACCAGTAGTGCCCCTGGACACATGAACCAGTAGTGCCCCTGGACACATGAACCAGTAGTGCCCCTGGACACAAGAACCAGTAGTGCCCCTGGACACAAGAACCAGTAGTGCCCCTGGACACAAGAACCAGTAGTGCCCCTGGACACAAGAACCAGTAGTGCCCCTGGACACAAGAACCAGTAGTGCCCCTGGACACATGAACCAGTAGTGCCCCTGGACACATGAACCAGTAGTGCCCCTGGACACATGAACCAGTAGTGCCCCTGGACACATGAACCAGTAGTGCCCCTGGACACATGAACCAGTAGTGCCCCTGGACACAAGAACCAGTAGTGCCCCTGGACACAAGAACCAGTAGTGCCCCTGGACACAAGAACCAGTAGTGCCCCTGGACACAAGAACCAGTAGTGCCCCTGGACACAAGAACCAGTAGTGCCCCTGGACACAAGAACCAGTAGTGCCCCTGGACACAAGAACCAGTAGTGCCCCTGGACACATGAACCAGTAGTGCCCCTGGACACATGAACCAGTAGTGCCCCTGGACACATGAACCAGTAGTGCCCCTGGACACATGAACCAGTAGTATATACGACTCGGATGTTTTATGGACAAGTTTGCAATCTTCTCAGTTTCTTACACTTGATCGATCTGACTTATATTAATGTATTTACAACGATGAAATTTTCTTTAAGAACAAAAGAACATAAGAAGGGAGGAACACTGCAGGAGGCCTGTTGGCCCATGCTAGGCAGGTCCTACACAAATCTAACCCCTCTCACTCATGTATTTATCTAACCTAAATTTGAAACTACCCAAATATTACAAACTGCTTACCTGGAGTTTACCTGGAGAGAGTTCCGGGGGTCAACGCCCCCGCGGCCCGGTCTGTGACCAGGCCTCCTTAGGTCAGTGTCCCAGGATGCGACCCACACCAGTCGACTTACACCCAGGTACCCATTTTACTGATGGGGAACATAGACAACAGGTGGAAAGAAACACGTCCAATGTTTCTACTCTGGCTGGGAATCGAACCCATGCCCTCACCGTGTGAAGCGAGAGCGTTAACCACCAGGCTTGTTTGTAATGTTTTCATAACGGCCTCAGGTTTAACGATGACGAAGTAAAACTTGTGTTACAGGATGTGTACGGGTGTTGCAAACCAGTTAGTGTGTTAGGTGTTAAACTAACTACACGTGGCTCATTATGAGATACACCGTGATGTGTACACGTGATAAACTAACCAGTAAATGAGTCAGTTGTTAGTTTTCCAACTGTTTTCCAAGTTAATTTACATATATATCTAAAAGTCACCGCATAATTTGATAAAAAAATGTATTTCTCATTAAATCCTTCATATTATAAAAGAAATTAATACAATTTGAACTTTATGGTCATTATATGATGTAAAAGCAACACAATACATCTCGTGGCTTCAATTATTATGTATCTTAAAAACTTGTATTTATTGTATTGCTTGCACAATGGAGTGGAGGTACCTGGAGGTCAACCATGACGGAACACTGCCCACTCAGCTCTGTTTGATTCGAATACCCACCGCCATACTGCAGCCTCCCAGTCTCCTCCTTGAGTACTTCTCCAGCTGGCAACCTGTAATGTACAAAATTTAGTGAGAAACGGAACTATTATTGTTACTGCATTAGTTAGGAAAACTCCTGACACTAGAGTTTGTTATATGATGACTCGTTCAGTGGTGTAGTTGGCCCTGTGGCAAGTAAAACAATCCCTGACCTCTCGTTTCATCTCAGTGGTCTTAATAAAGTGGTGGCATATTGCCTGTCATCTGCCAATAATACTCACAATACACATTTTAAAACCCTGAATAAAAACTGCTTCCACAGCTTCTTCGTCCAATTGTTCCACTTTTTAGATTTCAGATTGATTAAGTGCTTCCTTACATCCTTCTGACTTCCATCTACACCTCCTATATTCCCAGGTATCTTTTAATTCAGCTAGTCTCTCCCTGTCCATCCCATCATATGTTCTCAGTATCTTGTAGCTACATCGAAATCGCATCATTCTATGTTTTCGTTCCTTTCAATGTTGTGAATTTCGTTGGAAATTCCTCTTAGCCCAGGAACTTGTCACTCTGCAAAACTCTAAGCTTACTCTGTTTTATCGAATATATTTGCTCAGGTGCAGTGCTGCATACTGTTATGACAGGAGGCGTTATATACAGGGTCCTGGAAACACTACTCTTATGACAGGAGTGTGAGACGTTATATACAGGGTCCTGGAAACACTACTCTTATGACAGGAGTGTGAGACGTTATATACAGGGTCCTGGAAACACTACTGTTATGACAGGAGTGTGAGACGTTATATACAGGGTCCTGGAAACACTACTGTTATGACAGGAGTGTGAGACGTTATATACAGGGTCCTGGAAACACTACTTGTTGAGGTACTTCAATGACATTCTTAATTTTGACAGATATGGATACGCTACTTGTTAGTTGGTTGATATTCGCCATTAGTGATATGCTTTTTTTATTTTTACTCCATGGGTCTTTTTCCTTGAGTTTCGTTGCGCATGTTTCCTCGGTCTGTATTCCGTATCTAGTCTCTTTTTCTCCTATTCCACTTTCCAGTACACTACACTTGGTTGGAATGATGTTCAGTGTCTGCCTCTCTGACCATTCCAACACTATCTTTACCTGTCTTCTCCGATATTTATTGCTATTATCGCCTTCACAGGGATACACATGACTTTCTTCAGGCATGTTCTTTAAGTATATCAGGTTGAGTATCAGTATGTTGCCTTGTGAGGCACTACTTATCAAGCTTTTTCCATCCATTCTTTTCACTCAGCTGTTCTTTGATCACGTGAAGAACATTTTCTGTTACTCTTGTCTGCTTCTTATCTTTTAATAGAATTTCTTGTAGCACATGATTTACTTTCCAGTGCTGACTGTAATTAGGACTCAACGACCCACCTGGTGTGCCAATAATCTTCTTATTTTCTGGGTTACCTTAGATGGCATGATACCAATAGCTCAGTAATGCTTTTCCAACCCACTGAAACGTATTTTTGCCATTTTCCAGTTTCCAGGACTATGACCTGATCAAATCGACATGTGAATTTTTTGCCTCTGTTTCTTCTCTCAGGAACCAAGAAAACTCCTTGTAGGGTCCCATTATTTTTAACGTCTTCATTTCATTTACCAGTTCTTTTATTCAATTCCCTGCTTTCTAGAACTTAATAAACTATGAAAACCCTTTTCCTTGTTAAATTTCTATCAGTGCATACGTGTCTTTGTTAGTGAGCTTCATGTAACTGTCAAAAGATTGTTTTCCCGTTTCAAGAGGAAGGCTCTATTACTTTTTTCTTCCACCATGAAGATGCCTTCAACCTGCATTTGTTATTATCTATATCAGTTTCGACCACAATAACGGCTTCTACAATTTAGATGAACCTCTAGCTAGAAATTACTAGGAGGCTCTGGTGGCCTGGTGGCTAACGCTCTCGCTTCACACGGCGAGGGCCCGGGTTCGATTCCCAGCCAGAGTAGAAACATTGGGCGTGTTTCTTTCCACCTGTTGTCTATGTTCCCCATCAGTAAAATGGGGTACCTGGGTGTTAGTCGACTGGTGTGGGTGGCATCCTGGGACACTGACCTAATTTGCCCGACATGCGGAGCATAACAAGGGGCTTTCTATATAGTAGTATGTCATTGTTGTCAGCTTGGCCTTTGTACTTATTGGTACTTATTACAACCCAGGAGTCCAAAAGGCCTGTTATCCTGGGTGTAAAGGGAGCAAAATAAACACAGCAGAAAAACTTTTGGCTTATATTATCCTTCACCAATTTAGAACAGAAGTATGTACACTATGTACAGCAATAGGTATTAGTGCACTTCACGGTAAGCAAGGCAGAATAGAAGCCACTAGAGAGCAGACCGTGCTTCAACCAGCTCTAGAATGGGAATGGTAAGGGCAGACAGGTGAGTGGTACCCACATAACCTCTGTGATTGCCAAAACCATCTTCTCATTGGCTGGAACCTGGGTACTGATTGAACGATGGGGCCCCATCATCAACCCTCAGTCCCCTGGTTCGCTGGTTGGGTGTGTACATGCGCCGAATAAAGGTTATGTACTCCTTGCATGCCACAATATTATTATTATTATTATTATTATTATTATTAAAGCAACGTTAATTGACCCGCACCTCATTACTCTTCATCTCACTGCTACAAGCTATTTTAATGTTAATTAAGAATTTCATTTGTCTCTCTACTAACTCTCGGCAGGGTTGAATTATAGCTCCTGGGTCTGTTGAAAGTGTTGAGCTGCAGCTCCTAGATTTTTTTGCATATGCTGGGGTTATATGATACAGATCACACAGCGACTTAAAGTCTAGTTTTGCATTGTTACCTTGTTCCTTCATCCTGAGAAGTGGCCCACAACACTCAGTGGCATCTGTGTAGTGTTAGGTAAACACTGAGACCAAGTGTTAATTAACAGACTTGACCACACGTCTCTCCCCGCCTCGTCACCGTCTCGTCTCGTCTCGTCTCTCTCCTCACCTCTCTCTCTTCCCTCCTCACCTCTCTCTCTCCCCTCCTCAATTCTCTCTCTCCCCTCCTCACCTCTCTCTCTCTCCCCTCCTCACCTCTCTCTCTCCCCTCCTCACCTCTACGTCTCGCCCCTCCTCACCTCCACGTCTAGCCCCTCCTCACCTCCACGTCTAGCCCCTCCTCACCTCCACGTCTAGCCCCTCCTCACCTCCACGTCTAGCCCCTCCTCACCTCCACGTCTAGCCCCTCCTCACCTCCACGTCTAGCCCCTCCTCACCTCCACGTCTAGCCCCTCCTCACCTCCACGTCTTGCCTCTCCTCACCTCCACGTCTTGCCCCTCCTCACCTCCACGTCTCGCCCCTCCTCACCTCCACGTTTCGCCCCTCCTCACCTTCACGTCTCGCCCCTCCTCACCTCCACGTCTTGCCCCTCCTCACCTCCACATCTCGCCCCTCCTCACCTCCACGTCTCGCCCCTCCTCACCTCCACGTCTTGCCCCTCCTCACCTCCGCGTCTAGCCCCTCCTCACCTCCACGTCTCGCCCCTCCTCACCTCCACGTCTCGCCCCTCCTCACCTCCACGTCTTGCCCCTCACCTCCACGTCTCGCCCCTCACCTCCACGTCTTGCCCCTCCTCACCTCCGCGTCTCGCCCCTCCTCACCTCCACATCTCGCCCCTTCTCACCCCCACGTCTCGCCCCTCCTCACCTCCACTTCTTGCCTCTCCTCACCCCCACGTCTCGCCCCTCCTCACCTCCACGTCTCGCCCCTCCTCACCCCCACGTCTCGCCCCTCCAAACCTCCACGTCTCGCCCCTCCTCACCTCCACGTCTTGCCCCTCACCTCCACGTCTTGCCCCTCCTCACCTCTACGTCTTGCCCCTCCTCACCTCCACATCTCGCCCCACACCTCCACGTCTCGCCCCTCACCTCCACGTCTTGCCTCTCCTCACCTCCACGTCTTGCCCCTCCTCACCTTCACGTCTCGCCCCTCCTCACCTCCGCGTCTCGCCCCTCCTCACTTCCACATCTCGCCTCTCCTCACCCCCACGTCTCGCCCCTCCTCACCTCCACGTCTCGCCCCTCCTAACCCCCACTTCTCGCTCCTCTTCACCTGCACGTCTTGCCCCTCCTCACCTCCACATCTCGCCCCTCCTCACCCCCACGTCTCGCCCCTCCTCACCTCCACGTCTCGCCCCTCCTCACCTCCACATCTCGCCCCTCACCTCCACGTCTTGCCCCTCCTCACCTTCACGTCTCGCCCCTCCTCACCTCCACATCTCGCCCCTCCTCACCCCCACGTCTCGCCCCTCTTCACCTCCACGTCTCGCCCCTCACACCTCCCATCTCGTCTTGCCCCTCCTCACCCCCACGTCTCGCTCCTTCTCACCCCCACGTCTCACCCCTCCTCACCTCCACGTCTCGCCCCTCCTCACCTCCACGTCTTGCCCCTCCGCACCTCCACGTCACCCCCACTTGCCCCTCCTCACCCCACCTCCACATCTCGCCCCTCCTCCTCACCCCCACGTCTCGCCCCTCCTCCCTCCACGTCTCGCCCCTCCTCACCCCCACATCTCGTCTCGCCCCTCCTCACCCCCACTTCTCGCCCCTCCTCACCTCCACGTCTCGCCCTCTCCTCACCTCCACGTCTCGCCCCTCCTCACCTCCACGTCTTGCCCCTCCTCACTTCCACATCTCGCCCCTCCTAACCCCCACTTCTCGCTCCTCCTCACCTCCACGTCTTGCCTCTCCTCACCTCCACGTCTCGCCCCTTCTCACCTCCACGTCTTGCCCCTCGTCACTTCCACATCTCGCCCCTCCTCACCCCCACGTCTCGCCCCTCCTCACCTCCACGTCTCGCCCCTCCTCACCTCCACATCTCGCCTCTCCTCACCTCCACGTCTCGCCCCTTCTCACCTCCACGTCTTGCCCCTCCTCACTTCCACATCTCGCCCCTCCTCACCTCCACGTCTCGCCCCTCCTCACCTCCACATCTTGCCCCTCCTCACCTCCACGTCTCGCCCCTTCTCACCTCCACGTCTTGCCCCTCGTCACTTCCACATCTCGCCCCTCCTCACCTCCACGTCTCGCCCCTCCTCACCTCCACATCTCGCCCTCTCCTCACCTCCACATCTCGCCCTTCCTCACCTCCACGTCTCGCCCCTCACCTCCACGTCTTGCCCCTCCTCACCTCCGCGTATCGCCCCTCCGCACCTCCACGTCTCGCCCCTTCTCACCTCCACGTCTTGCCCCTCGTCACTTCCACATCTCGCCCCTCCTCACCTCCACGTCTCGCCCCTCCTCACCTCCACATCTCACCCCTCCTCACCTCCACATCTCACCCCTCCTCACCTCCACGTCTCGCCCCTCCTCACCTCCACGTCTCGCCCCTCCTCACCTCCACGTCTCGCCCCTCCTCACCTCCACGTCTCGCCCCTCCTCACCTCCACGTCTCGCCCCTCCTCACCTCCACATCTCGCCCCTCCTCACCTCCACATCTCGCCCCTCCTCACCTCCACATCTCACCCCTCCTCACCTCCACGTCTCGCCCCTCACCTCCACGTCTCGCCCCTCCTCACCTCCACATCTCGCCCCTCCTCACCTCCACATCTCGCCCCTCCTCACCTCCACATCTCACCCCTCCTCACCTCCACGTCTCGCCCCTCCTCACCTCCACGTCTCGCCCCTCCTCACCTCCACTGAAGACATCACAAAATCAAGACTTATCATGGATGAAAAAATTATTTCCAACAAGTATGACTAAGAAGCCAAAATGTATTATAATCACTGGGGAGCGCTAAACCCGTATGATTATATAGCGCATGTGGGGATGGAAGGTATTCAGGCTCGATTCAGGGAACCGGAGCACAGATCCAATTCCCTAGATCAAGAGCCCCTCACCAGCATCAAGGAACCTCCCTTGAGGGGACAAAATGTATAACTTGACACAATGTTTCGTTCTACGAATTGATACAGCTATATAGAGAGCGAAACGTTGTCTAAATCAAAGTTTGTTTTGTAACTTACCGTAATAACGTACATGGCAGCAGAAGACAGCAGCGTCAGAGAGTCCTGGGAGTGACGTAGATTTACGTTGAGAAAAATGTTGGTTGCGAGCAGCGACGTACATCACAGTCATGGGTGGCACTCCCATGCCGTGCCTGGATGGGGCACAGTTATGACCCATGTCCATCTCGCCTCCCGGGATAGATCGGGGCACCTTCACCCCTGAGTCCTGCCAACGTAGATACAACTCAGTGAGGGAAAGCGAGATATTGGTGATGGAATAGGCGAGAGAAAGTGGCAACTTCAGGTAGGACAATCACACGAGGCAAAAAGAAACACATATCGGTAGAATACAAGTGGAAAAACAATGGCAACACAACCATGCACCATGTGAATGTAATATTTCTGAAATCACTTACTGGTTAATGGGATTTAAAACCCATCAACTACACTAAGGTCATTAAAGGTTGCAGTAACAATTTCACAACCAGACGAATATATTTTAATCCCTAAAATACTGAGTAAACTCTCAGCATATATACGCTGAGAGAGATATATACCTCAAGCTTCGTACTGAAGTCAAAGATAACGCTTCAAGTTACATATACAAGTAGTACATGAATGGTATATAATACCGACAAAATGAAAAATTTGACACACATGCAATATCTGGATATCTATTTGTAGATGTTGGTTTATCAATACAAATTCAAGGACATAATGGGACAATGTCCGTTAACTGGAATTGGTAAAGGCACTAGATTGTGAAATGTCTACATATAAAGATACCCAGATGTTGTATATTTAATTCTACACATATACAAGTCACAGATCATTCTTTCTCCCAGACTGGTTAAAAATGCTAGGTTTCGCTCAAAAAAGATATCTTGATATGTTTTGCTCTAGGCGAAAAGTGTACCAGGAGGGAAGATTCTTGTATAGAGTTGAAACTATAATACACAAAATCCATATATATCAAACTACAGTATTTATAATTATATATATATATATATATATATATATATATATATATATATATATATATATTATACAAAATCTTGTATATAATAAGCCTCTCCTAGGCAGCCTACCCAGAAGAACTGTTAAACATTAACAGCTAAATATTTTTATTAGTTATAGACTAACTAGTTAGGAGAGTTGTAAAGTGTTGTAAATAATCCCTGCCACGAAAACCTGTGTAGTCTGCAGAAAGGGTAACAGACAAAGTCATGCCTGGATTGCATGCAATCTGTGGCAACTGGTCCCATGGGTCTTGCAGGAACTTTAAAAAACCAGCGACCACTTTTGATATAAAATCAGAGAAATGTTTTTCGGTCTGCTCAAACGAGATACACCTGTATGTGGAAATTACATCTATATTAAAGGAGGGGTGTTAATGTTGCAGTTTAAAAACTGTAGTGTAAAGCACCCTTCTGGCAAGACAGTGATGGAGTGAATGATGGTGAAAGTTTTTCTTTTTCAGGCCACCCTGCCTTGGTGGGAATCGGCCAGTGTGATAATAAAAAAAAAAATTACAAGACAAAAACACCAATAAAATATCCTTCTTGAAAGACATGTCAGCATGGTATGACAGCTGGGAAAATAAAATGGATGGGTTGGACAGGGCTGTGAAGGTTATGTAGATGTCCTCTGAACCAAGATACTATGATGTTGCAGTGTCTGACAGATTGTACATGAATGGTATATATTACCGGCAAGATGATAATTAGACACACCTACATAACCTTCTTCATAGCTACTACAACTGCTGCTACCACTAACCCATCCCTTAGGTATGACCTACTTCCACTGGGGAATCCTACCTACCAGTGACTAACTAGATAGGCACACGGCTTCTGCCGAAAAAAAGAGGACACGAAGCTCCACTAACACGATGAGGAACTCGGATTTGGAAATGTGGGGTGCAATTCTAGCGAAGAAGTTGCGAGACCACTCCGTGTCATCAGAGGAAGAGGAAGAGCCTGCTCACATTGTTGCAAATCCGAGTTTCAACCATGGAGCCAGCAACTATGGAAACAGGGGAGGGAATAAGCACCCCATCCCCTGAGAACCAAGAAGAATGGATCACTGTGGACAACAACAAGAAGCGCCATCCGTCCAAGGATCAGGCAAACCAGCTCAACCGACCTGGCAAATTCAAGGCAAAGTCTTACGGGGAGCACAGAACCCACTATGGCGTGGTTACACACCTGGAATCACGACACAACCTGAGGTTCAAGTCATGGTTCAACTTGATGGGAGAACCAACACTGACTCCTCTCGACAAAGAAATGTACACCACTGAAGAAAGTCATGGAGACAGTCTGCTCCTTCACCCTGGAGGAACTGGATTCTCGAAAGAAGATCACCAAGGGTGTAGTGATGCGATACCCGCTGATGATGCCCATTGAGGCAGTAGCAGCTCACCCCAGTATTCTGTCAGCTCAACGTCTCAAGGCAAAGATGGCAGGCGACACACCAACCCGGCAGGTCCTCATACAGCATGTAGGACCACTGCCATCCCAGCTGGACCTCGGTTCTTGGGAAAGGTGTGATGTCAGGGCCTTCACTGCAGAACCAGTTTGCTGTTTCAAGTGCCAGTGTTACGGACACCTGAGTGCACTCTATCCGAACAGAGTAATCTGCAGTGTCTGCAGCCAGTGCCACCTGCATCACTAAGCTGAAAAATGCCTCTCCACTCATTCCACAATGCCCAAACTGCAGGCACAAACACCAAGCCTGGAATCCTCGATGCCCCGAGAGGCCCTCCAGAATTCGAAGAGCCTGGAAGATGCCAACAACTCGGCAGCAGGCTATGGCAGATCATCACTCTTAGCAGACGATAGGTGCAAAGAACCCTGCCATACTGCAGACCTCTCATCAGGTCACCTAACTCAATGCCCAGTAACTCCCAACCCTCAAAACTTCAGCCAGGTGTCATGGACAGGAGCCTCCTGCCCCCCTACCTCAACGAAGAAAAAAACAGAAGGAACAAGGGGCGTCAACAGGGAACATCTGGTCAACGTGATCAGCAGATGGCACCACGCGAGCCTCCACCGGCAATAACACGACAATGCAGGCAGCCGCTATGCAGGCTCCCCTGGATATGTGTGCACCTCACCAGCAGATGCAGACTACCCAACCTGGCATACAGCAACAGACCATGGTGCACACAATAATGAAATCCAACCCCCAGCAGCCCCCACAGACCACAACAGCCCAGGTAATATCCACTGTTTAGAACCAAATGCCAACGCAGGGCCTCACCAGGGAGGATCTCGTAGCACTCAAGGCGTTCACGGATATTATTTGCAACACAATCGACTCCACGGAACAACAGAGCGTGTTCCGGCAGATGGTCAGCACGCTGCTGAGTGTGTGCTTACTGACTGAGGAGGAGACGGTGGATGCCATGAATTTGCAGGTTTTCAGAGTAAGCAGGACTCAGGAAACAACAGCGATGGAATAACTTCTGTACCATATTACACCCTCAAGGTCCTACAAAGGAACATTCAGGGCCCGAGGGGCAAGCAGCACCTCTTGCTAGAGGCAGTAATTCGGGATCGGGTTGACATCATCTTGCTACAAGAAACTAATTGTCCCAACTATGTGCCCAAGACTCCCCGGTTTTGCTGGGTATTTTCGGCCCATGGAGGCGGGTGTTCACTGCAGAGAGACAGCGGTATTCGTATCAGATGCAATACCTCACGAGGTTATAGCCAACCCTGTGGACTGTGGGGAGGATGTCGAGGTACAGGCCGTCTTTGTACACATACCTGGGGTGCCCATTCCCATTTACAACATCTACAAGAACCTGAGACACACCCTCGACATTGCAGAGCTCCTCTACAGAGCTCCTCACGCTACCACGCAATGAGTGTATTATTGTGGGTGGAGACTTCAACGCACATCACCCAATGCTGCACTCTCACCCGGCAACCAATGCTTCTGGCAGACACACAGCAATACCCTTACATGATATTCCAGAGGTAAAGTTGCTAAACAATGGAGACACCACACCTGTTAGGCGGCCGCCTCGACCTTACCTTCGGGACAAGACAACTCGCAGCGGGATCTAATAGGAAAACTCATCCTAACCTCGTCAGTGACCACTTTGTAGTTATCACCACCTTCAGTATCAACAGGCCCCCCACAGCTGTGGTGCCTCCTAGATGGGACATAAAGAGGGCCAACTGGAAGGTGTTCCAGGATTATCTTCATGACTGGTGGTCCACATACACTCTATCCGAAGACTCTGATACGGCTGAACAGGAGCTAATCATTTTTCTCATCCATGCGGCAGAGTGCGCAATTCCAAAAGTCCGCAGGACGCACTCACAAAAGAGACGGGTGGTTCTACAACGACGAGGTGCGGGAGCAGAACCACCGCATCAACTCTTTTAGGAAGCTATACAGGCGTTACCCTACGGCAGAGAACAGGAATACTCAGAGCCACTGTGCAGCATGCCCGCAGTCTCTCTCTCAGAGTAAAAACTGAGAAATGGCTGGAGTGGCGCTCAACATTCGGGCATTACACCACCTTATCTGAAATATAAGGCAAGCTTAACATCGCAACTGGGAAAAGCAAGCCGAGGCCACCAGCACACCCGAACCCATCCCAGGAAGCTGAGAAACTGGTGGAGCTCTTCACTTCCAGGGACGCCTCCACTCAGCTCCAAGAGGACATCCGGAATACACAACGCTAGTTAACGATACAAGCTGTATGCGAGTCTGAAGATGTAACTGATGAAGGCCTCACGGACTTGGAACTCCGAAGTGCCATTAAGAATTCAGGTGACACTGCCCCGGGCATTGATGGTGTCACCTACTCCATGATTGCACGGGCTGGTCAGAGTGGATGGGAGGCCATACTAGACGTCTTCAACAAGTCGTGGAGGGCCGGGACACTCCCAGCAGCTTGGAAGAAGGCTACCATTGTGCCAATCCAAAGCCCAAGGACCCAGGCAGTATGAGATCCATATCGCTGACAAGCTGCTAAGCCAAGACTGCTGCTGAGAGGATGGTGTTAAACCGCCTCCTATGGAAACTTGGACCCCCTCATCATCACATATTTGGCTTCACCAAAGGAGTGGGTACAACAGAGTACATAACCACTCTACTAAGCCAGATTGCTGATAGTAACAAGAAACCTAGTATCGTCGTCTACCTCGACCTTGAGAAGGCATTTGAGCTAGCCAGCCCCACAGCAATTCTGGCAATACTAGCTCAGAAGGGGATCAAAGAACGTCTCCTGGCCTGGATAGAGTCCTACCTTAGGGGCTGGCAGGCCTGTCTCAGCTTTCAGGGACACTACTCTTCCTTTAAAACCCTGGAAAACGGCACGCCACAAGGAGATGTGCTCAGTCCTACCCTGTTTAACGTCCTTATGCAGGAACTTGTGAGCCTTCCCTTTCATAGTGGTACGCAGCTACTCAGCTATGCTGATAATCTTGCACTCGTAGTGAGTGGGAAAGGCAATTTGGAGCGACAGCCCCAGAGAGCTTTGGACTTAATAACGCAGTCTTGCAAGGAACTAGGCCTCAAGATCTCCGCCGAGAAATCTCTTACAATGATGTTCAAGGGACCAGATCCTATGAAGAGATTACAGGCCGAGTATGTCGGATCCCGTGTTCTACTCAGACTTAACGTCATGAGAGCCATGACGAGACTTCGTGCAGGGGCGAGCAAAGCAGTACTTCGCTTGTACTGTATACATGCTGTGCTCTTCTTCATTGACTACGGTGCACCGGCGTTGGCTCATCTCTTTCCGCAGAGCAGGCAAAGGGTGGAGGTCGTACAAAACCAGGCGATAAGAACTATGCTTGGAGCCCCCATCTGGACCAACACAGTATGTCTCAGATTTAAGGCCAGGCTTCCTTCCCTGATTGACAGAGTAAGATACATAAACGCCTGTAAAGTAGCCACGATTTTGCATCGGCAGCAAGGTACCCCACCAATAAGACGGATATTGTCAACCATGACAAGATCCAACTCACTTCACGGACTACTACTGGATTCGTCCGTTTCCTACTGATAGGCGGCAGCTGCTGCCTATACAACTACTCCTTGAGAAGAGTTGTGACCTTCCTGTTGCTGAGGGACGCACATGTGCAGTGTATTTCACAGATGGTTCTGTCGACCCTGACAGGAAGAGAAGAGCAGCTGGAATGTACCTCAATGGTCACACACAAGGCTGGCGACTCCCTGACTACTGCACGATCCTTCAAGCTGAGCTGGTGGCGATTCAGCAGGCATTGTTACATGCCCTACGACATCACCTCCGACCTGTCATACATGTTGACTCCACTTCTGCAATCAGTGCCCTCTCCCATCCACAGCCACAGGACAACGTTCACCTCTTCACATCGATTCAGAGCATAATGTGGCAGCCTTAGAAGTTCAGGGTAACAGATCGACATTGAATTGGATCCCCAGCCATGCTGGCATCCTGGGAAATGAGGTGGCAGACGAGGTCAAGGCAGCCACAGATTATCCACATGTTGGGATTACTGTCACTATCAGCCTACGCCAGACCAAACTGGTAGCCGCCAGAGCAATGAAACCTATGGGAGAGGTCCTAGGTGATACCCCATCTCAACAGTGGTACCGAGTAGCGACTCAGAAGCTGGTCCAGAGCGCAGTGTACCACCATCCATTGGCTTCCTTTGGGCTTTCCCACAGCCAAGATGATGGTAGACAAGGCTGAGGAGGAGATGTGCCAGCACTGCCAGCACGTTGTCCAGCGCCCCCTAACACACTATCTTCTGGAGTGCCAAGCTACTGAGACACTCCGTAGGCAACTAACACTGATGTCCCCTCCCGAAGAAGACCCAGAGAGGACTGCGGCTACACTAGTGTACCATGGAGTCAACGAACCAGACAAACTGTTGCCCGTGATAATGACATATCCTCCTCCTCGCTAGTGTCCACTGTTAGAAGTACATGCGTCGTTGTCGCTTATGAGATGCACCAGATGAACTGACCAGAACAGTGCTTGAGCAGCATACGCTGCAACATTGCAGTACCCTTTTTCCTTCGGGAGCCAGAGATGGGTCATCGCAAGATTAAGATCTGTGCCAGGACTCCGGTCTTGAACATTATACGTACGTCTGTGCTCCAGAATCTCCACAGCCACGGTGCTCTTCACACCAACTCCAAGGCTGAGGGACCGATTACCTCATCTTTTGTATATAGTTCTACTGTCTTCAAGTTATGTCCTAGAATCTGTATTGATAAAGCCACTGGATGGCGAAACGTCTACAATAAAGATACCCGGATGTTGCACACGTGTCTAATTTTCATCTTGTCTGTACCGTATACCATTCATGTACTACTTTGTTAATGCCCATCATCCACTTATACATATCGATATCTCCTCTCATTCTACGTCTCTCTAGAGAGCGAAAATTCAAGGCTCTGTCTTCATACGGGAGATTCTTTATACAGTGAATCATTTTAGTCATTCTTCTCTGTGTATGTATGTATAATGTTCGCCAAGACCGTAGTCCTGGCACGGGTCTCAATCTTGCGATGACCCGTCTCTGGCTCCCGAGGGAGAAAGGTTTCTACAATGATGCGACATATGCTGTTCAAGCACTCTTCTGGTCAGTTCAACTGGTGCATCTCATAAGCGACAACACCGTATGTACGCCTAACTGTGGACACTAGCGAGGAGGAGGATATGTCGTTATCACAGGTAACAGCTTGTCTGGTTCGTTGACTCCATGGTACACTAGTGTGGCCGCAGTCATCTCTGGGTCCTCTTCGGGAGGGAATATCACTCCTAGTTGCCTGCGGAGCGTCTCAGTAACTTCGCACTCCAGAAGATAGTGTGTTAGGGGCCGCTGGACAACGTGCTGACAGTATTGGCACATCTCCTCCTCAGCCTTGTCTACCATCATCTTGGCTGTGGGAAAGCCCAAACGAAGCCGATGGATGGCGGTACACTGCGCTCTGGACCAGCTTCTATCATATGGAGGGGGTTCTCCCTGAGTCGCTTCTCGGTACCACTGTTGAGATGGGGTATCACCTAAGACCTCCCCCATAAGTTTCATGGCTCTGGCAGCCACCAGTTTGGTCTGTCGTAGGCTGATTGGGACAGTAATCCCAACATGTGGATAGTCTGTTGCTGCCTTGGCTGCATCATCTGCCGCCTCATTTCCCCGGATGTCAGCATGGCTGGGGATCCAGTTCAATGTCGATCTGTTACCCTGAACTTCTAAGGCTGTCATTATGCTCAGGATCGATGTGATGAGGTGAACATTGTCCTGTGGTTGAGGATGGGAGAGGGCATTGATTGCAGACGTGGAATCAACATGTATGACAGGTCGGGGTCGATGTCGTAGGGCATGTGACAATGCCTGCTGAATCGCCACCAACTCAGCTTGAATGATCGTGCAGTGGTCAGGGAGTCGCCAGCCTTGTGTGTGACCATTGTGGTACAGTCCAGCTGCTGCTCTCTTCCTGTCAGGGTCGACAAAACCATCTGTGAAATACACTGCACATGTGCCTCCCTCTGCCAGTGCCATGCTTGTCTCAGCATGATTGCTGAGAGTGTCTTGACTGCAGAGACGCTTAGAGATGGGTAGCTGCATGATGCAAACATCGGCTGGATCTGGGCGCCAGGGAGGTGGTGGATGGTACCCAGCAACAGGAAGGTCACAACTCTTCTCAAGGAGTAGTTGTATAGGCAGCAGCTTCCGCCCAGCAGCACAAAACGAACGAATCCAGTAGTCCGTGAAGAGTGTGGGATCTTGTGACATGGTTGTCAATATCCGTCTCCTTAGTGGGGTACCTTGCTGCCTGTGCAGAATCGTGGCCACTTTGCAGGCGTTTATGTATCTTACTCTGTCAGCCAAGGAAGGAAGCCGGGCCTCAGATCTGAGACATACTGTGTTGGTCCAGATGGGGGCCCCAAGCATAGTTCTTATCGCCTGATTTTGTACGACCTCCACTCTTTGCCTGCTCTGCGGGAAGAGATGAGCTAAAGCCGGTGCACCGTAGTCAATGAGCGAGCGTATAGCTTGTATATAGTACAAGCGAAGTACATCTTTGCTTGCCCCTGCACGGTGCCTCGTCATGGCTCTCATGGCGTTGACTCTGAGTAGAGCACGTGACCTGACATACTCGGCCTGTTTCTGAAAGGTCAGCTTTTTATCAATGTAGATTCCCAAGTACAGGTAGGAGCCTGTCCACTCAAGTTCTATATCCTGAATACGTAATCTATTCACAGGATCTGGTCCCTTGAACATCATTGTAAGAGATTTCTCGGCGGAGATCTTGAGGCCTAGTTCCTTGCAAGACTGCGTAATTAGGTCCAAAGCATTCTGAGCCTGTCGTTCTAAATTGCCTTTCCCATTCACTACGAGTGCAAGATCATCAGCATAGCTGAGGAGCTGTGTACCACTATGAAAGGGAAGGCTCACAAGTTCCTGCATAAGGATGTTAAACAGGGTAGGACTGAGCACACCTCCTTGTGGTGTACCGTTTTCCAGGGATTTAAAGGAAGAGTAGTGTCCCTGAAAGCTGACACAGGCCTGCCTGCCCCTAAGGTAGGACTCTATCCAGGCCAGGAGGCGTCCTTTGATTCCCTTCCGAGCTAGTATTGCCAGAATTGCTGTGGGGCTGGCTAGCTCAAATGCCTTTTCAAGGTCGAGGTAGACGACAATACTAGGTTTTTTGTTACTGTCAGCAATCTGGCTTAGTATGTTCCCAATGAATTTATATCCATCCTGTAGTAAGGAGACCAAAACTGAGCGGCATAATCCAAGTGATGTCTCACTAGTGATGTATAGAGCTGTAAAATAACTTTTGGACTTCTGTTACTTATGCTTCTTGAAATAAATCCTAGTAATCTTTTAGCCTTATTGCGTACACTTAGGCACTGCTGTCTTGGCTTTAGATTTCTGCTTAGTAGTAGTAGTAGTAGTAGTAATAGTAGTAGTAGTATAGTAATAGTAGTATAGTAGTAGTATAGTAATAGTAGTATAGTAGTAGTAGTAGTAGTAGTAGTAGCAGTAGCAGCAGCAACAGCAGTAATAGTAGTAGAAGCAGTAGTAGTGGTAGTGGGTGGTGGCAGTAGTAGTAGTGATGGTGGTAGTACTAGTAGCAGTAGTGGTGGTAGTAGTAGTAGAAATGATGGAAGCAGTGGTGGAAGCGGTAGTAACAGTAGTAGATACAGCAGTGCAACAGTAGTAGAGATGGCTAAATGAAGGCAGTAGTGGTAGTGAAAAAACTGGACAGAGGGTGGAAACTTAGCAAAGGTATAGTAGGAACAGAAGTAATGGTGGAGGTAGTCTGAGAAGTAAACAAGAGAAACACTGCAGAAGAGCTAACGACACACGAGGGTAAGACCAAATCCTAATGGAACAAAACCCCTTAGGTCAGAATTCACTTTGGAAGAAGACAGATCAGGTCAAGTCGCGAGTGCTCTGAAGTTTGGAGCATTTCACAATGTAATGAGAAAGTTAACAACAGAAGCAAAGCCAGGACTAACACTATTATTAGAAAAGTTGTGTATAAGAGATGCTTCAACAAGACGGTGTCTGTGAAGGCTGGAAGGGTAAACAGTCCTGGAAGAGGAGTGGCTAATAATATGACCTTGATCTCTAACATGACAGGAAGGAGAATTTTTACTGTCAGTAATGCTAACACTGTGTTCTATAACTCTGTCAGAAGGAGAATGACCAGTTTTTTCAAAGTGCTGGATAGGACAAGAGGAGCAGAAAACACTTTAGAATAAGGTACGATAAATGGTTTTGAAAACTGATTACCACAAACTACTCCTCTCCTTACACCTTTCTGCTTTGTATTGGACTGATGAAGTCACTGTGTGGCGAAACATTTCCTTAATAAAAATTCCCATATGTTGCCCAAGTGTCAGTCTTCATCTCTGACAATATGTACAAAGAACATAACCTAGGGTACTGGTATGTCTTGTTGTATGTACCAGTACCACCAGTCCAGACTGTGGTATTAATACCACTGCCAGTACTTAATTCCAGCCCAGGCAATCAGGCAAATCACTCAATGAGAAAATCAGACAACTCAATGATAGAGAGACAACTAACTCAATGAGAGGCAATCAGACAATTCAATGAGGCAGTCAACAATAAAGAGGCAATCAGAACCAAATGAGGCAATCAGTCAATGAAGAGGCAATCAGAACACTCACGTATACTCAAGAAATCTTTATATATTTTATACAAATAACTGTAAACAAAATATATTACTGAATACTGCAGAGAATTAATATACACTGACTTAAATCAGTGTGTACCTGTGATGTATTGAGTTAAAGCTCACCTTAGCACAGGAGTGTGATGTGAGGCAGGTGGAGGCGAGACAGAGAACGAGGCACAGCAGTTGAGGCAGCAACATGAGGCAGAACTTACCATTGCACAGCAGGAGGGTGAGGCGAGGTAGAGGGTGAGGCGAGGTAGAGAGCGAGGCACAGCAGTAGACGTAGAACTTACCATTGAACAGGAGGGTAAGGCGAGGCAGATGGAGGCGAGGTAGTGAGCGAGGCACAGCAGTTGAGGCAGCAACATGAGATAGAACTTACCATTGCACAGCAGGAGGGTGAGATGAGGCAGGTGGAGGCGAGGCAGAGAGCGAGGTACAGCAGTAGAGGCAGCAACATAAGGCAGGTGCCGCTGCTGCCTCCAGAGTGTATAGCCGCTGGTGTCTCTCCTCCTGCAAGAGATCAAGGCCTCATCAGTCTCTCGCGAATCCGGATTATATATATCTCATTAATCCGGATAACGCATTGAGGGTGAATCTGGATAATGAGCTCATCGTTAATCAAGATTATAAACTAGGGAGATATTAATAAAGTACTGAGGGTGTCGAACCAGGTAAGAACCAGGAATAATGGATTTAAGTTGGATAAATTTAGATTTAGAAATGACAGGTAAGTACTGGTTTTCTAACAGAGTTGTAGATGCGTTGAACAGTCTTCCCAGTGGGGTGATAGAGGCTAGGACCTTGGGTAGCTTTAAAGGAATTTACGTATAGGACTATGTATGTCAGCGATTATCCAACAAGATTTATGCATCTCTCAGCGTGTGCGTGTGTGCGTGTGTGTGTGTGTGTGCGTGTGTGTGTGTGTGTGTGTACTCACCTAATTGTATTCACCTAATTGTGGTTGCAGGGGTCGAGACTCAGCTCCTGGCCCCGCCTCTTCACTGATCGCTACTGGGTCCTCTCCCTCTCTGCTTCCTGAGCTTTGTCATACCTCTTCTTAAAACTATGTATGGTTCCTGCCTCCACTACTTCACTTGCTAGGCTATTCCACTTCCTGACGACTCTATGACTGAAGAAATACTTCCTCACGTCCCTGTGACTCGTCTGAGTCTTCAGCTTCCAGTTGTGACCCCTTGTTTCTGTGTCCCCTCTCTGGAACATCCTATCTCTGTCCACCTTGTCTATTCCCCACAGTATCTTGTATGTCGTTATCGTGTCTCCCCTGACCCTTCTGTCCTCCAGCGTCGTCAGTCCGATTTCCCTCAACCTTTCCTGGTACGACATTCCCCTGAGCTCTGGGGCTAGCCTTGTTGCAAACCTTTGTACTTTCTCTAACTTCTTGACGTGCTTGACCAGGTGTGGGTTCCAGACTGGTGCTGCATACTCCAGTATGGGCCTAACATACACAGTGTACAGTGTCTTGAACGATTCCTTATTAAGGTATCGGAACGCTATTCTCAGGTTTGCCAGGCGCCCATATACTGCAGCAGTTATTTGGTTGATGTGTGCCTTCGGTGATGTGCTCGGTGTTATGGTCACCCCAAGGTCTTTCTCCCTGAGTGAGGTCTGTAGTCTTTGTCCACCTAGCCTATACTCTGTCTGCTGTCTTCTTTGCCCCTCCCCAATCTTCATGACTTTGCATTTGGCAGGGTTGAATTCGAGAAGCCAGTTTCTGGACCACATGTCCAGCCTGTCCAGGTCTCTTTGCAGTCCTGCCTCATCCTCATCCGATTTAATTCTTCTCATCAGCTTCACATCATCTGCGAATAGGGACACTTCAGAGTCTATCCCTTCCATCATGTCGTTCGCATATGTCAAAAATAGCACTGGTCCTAGAACTGACCCCTGTGGGACCCCGCTCGTCAAAGGCGCCCACTGTGATACCTCTTCACGTACCATGACTCGTTGTTGCCTTCCTGTCAGGTATTCCCTGATCCATTGCAGTGCTCTCCCTGTTATATGCGCCTGATCCTCCAGCTTCTGCACTAATCTCTTGTGAGGAACTGTGTCAAAGGCCTTCCTGCAGTCTAGGAAAATGCAATCAACCCACCCCTCTCTCTCGTGTCTTACTTCTGTTACCTTGTCATAAAACTCTAGAAGGTTTGTGACACATGATTTGCCTTTCATGAACCCATGCTGGTTTTCATTTATAATCTTGTTCCGTTCCAGGTGTTCCACCACTCTCCTCCTGATAATCTTCTCCATGACTTTGCACACAATACATGTCAGAGACACAGGTCTGTAGTTTAGTGCCTCGTTTCTGTTTCCTTTCTTAAATATGGGGACTACATTTGCTGTTTTCCATTTCTCGGGTAGTTGCCCAGTTTCAAGGGATGTGTTGAAGATTGTGGTTAGGGACACGCACAGCATCTCTGCTCCTTCTCTAAGGACCCACCAGATGTTGTTGTCCTGTCCCATCGCCTTTGAGGTGTCAAGGTCACTTAGCAGCTTCTGCACCTCCTCCTCGGTTGTTCGTAGGTCATCCAACACTTGTTGGTATATTCCCTCTTGATGTTCCCTTCTGTGCTGTCTTCCCAGAGCCCTTCCTGTCTCTACTGTAAAAACTTCCTTAAATCTTCTGTTTAGCTCCTCATATACCTCCTGATCATTTCTTGAGAGTTCTCCACCTTCTGTCCTCAGTCTGATCACCTGGTCTTTGACTGTTGACTTCCTCCTGATGTGGCTATACAACAGTTTCAGGTCAGTCTTGATTTTCAATGCTATGTTATTTTCATACTGTCACTGGCCCTCCCTCCTTACCTGTGCATACTCGTTCCTGGCTCTGCGACTAATCTCCCTATTTTCATGTGTTCTCTGCCTTCTGTACTTTTTCCATTCTCTATTGCACTTTGTTTTTGCCTCCTTAAACCGTCGGGTAAACCAGGGGCTCGTTCTGGTCTTCCCATTGTTTCTGTTGCCCCTGGGAATAAACCTTTCCACTGCCTCCTTGCATTTTGTTGTTACATATTCCATCATTTCATTTACCGGCTTTCCTACCAGTTCTCTGTCCCACGGAACCTCCTGCAGGAAGTTTCTCTACCCTATGTAGTCCTCTCTTTGATAGTCTGGCTTTTCCCATTCAACTCCTGTTACTCTCTCCACTTGCAACTCTACTATGTATTCAAAGCACAGAACCACGTGGTCACTAGCTCCTAGGGGACTCTCATATGTGATGTCCTCAATGTCTGAACTGCCCAGGGCGAACACAAGGTCCAATCTTGCTGGTTCATCTTCCCCTCTCACTCTGGTAGTGTCCTTAACATGTTGGTGCATGAGGTTTTCCAGTACCACATCCAACATCTTGGATGTGGTACAGTGAAACTTCAAGAATATTAACCAACACCTAGGGAACTTATTAACACCTAGCGGACATATTAACACCTAGCGAACATATTAACCAACACCTAGCGAACATATTAACCAACACCTAGCGAACATATTAACCAACACCTAGCGAACATATTAACCAACACCTAGCGAACATATTAACCAACACCTAGCGAATATATTAACCAACACCTAGCGAACATATTAACCAACACCTAGCGAACATCAATCACGCACACGCAAAACACTCTGGTGACTTCCTCAACCACATTATTACC
This sequence comes from Cherax quadricarinatus, assembly GCF_038502225.1. Lineage (NCBI taxonomy): Eukaryota > Metazoa > Arthropoda > Malacostraca > Decapoda > Parastacidae > Cherax > Cherax quadricarinatus. The sequence continues at coordinate 16,683,157 of NC_091375.1, forward strand.
ATCAGAAACAAGAAGCTTCAGCCTAAAAGTAACACCCCAGTTCATTAAAGTATCCACAGCAGAAGCCTTCGATCTCAGGCGCTAGAATTATAATGACTTCCCTGACCCCTCTGTTCCAACCCGCTTAATTCTTCATCTCTTTTTAAACTGTGTTAGTTTAAACATTTTTTTTTTAATTCTTTCTCTCGACAGACTTTCAGCCTACTTGTGGGTTCACAAGCGCAACCTATGCATGGAGAATCTTCAAGCCGAAAGGTTTTTCTCAATTATACCCTCCTTGTACAGGAATGGCATACAATACCGACAAGATGAAATTGAGACACATGTGCAACATCTGGGTATCTTTATTGTAGACGTTTCGCCATCCAGTGGCTTTATCAATACAAATTCCAGGACATAATTTGAAGACAGGAGAACTATGTACAGAAGATGAGGTAATCAGTCCCTCAACCTAACAGTAGGTGCGAAGAGCACCGTAGTCGTGATTCTGAAGCAGAAGCAAGGCGCCTGACGCTTATATAGTAACGTCAGGTGGAAATGGGACGGGTAGCAGACGAGGACATAGTCACTGGTAGGCGGGATTCCCCAGTGGAAGTAGGTCCTACCCAAAGAGATGGGTTAGTTGTAGTAGTCGTGAAGGTTATGTACATGTCCTTAGAATCAAGATTCCATGATGTTGCAACATCATGGAATCTTGATTCTGAGGACATGTACATAACCTTCACGACTACTACAACTAACCCATCTCTTTGGGTAGGACCTACTTCCACTGGGGAATCCCGCCTACCAGTGACTACGCCCTCGTCTGCTACCCGTCCCATTTCCACCTGACGTTACTATATAAGCGTCAGGCGCCTTGCTTCTGCTTCAGAATCTCCACGACTACTGTGCTCTTCGCACCTACTGTTAGGTTGAGGGACTGATTACCTCATCTTCTGTACATAGTTCTCCTGTCTTCAAGTTATGTCCTGGAATTTGTATTGATAAAGCCAATGGATGGCGAAACGTCTACAATAAAGATACCCAGATGTTGCACATGTATACCCTCCTTGTTCACCTGGCTCCTATATGTTGACAACATACTCACAGAAGGTACAATCTCTGTTCTCCAGCACAAGTTTAGCCAAGTCAAAGTTACTTTATCTCTCATAGATGATGATCTCTGCAAATCTAAACAAACTATTTTTCTAAGTTTGTAACGACCTGATAAAGGTCCTGGAGAGCGAAACGTTGCCACAGTAAAATGTCACATTAGTTACGCTTGTGTCCATTTAACATACAACTCACCAGTCAACTCGATCTTCACTGGTACTCTGCCCGCCACACCGAGGCTATACCTGGAGTATACCTGGAGAGAGTTACGGGGGTCAACGCCCCCGCGGCCCGGTCTGTGACCAGGCCTCGTGGTGGATCAAGGCCTGATCAACCAGGCTGTTACTATTGGCCGCACGCAAACCGACGTACGAACCACAGCCCTGCTTATCAGGTACTGACTTTATATGCCTGTCCAGTGCCTGCTTGAAGACAGCCAGGGGTCGATTTTTAATCCCCCTTATGTATGCTGGGAGGCAGTTAAACAGTCTTGGGCCCCTGACACTTGTGTTGTCTCTTATCGTGCTATACGTAGCATCTGCAGAAGTGAATTCCTTGAAGAAGAATGCTCTTAGATTAAATCTCTTCTCAATTTCACTATTCTTATCATTTCACCATAGATGGCAGACGCCGTGCACACAACTCTTCAGCTCGCCTACACGAGACACCGTTGAGGGACTGGTTACCTCAAACTCATCTGCCACCGCTCTTCTTTGTATAGGACTGAAGAAGCCAGTAGCTGACGAAACGTTTCCATAAAATAGATTCCAAAATGTTGCTCAAGTGTCTGATTTTTCAGCTCTGATTCAATTTACATTACCGACAGAAACTACGAAACATTCTACATCACCTGCATCGTCAGTGAACCAGTCTACAGTTGTAGACTGGTTCACTGTTAGTCTACAACTGCAATAACTGAGTCAGTCCATAACTTCCATGACATTCTGCAACATCTACAACAGCTGAGAATGTACAACATTCCCTACAACAACTTAGTGTCCGTCAGTCTACAGCGTGAACTATAACAGCTGTGAGATACTCTAGAAAATACTTGCAGCAATACTGAGTCAGTCTACATCCATTACAACGAGTCAGTGTATATCTCTACACTGGCAAAGTCAGTATTGCGCATGACCTACAACTGACTGAGACTACATCACCTGCTACAATTGAGTCAGTCTACATCACCTGTAACAGAGAGTCTACATCACCTGTAACAACTGAGTCTACATCACCTGTAACAGAGTCTACATCACCTGTAACAACTGAATCTACATCACCTGTAAAAACTGAATCTACATCACCTGTAACAACTGAGTCAGTCTACATCACCTACATCTGAACCAGTCTACATGACCTACATCTGAACCAGTCTACATGACCTACATCTGAACCAGTCTACATCACCTACATCTGAACCAGTCTACATGACCTACATCTGAACCAGTCTACATCACCTACATCTGAACCAGTCTACATGACCTACATCTGAACCAGTCTACATCACCTACATCTGAACCAGTCTACATCACCTACATCTGGGTCAGTCTACATCACCTACATGTGAACCAGTCTACATGACCTACATCTGAACCAGTCTACATCACCTACATCTGGGTCAGTCTACATCACCTACATGTGAACCAGTCTACATCACCTACACTGATATTAGCTGATTGTACGAGTATATCCTAAATAGTGGACTGGTTTCGGCTGGAGAGTAAACATATATTTGCATCGAGGGGGCGTGTGACATCAACATTACCAAAAGGCTTTTGTCTATTTCAATTACATTAATTGATCTTCTAGTTTATTCTCTCATAGTGAGTGCCATTGAGATTTAGATAATCAGTGATAGCCTTAAGTTGTTTCACTACAATCCCGCTGTTCTGAGGGTCGTGCGTAAGGAAGTTGATCAGTCGGGACTTGGTGTCCTGAGTAGTAATGACTTTCGTGGACTTTCAAAGAGCATCAAACGTTGATGCTCTGCAGATTTGGTTGTCAGGGAGACACTGTATCCATTAAGTACCATATGTGATCCCTCACTATTATGATTCTTTAGATACGTGACATGTGTGTCACCCTCTTGTTCACAGGTATTATCATTCAGCCATGGCTCAATCTCTCCAAGTGACACCAACTGAGCATTCGCTAGGTATCCAGGAGTGACAATAACTTTCGATTTGTGTCCCCCTAGTATATTTTAATTATTTTATTTTCAGTGAGCCTTTATTAGAAGATGAGGAAGGATGCTTATCCATTGCTCTCCCATCTCTTTGGCATCTTTGATGACACATATTCACATGAAAAGACGTGTTGGATTAACTACAGCATCTTATCCTCATCCTTTGAAGGCGTTTGTTGATCCACATTCTGTATATTGGACACCCGATATTTGAGACTAAATTTGACATCACACAGGAATTTGTCCTTCTGACTACATGTCGCAATCATGTCAGTGGCACTGGCACCATCACAGTTCACCACCTCCTCAGCAACCATGACAGCCGAGACTGAAAAAAAGATGTTTACTACCAGTGTAGGGAAATTGTGAATGGTCTCACAGTCTACTGGCTAGTAGGTCGTTGGTTTGTTCGGAGGATGTGGTGTGGACCCTTGTGAATACCTCCAGCGAATCACAGAAGGGAATATTGTAGGATAAAATATGCACCCATTTTGTCGAAGAGTTGTCTGTGAACCCTCTACCAACTGTCATACCTCATGTCTTCTGTAACCACATTCTCAGTAGTTTGATGAGAGAATTCTCACCTCAGAAATTAGCTATGCTGCTAATAGAGTATTCTCTCTCAGTGAATTTCTGGTATCCCTCAGAACTTATCCTCATATACACAGTAGCTACCAGCTTGAAACAGTGACATCATTTTCTGCACACTATTCAGAAGTAGCCGAGAATTTCCAGTTTGCTCGGAACGCAGGAACTGATGGATAACGTAGGCATATCTAACAAAATTGATTCTAGAGTTTAGCTGTTCGACTTTCACCAGTGAGCATACTAAGACAGCTGCAGATACCATTCCTGAGCTGCTGGATAACACTATCATGTTCAGTGTCAGTGGTAGCGAATTCACATGCCAGAAGTGCTTGATGTGGCTTACATAGATGTTCCATGTCAATTCCAGCCGTGCAGTCAGGGGGTGTTGATAAATTAGACACATGTGCAACTCTTGGGTATCTTTATTGAGGAAACGTTTCGCCACACAGTGGCTTCATCAGTCCATACAAAGGAGAATCTTGAAGAACAGGAGTAGAATGAGGTAATCAGTCCCTCAACCTTGAGTCGATGTGGTCAGTCCATCAATCTTGAATCTATTGAAGATTGATGGACCGACCACATCGACTCAAGGTTGAGGGACTGATTACCTTATTCTACTCCTGTTCAAGATTCTCCTGTGTATGGACTGATGAAGCCACTGTGTGGCGAAACGTTTCCTCAATAAAGATACCCAAGAGTTGCACATGTGTCTAATTTATCAACATGTCGGTTCTCTGAACCATTCATCTACAGTCAGGGGGTGTCCAACAGGAAGGATATTATGGTTGCGGATGATAACAGATACACTCATAGTACTCTGGCTTGGGCGTTTAACTGTGTCTGAGAAGTAGACAACCTACCATAAACTTTCCAACACTTTAGTTGTCATGACATAGCCGATAGAACCGACGAATATTTAACAAAAGCATGTGGAATCCTCATAGTTTTGTTGACCATGATATAAAATACCAACAAGTTGATAAGTAAGACAAGTGCAGCAGTTGGGTATTTTTATTGATGAAATGTTTCACCTACCAAGGTTGATGGACTGATTACACAACCTTCATTTCACTACTACACCTACTACCTCTGTATTTGACTGAAGAAGCCTACTGTGTAGGCGAAACGTTTCGACAATAAAGACACCCAGCTGTTGCACAGGCATCTTACTCACCTCCTAATCTTACTGACAGATGAGTCAGAACCGATGAAGATGCCGATAACCCAGCAACACTGATGTATACTGACTGATCTAGAGTTATTGGACAAGTTCCAGGACGATACTGATGAATCAACTTCTGTCCAAAACTTAGTGTTGTGAATTGTAATCCCATTTGCACGAACTCCCTCCATGATGGCCATTGGCTTGGCTACAGTCCTAGAGAGGAACTATATTGCCAAAAGGCATCAAGGGCTTGGAATAATTTAAGGTGGAATGGCTCTGGTTTATCATGAGGTAAGAAAGGCTCGATAAGCAGAGATACGAGTCCAAGTATAGCTGACTTTTTGTATTGTTCAATGTTTATGTGAGTGAATGTTGCTGCGGGCTGTCATGGAATGTCTCTGGTGCTATGAACCTGGACAATAATCACTAAGAGGAGCAAGATAAGCTATTCCTTCCGTTGAATGGAATACGTCAGGACCTGCTGAGAAACACACATTAAGTCGGCAATGTCAAAAAAGAAACGAATCTTTCCAGATCTTAGTCTGGTTCCTCTCCCTCGAGAACTGCACTAGAGAACCCCTGAACTTCTCTATAGTTATCTAAGAACGACAGTCCACGAACTGCGTATTTTATGTGGCTATAAAGGACTTTCGACAATTGAACTGGTGGCCTGCTGGCTAAAACTCTCGCTTCACACTTAGAGGATCCGGGTTCGATTCCCAGCGAGGGTAGAAACATTGGGTGTGTTTCCTTACACCGGTTGTCTATGTTCTCCATCAGTAAAATGAATACCTGGGTATTAGTGGACTGGTGTGGGTGGCATCCTGGGACAAAACTGACCTAATTTGCAGGAAATGCTCAGCATAACAAGCGGCTTTCTATATAGTAGTATGTCAGCTAGGACTGTATACCTTGTACAAGTACTAGCAAAAATAGATATTATATATTATAGGTTAGGTTAGGTAAGGTTCGTCAGGAAACAGGACAAATGTTTCCTGACGCGGGTCTTAGTCAGATGATGACCCGCCTTTGGAGCTTTTGGTCATCTGACCGAGGCCTTCCGCTGGCTTACTACCCCAAAAATTATGGTCATTTATAACCATTGTTATATATATATTATATGAATGAACTAGGTCGACAAGCTGACGTGATTCAGTAAATTACTACAGTAAATCGACGTTCAGTAGTTTTCAGTTTATCAACCTTAGATTTAATAATGGTCTATAGAGTCCAGAATCCTGATTAAATGTTTAAGAGATCCTGCATATCAGGATATTCTGAACAATAGTATTCATGGTACTGATTTCATAACGTAATATCGATGCTGCCACATCCATGGTAATGTCTTAATGACATGACGATGTGGCTTTAGTACCACTGACGCACTTCTTTCAAGTGTAATCTTCCACATCTTTTTAGTTACTCTAATATATATTAACAAGACACGGAACTGGTAGGGTTTGAACGCATGGCGAGTCCTAAAACTCGCAGGCCAGTGCGTTAACCACTTGGCTCGACGACCGAGCGGTTAACACACTCGCCAGGGGTTGGAATCGTATCACTACGAGTTATTCTAACAAGTTCAGGAAAATAGTAATGATATTCATCATTATCTAAATAGCCACAAAATTTTCACTGTCATCGTGTCTACAAGTGACGTAACGTGTCTACAAGTGACGTAACGTGTCTACAAGTGACGTAACTCTCAGTATAATCCTCATACATCGCGGCTAGAAAAGTCCAGCACACCGCCTATCATAGTTTAGCCGATGTGTCAGTTTAACCTCTCAACCCCATGTTTCAGTTTAACCTCTCAACCCCATGTGTCAGTTCAGCTTCTGAACCCCATGTTTCAGTTCAGCTTCTGAACCCCAGGTTCTGGTTCAGTTTCTGAACCCCAGGTTTCAGTTCAGCTTGTGAACCCCAGGTTTCAGTTCAGCTTCTGAACCCAAGGTTTCAGTTCAGCTTCTGAACCCAAGGTTTCAGTTCAGCTTCTGAACCCAAGGTTTCAGTTCAGCTTCTGAACCCAAGGTTTCAGTTCAGCTTCTGAACTCCACGTTTCAGTTCAGCTTCTTAACTCCACGTTTCAGTTCAGCTTCTGAACCCAAGGTTTCAGTTCAGCTTCTGAACCCAAGGTTTCAGTTCAGCTTCTGAGCCCCAGGTTTCAGTTCAGCTTCTGAGCCCCAGGTTTCAGTTCAGCTTCTGAGCCCCAGGTTTCAGTTCAGCTTCTGAGCCCCAGGTTTCAGTTCAGCTTCTGAACCCCAGGTTTCAGTTCAGCTTCTGAACCCCAGGTTTCAGTTCAGCTTCTGAACCCCAGGTTTCAGTTCAGCTTCTGAACCCCAGGTTTCAGTTCAGCTTCTGAACCCCAGGTTTCAGTTCAGCTTCTGAACCCCAGGTTTCAGTTCAGCTTCTGAACCCCAGGTTTCAGTTCAGCTTGTGAACCCCAGGTTTCAGTTCAGCTTGTGAACCCCAGGTTTCAGTTCAGCTTGTGAACCCCAGGTTTCAGTTCAGCTTCTGAGCCCCAGGTTTCAGTTCAGCTTCTGAGCCCCAGGTTTCAGTTCAGCTTCTGAGCCCCAGGTTTCAGTTCAGCTTCTGAGCCCCAGTTACCAGTTCAGCTTCAGAGCCCCAGGTACCAGTTCAGCTTCTAAACCCCAGGTTTCAGTTCAACTTCTGAACCCCAGGTTTCAGTTCAGCTTGTGAACCCCAGGTTTCAGTTCAGCTTGTGAACCCCAGGTTTCAGTTCAGCTTCTGAACCCCAGGTTTCAGTTCAGCTTCTGAACCCCAGGTTTCAGTTCAGCTTCTGAACCCCAGGTTTCAGTTCAGCTTCTGAACCCCAGGTTTCAGTTCAGCTTCTGAGCCCCAGGTTTCAGTTCAGCTTCTGAACCCCAGGTTTCAGTTCAGTTTCTGAACCCCAGGTTTCTTCTATTTCATCACCCTTTTTTCTTAGCGCATTGATAAAATAATCTAAAATTTCTGTTTTTAACTTTTACATTCAGTGTCGGAGTTTCAGAACACAACTTGGCAGCAGAGGTTTTAATGTGTCTCCTCTTCCTGTTTCCTCCTCCTGTCACTTGTTGAAGGTCTTGTACTGTTCTGTCACTGTTGTTGAAGGTCTTGTACAGTTCTGTCACTGTTGTTGAAGGTCTTGTACAGTTCTGTCACTGTTGTTGAAGGTCTTGTACAGTTCTGTCACTGTTGTTGAAGGTCTTGTACAGTTCTGTCACTGTTGTTGAAGGTCTTGTACAGTTCTGTCACTGTTGTTGAAGGTCTTGTACAGTTCTGTCACTGTTGTTGAAGGTCTTGTACAGTTCTGTCACTGTTGTTGAAGGTCTTGTACAGTTCTGTCACTGTTGTTGAAGGTCTTGTACAGTTCTGTCACTGTTGTTGAAGGTCTTGTACAGTTCTCTGTCACTGTTGTTGAAGGTCTTGTACAGTTCTGTCACTGTTGTTGAAGGTCATGTACTGTTGTCGCTGTTGAAGGTCTTGTACAGTTCTGTCACTGTTGTTGAAGGTCTTGTACAGTTCTGTCACTGTTGTTGAAGGTCTTGTACAGTTCTGTCACTGTTGTTGAAGGTCTTGTACAGTTCTGTCACTGTTGTTGAAGGTCTTGTACAGTTCTGTCACTGTTGTTGAAGGTCTTGTACTGTTGTCGCTGTTGTTGAAGGTCTTGTACAGTTCTGTCACTGTTGTTGAAGGTCTTGTACAGTTCTGTCACTGTTGTTGAAGGTCTTGTACTGTTGTCGCTGTTCTTGAAGGTCTTGTACAGTTCTGTCACTGTTGTTGAAGGTCTTGTACAGTTCTGTCACTGTTGTTGAAGGTCTTGTACAGTTCTGTCACTGTTGTTGAAGGTCTTGTACAGTTCTGTCACTGTTGTTGAAGGTCTTGTACAGTTCTGTCACTGTTGTTGAAGGTCTTGTACAGTTCTGTCACTGTTGTTGAAGGTCTTGTACAGTTCTGTCACTGTTGTTGAAGGTCTTGTACAGTTCTGTCACTGTTGTTGAAGGTCTTGTACAGTTCTGTCACTGTTGTTGGTCTTGTACAGTTCTGTCACTGTTGTTGAAGGTCTTGTACAGTTCTGTCACTGTTGTTGGTCTTGTACAGTTCTGTCACTGTTGTTGAAGGTCTTGTACAGTTCTGTCACTGTTGTTGAAGGTCTTGTACAGTTCTGTCACTGTTGTTGAAGGTCTTGTACAGTTCTGTCACTGTTGTTGGTCTTGTACAGTTCTGTCACTGTTGTTGAAGGTCTTGTACAGTTCTGTCACTGTTGTTGAAGGACTTGTACAGTTCTGTCACTGTTGTTGAAGGTCTTGTACAGTTCTGTCACTGTTGTTGAAGGTCTTGTACAGTTCTGTCACTGTTGTTGAAGGTCTTGTACAGTTCTGTCACTGTTGTTGAAGGTCTTGTACAGTTCTGTCACTGTTGTTGAAGGTCTTGTACAGTTCTGTCACTGTTGTTGAAGGTCTTGTACAGTTCTGTCACTGTTGTTGAAGGTCTTGTACAGTTCTGTCACTGTTGTTGAAGGTCTTGTACAGTTCTGTCACTGTTGTTGAAGGTCTTGTACAGTTCTGTCACTGTTGTTGAAGGTCTTGTACAGTTCTGTCACTGTTGTTGAAGGTCTTGTACAGTTCTGTCACTGTTGTTGAAGGTCTTGTACAGTTCTGTCACTGTTGTTGAAGGTCTTGTACTGTTCTGTCACTGTTGTTGAAGGTCTTGTACAGTTCTGTCACTGTTGTTGAAGGTCTTGTACTGTTGTCGCTGTTGTTGAAGGTCTTGTACAGTTCTGTCACTGTTGTTGAAGGTCTTGTACAGTTCTGTCACTGTTGTTGAAGGTCTTGTACAGTTCTGTCACTGTTGTTGAAGGTCTTGTACAGTTCTGTCACTGTTGTTGAAGGTCTTGTACAGTTCTGTCACTGTTGTTGAAGGTCTTGTACAGTTCTGTCACTGTTGTTGAAGGTCTTGTACAGTTCTGTCACTGTTGTTGAAGGTCTTGTACAGTTCTGTCACTGTTGTTGAAGGTCTTGTACAGTTCTGTCACTGTTGTTGAAGGTCTTGTACAGTTCTGTCACTGTTGTTGAAGGTCTTGTACAGTTCTGTCACTGTTGTTGAAGGTCTTGTACAGTTCTGTCACTGTTGTTGAAGGTCTTGTACAGTTCTGTCACTGTTGTTGAAGGTCTTGTACAGTTCTGTCACTGTTGTTGAAGGTCTTGTACAGTTCTGTCACTGTTGTTGAAGGTCTTGTACAGTTCTGTCACTGTTGTTGAAGGTCTTGTACAGTTCTGTCACTGTTGTTGAAGGTCTTGTACAGTTCTGTCACTGTTGTTGAAGGTCTTGTACAGTTCTGTCACTGTTGTTGAAGGTCTTGTACAGTTCTGTCACTGTTGTTGAAGGTCTTGTACAGTTCTGTCACTGTTGTTGAAGGTCTTGTACAGTTCTGTCACTGTTGTTGAAGGTCTTGTACAGTTCTGTCACTGTTGTTGAAGGTCTTGTACAGTTCTGTCACTGTTGTTGAAGGTCTTGTACAGTTCTGTCAGGTCTTGTACAGTTCTGTCACTGTTGTTGAAGATCTTGTACAGTTCTGTCACTGTTGTTGAAGGTCTTGTACAGTTCTGTCACTGTTGTTGAAGGTCTTGTACAGTTCTGTCACTGTTGTTGAAGGTCTTGTACAGTTCTGTCACTGTTGTTGGTCTTGTACAGTTCTGTCACTGTTGTCGAAGGTCTTGTACAGTTCTGTCACTGTTGTTGAAGGACTTGTACAGTTCTGTCACTGTTGTTGAAGGTCTTGTACAGTTCTGTCACTGTTGTTGAAGATCTTGTACAGTTCTGTCACTGTTGTTGAAGGTCTTGTACAGTTCTGTCACTGTTGTTGAAGGTCATGTACTGTTGTCACTGTTGTTGAAGGTCTTGTACTGTTGTCGCTGTTGTTGAAGGTCTTGTACAGTTCTGTCACTGTTGTTGAAGGTCTTGTACTGTTGTCGCTGTTGTTGAAGGTCTTGTACAGTTCTGTCACTGTTGTTGAAGGTCTTGTACAGTTCTGTCACTGTTGTTGAAGGTCTTGTACAGTTCTGTCACTGTTGTTGAAGGTCTTGTACTGTTGTCGCTGTTCTTGAAAGTCTTGTACAGTTCTGTCACTGTTGTTGAAGGTCTTGTACAGTTCTGTCACTGTTGTTGAAGGTCTTGTACAGTTCTGTCAGTTGTTGGTCTTGTACAGTTCTGTCACTGTTGTTGAAGGTCTTGTACAGTTCTGTCACTGTTGTTGAAGGTCTTGTACAGTTCTGTCACTGTTGTTGAAGGTCTTGTACAGTTCTGTCACTGTTGTTGAAGGTCTTGTACAGTTCTGTCACTGTTGTTGAAGGTCTTGTACAGTTCTGTCACTGTTGTTGAAGGTCTTGTACAGTTCTGTCACTCTTGTTGGTCTTGTACAGTTCTGTCACTGTTGTTGAAGGTCTTGTACAGTTCTGTCACTGTTGTTGAAGGTCTTGTACAGTTCTGTCACTGTTGTTGGTCTTGTACAGTTCTGTCACTGTTGTTGAAGGTCTTGTACAGTTCTGTCACTGTTGTTGAAGGACTTGTACAGTTCTGTCACTGTTGTTGAAGGTCTTGTACAGTTCTGTCACTGTTGTTGAAGGTCTTGTACAGTTCTGTCACTGTTGTTGAAGGTCTTGTACAGTTCTGTCACTGTTGTTGAAGGTCTTGTACAGTTCTGTCACTGTTGTTGAAGGTCTTGTACAGTTCTGTCACTGTTGTTGAAGGTCTTGTACAGTTCTGTCACTGTTGTTGAAGGTCTTGTACAGTTCTGTCACTGTTGTTGAAGGTCTTGTACAGTTCTGTAACTGTTGTTGAAGGTCTTGTACAGTTCTGTCACTGTTGTTGAAGGTCTTGTACTGTTGTCGCTGTTGTTGAAGGTCTTGTATAGTTCTGTCACTCTTGGTACGGGACTTGTATAGTTCTGTCACTCTTGGTACGGGACTTGTATAGTTCTGTCACTCTTGGTATGGGACTTGTATAGTTCTGTCACTCTTGGTAAAGGGACTTGTATAGTTCTGTCACTCTTGGTACGGGACTTGTATAGTTCTGTCACTCTTGGTACGGGACTTGTATAGTTATGTCACTCTTGGTACGGGACTTGTATAGTTCTGTCACTCTTGGTACGGGACTTGTATAGTTCTGTCACTCTTGGTACGGGACTTGTATAGTTCTGTCACTCTTGGTACGGGACTTGTATAGTTCTGTCACTCTTGGTACGGGACTTGTATAGTTCTGTCACTCTTGGTACGGGACTTGTATAGTTCTGTCACTCTTGGTACGGGACTTGTATAGTTCTGTCACTCTTGGTACGGGACTTGTATAGTTCTGTCACTCTTGGTACGGGACTTGTATAGTTCTGTCACTCTTGGTACGGGACTTGTATAGTTCTGTCACTCTTGGTACGGGACTTGTATAGTTCTGTCACTCTTGGTACGGGACTTGTATAGTTCTGTCACTCTTGGTATGGGACTTGTATAGTTGTTGGTTCAGGTCACACGTATCATCAGTGATCTACTTAGGTGTCTCGTATAATCGTAGGTTAGGTTAGGTTAGGTTAGGTTAGGTTAGGTTAGGTTAGGTTAGGTAAGATTTGTCAGGAAACAGGACAAATGTTTCCTGACGCGGGTCCTAGTCATATGATGACCCGCTACTATCTTTTGGTCATTTGACCGAGGCCTTCCACTGGCTTACCCCTCCACCCCTTTAAAAATTACAGTTATAATTATAACCATTTTGCTCTTGTACTTTCGTAGATTATATTTATGTACTTGTTTATATCATTTGATCATCCTTAAACCCTTATTACCCACTGTACCCCTGTACCACTGTACCACTGTACTTCAGTCCTGTATTTCCGTGGCAGATAATGCAGATATCATCCATTATAATTTAATCTAGAAAGGAAACACATTTGTTCCATTAAAATAAATCACTTTACGCCTACTCGTTATTTTCCAGTCACTCGGAAGATGTTATTTTATTAATTTGTCATACAATACCTGAAATGTTTTGTAGTGTAAATAAATTAAATCCTTGTGGTCGAAAACATACATTATTGCAACTGTTCGATAATTCATGCATTAAAACTTATGGATTTATCAACATTTCCGATACTGAAATGATGTCATGGAGGCCATTTTGAATTTCAGTTCTTTCCTGGTTATGGATTACTGAGTGAATCCAAGAATAATCAGGTTAGGATTTTTTCCGGTCAAACCTGATTTTCTTGAACTATGACCAACACTTCCAGGAAAAGTCTGCAATATGGCCAAGAAAACTGAGCAACCTTCCAGCAAATGCAATAATAAAAGTAGTAGTAACTGCAGTACTAGAAGTAGAAGTAACAGTAGTAGTAATAATAGTAGTAGTAGTAGTAGTAGTAGTAGTAGTAGTAGTAGTAGTAGTAGTAGTAGTAGTAGTAGTAGTAGTAGTAGTAGTACAGGGGTAGCAGTAATAATAATAGCAGTAGTAATAATAGCAGTAGTTATAATAGTAATAATAATAATAATACCAGTAATAATAATAATAGTAATAATAATAATAGTAATAATAATAGTAACAGTAGTAGTAGTAGCAATAGAAGAAACAGAATGTGGAATAAGAGGAAGGAAGAGAAGTACCGTGTGAAGACAATACTAGTCTCAACACCAGACATCAGTCACTAGCGTGTGAAGACAATACTAGTCTCAACACCAGACATCAGTCACTAGCGTGTGAAGACAATACTAGTCTCAACACCAGACATCAGTCACTAGCGTGTTAAGACAATACTAGTCTCAACACCAGACATCAGTCACTAGCGTGTGAAGACAATACTAGTCTCAACACCAGACATCAGTCACTAGCGTGTGAAAACAATACTAGTCTCAACACCAGACATCAGTCACTAGCGTGTGAAGACAATACTAGTCTCAACCCCAGACATCAGTCACTGGCGTGTGAAGACAATACTAGTCTCAACACCAGACATCAGTCACTAGCGTGTGAAGACAATACTAGTCTCAACACCAGACATTAGTCACTAGCGTGTGAAGACAATACTAGTCTCAACACCAGACATTAGTCACTAGCGTGTGAAGACAATACTAGTCTCAACACCAGACATCAGTCACTAGCGTGTTAAGACAATACTAGTCTCAACACCAGACATCAGTCACTAGCGTGTGAAGACAATACTAGTCTCAACACCAGACATCAGTCACTAGCGTGTGAAAACAATACTAGTCTCAACACCAGACATCAGTCACTAGCATGTGAAGACAATACTAGTCTCAACACCAGACATCAGTCACTAGCGTGTGAAGACAATACCAGTCTCAACACCAGACATCAGTCACTAGCGTGTGAAGACAATACTAGTCTCAACACCAGACATCAGTCACTAGCGTGTGAAGACAATACTAGTCTCAACACCAGACATCGGTCACTAGAGTGTGAAGACAATACTAGTCTCAACACCAGACATCAGTCACTAGCGTGTTAAGACAATACTAGTGTCAACACCAGACATCAGTCACTAGCGTGTTAAGACAATACTAGTCTCAACACCAGACATCAGTCACTAGCGTGTGAAGACAATACTAGTCTCAACACCAGACATCAGTCACTAGCGTGTGAAGACAATACTAGTCTCAACACCAGACATCAGTCACTAGCGTGTGAAGACAATACTAGTCTCAACACCAGACATCAGTCACTAGCGTGTTAAGACAATACTAGTCTCAACACCAGACATCAGTCACTAGCGTGTGAAGACAATACTAGTCTCAACACCAGACATCAGTCACTAGCGTGTGAAGACAATACTAGTCTCAACACCAGACATCGGTCACTAGCGTGTGAAGACAATACTAGTCTCAACACCAGACATCAGTCACTAGCGTGTGAAGACAATACTAGTCTCAACACCAGACATCAGTCACTAGCGTGTGAAGACAATACTAGTCTCAACACCAGACATCAGTCACTAGTCTGCCTCAAACTTAGAAAATCTATCAAGAATCAATAGTGTATTGTAAGGCCCTGCCTGCCACAGTGCCTGCCACCACGCCTGCCACAGTGCCTGCCACAATACCTGCCACCACGCTTGCCACCCTTCCTGCCACAATACCTGCCACCACGCCTGCCACAATACCTGCCACCACGCCTGCCACCCTGCCTGCCACAATACCTGCCACAATACCTGCCTGCCACCCTGCCTCCACAATATAATACTGGAAAAAGAAGTAGCATGTAATTTTTAGCTATCAAAATGTCAAACTTATTTTATTAACACAAATATATATCTACCCACTGCTCTCTCTCTCTCTCTCTCTCTCTCTCTCTCTGTCAGAAACTGCTAAATAACAACAATGTATAATAAACGATAAGCAAAGTTAAAACAAAAATAATAACGAAACGGATAACATAACAGAAAAGAACAAGACAAAAGCAGAACAAATGACAAATCAACTAATTGAGATTAGCTATCAAAAATTTATTGCATATCAGAAATTAAAATGGACTAGTTACCGGGCAGACGATCATAATTACAGTTGCAAAGAGAAAGCAAGAAAAAAAATCAGAAATGATGAACAGGACTTCTGAGAGAGGAACTTCACATGTAAGATTTTTTTGAGGTGTGTCAGGGCGAAAAACAGAGAAAAATATAGCATCGACTGGATCTCTAACTTGTAATGGTATAAAACGGGAAGCAGAACTATGACCTTGATGCTCAACAAGGCCTTCAGGTCTGTGTTCACGGCTGAACACGGTACTAACATGGATAAGCTGAATATTAACAAATTAAGTGGCACTGGTTAACACACCGGTCGTTGAGGTTTAGCACTCACTCGCCATGGGTTCAAACCCCACCCGTTCCCTGGTTTGAATCTGATGGAGTTATAAAATATTGTGGATATCAAATCTCTTACCCATTTACGAAATTTAAGAAAAAAGTGAGAGAAGAATGACCTGTACCATTACCTAGGCGTGTGACTAGTTAATGGTCCAAGTAGGACAGACACATCGTCATAAGAAACTATACCACGGGTGGAGCTAGAACCCGCGATCAGAGAGTCGCGGGTTCTAACCCCACCTGTGGTATGGTTTGTTTGCAATCGTGTCATTACGATTTCGTGAGTTCTAAGTTTTGTTATCCCATGTGCGGGTTATTTGTGTATTGTTCCACTTATGGTATTGTACCTTGTTATTTTTGTAAGCAGACTAGACTGTCCCATCAGCTATAAGTCTAAGTCAGGTAAACTGACGGAGACTATTATTAGGGATAGTCTACTGTAGTTCTATTGAGAACAATACTAGTAATCAAAGGAGGGCATCTAGGCTCATGGCATCACCTAGAAACAAACCATACCACGGGTGGGGTTAGAACCTGCGATCAGTCTCTCAAAACTCCAGACCGTCGTGTTAGCCACTGGACCAGCTAGCTTCAATAAGATTCATCCAACTAGGTGTATTTATACACCATAGGAAGGTTAGCATAGGCCACCACTGTGACCACAAATGCAAGTTTCACAGTGGTGGCCTATGCTAACCTTCCTATGGTGTATAAATATACCTAGTTGGATGAATCTTATTCTAGCAAGCTGGTCCAGTGGCTAACACGACGGTCTGGAGTTTTGAGACTGACAGCAGGTTCTAACCCCACCTGTGGTATGGTTTGTTTGCAATCGTGTCATTACGATTTCCCGAGTCACCAAGAAACAGGAAAAAAACAACTCTAAGTATACTCAGTCTTCCCTCTCATTCAAACCCGTAAGATAATGAATGATTAGAGATGGGATGATACCAAAATATTTGCAGATTCGGATAACGATACCCAATTTTCGGCCAATACCAATACTTTCCCTAATTTCTATATTTACAAAGTTATGTTCAGTGCGTAAGGGAATGCTTATTGCTCAGTAAATACTAATTAATCCAGGGAGATTAAATAATAAATCAGTTAATGTCTATGAAATAACATTGTCATTATACATTACAATGGCGCCTCGTCAGTCTTAAAAAATTAAAAATTTTTTTGATCAAATTTCTGAATTTGTCTCCGTATTTATTAACGTGATGATGATAATTAGAAATCAATTACGGAGATTAAAGTTCGAATAATTTCCAGTTATATTAAACATGAAATTATATTAACACTCATAATACTGTTAATATTAAGTTTAATAAGCGTTTTGAAAAAAAAAAAGTTTTTTGTAATAAATGGAAACTGAAAATCTAAAATTATAATTGAACTATAATATTAATAATCGAATTATAATAATCGAATTATAATAATCGAATTATAATAATCGAACTATACCTTTGGCATACCTTTGGCTAATCTTTTTAACATATCACTACAAACTGACATAGTGCCTGATAAGTGGAAAATCGCAAATGTAATACCTATTTACAAGGCAGGTGATAGGTCCTTAGCTTCCAACTATAGACCAATAAACCTTACCTCCATAGTGAGAAAATTTATGGAATCAATAATTGCCAAAGCAATTCGTAGCCATCTTGACAGGCACAGATTGATTAATGTATCTCAACACGGTTTTACAAAGGGGCGTTCCTGTCTTACGAATTTACAAACTTTATTCACTAAGGTGTTTGAGGAGGTAGATCATGGTAATGAATATGACATTGTGTATATGGACTTCAGTAAGGCTTTCGATAGAGTTCCACTTCAGAGGCTATTGAGAAAACTTAAGGCACACGGAATATGAAAATTTTTTGCCTGGGTAGAGGCATGGCTGACAAATAGGCAGCAGAGAGTTTGCATAAATGGGGAGAAATCAAAATGGGGGCACGTCACAAGCGGTGTTCCTCAGGGGTCAGTGTTGGGCCCGTTGTTGCTCACAATAAACGACATAGATGAGGGAATGAATAGCGACATAAGCAAATTTGCTGATGACACCAAAATAGGCCGTCCAATTCATTCTAATGAGGACACTAGAGCACTCCAGGATGATTTGA